>NW_020897694.1:20898998-21224382 GCF_003984885.1 Neopelma chrysocephalum | reverse complement strand
CTCTCCACTTCTTGTATCTCTCCCAATCCGATATTTGATCCTCCACAGGTGCCTGCCTTACTACCCAGTAGTAATGCATCATTCCTCAATCATCTGTCTTCTTTAAGATGCCACACAACTGCAGAGGAAATGTGATCAAACAGTTCCCCAAGACACAGTGGCTGCATTTGATCTTTGCCTACAAACAGAGTATGTGACTATAAGTGTATTTCTCTACACTCTCCACTACTAATTTGACCCCAGAACAGTAAAGAAGAATTTGCCCTTCTAGATGAGATTTTCACACATGTATCACACAGGGTTACATGTTTGGTGAGTTTGGGTATTTTGATAATTCTGTAATCTACATACAATAAAGAATTAATATATCTGTAGTAACTGCAACATGCCACTTAGTAACAATGAATATAGATAAATCGGAGGCATTTGAAAAGGAGCTAAGGACCAGTGAGGACCACAGTTATACATCTAACAACTTTCTGAAAATATGTGTGAAATCAGTGGAATTTCAGAGTCTAAATACTTTGGTGAATTTGGGTGCGCAGAGTGTCTAAATGATGCCTGATGTGGGAACGTTATAGTAATTGCCAAGAATGCTTTCAGTGTGTCATTCCCATGATAGGGAAAAATAAGTCAGAGAATATGATCAATAGGCTTCCTAAGCTGAAAGGTTGTGGCATTAAAAAAGGAAAATTCATGATAAAGGAGTTTTTTAAATTACATTCCTTATCAAGTTGAAATCTCATGTATTTTATTGGAAATTGAATTAATACTGATTGAACGGATACTGTTGAAACAAATCCTATTCAACAGAGTTGGTCATGCTGTTAAAAAAGTAATTTTTGTTTCTAACATCTTTAAACCTTTTGAGTTATTTTTCTGACAGGGTACTTGAGTACTTGAAACCTAGGTTACTGTTTACATTAACTCAATAGCACTTTGTTGGAATGTGTTTTGACCCTTAATTTCTATGGTATTCCTTCTACCTACTGACATTCCCTAGTTTTAAGTAAACAGGAAGTGCAAAATGGACTACCTGCAATCGCTGTGTGGGGAAAGAAAGATAGAGCATCAGCAGATTTTATGAATGTTTAGATGAGCCTAGTCTGCCATGCAGTCTCCTAGAATGCATTTGGAACATTTTTCAGCCACACAAGAGTGACTGTTTTGGAGCTATTCCAGAAGCTCAGCTTTGAGTCAAAGAGAGAAGTCTGCATTTACAAAGAACCATTCACAGCTGTCAGAAGTTAGCTGTCTGTGGGACTCAAAGTACAGCTGCAGTTTTTCCAGAATACTGACTTCTTCTGTGGCAACCAGAGTCTGTTCACTAGTACTGGGATTTCTGAAGCTTTACCAGAAAAATCTCAATGCCCTGTGCCTGAAATTTCCATTTCTGTGGTTTTGTTACTCGTTTATTGTTTTGTGTTCCAATGACTTACTGAATTATTTTTCTAAAGTTAGGAAATTATAAGATATCAAGTTTTGAAATTATATGCTTATTATCTCCAGGGTTTTGGGGTTTTGTTTTTAAGCTTCCTGAATTAACAGAAAGCAGTAAACTCTGGTTTTTAGTTTTTCTGAAACATATAAAATTGGCTTCATGGCTTTATGAAGAAGAAACAGCAGCAATATTTAAACTATATAGGAGTGATGGGAATGTAAGTATATCCTTCTCTTTTTACTTCAGTAAGGATGCTATCTACAACTCCATTTTTCCTGCAGACACTCTCAATATTCCTAATTTTCAGTTCATATTGAATGTTCAGAGAAACAAACATATCATGATGTAATGCAGTATAAAGCTACAACAGCACTTCTAATAAATACAGCAATAACCAGGGATAAAATATTTATGTTATGCAACATTTTCTGAATTTTTTTCTAATCTCCTTCTCTCACTGTCTCATTGAAAAGTTTGCATAATTATAGCAAGGAAATGAAAAGCAATTGGAAACAGTAAACATACTTTTTTATTTCTTCCAGGAAGTGCATGGTACACATTAGAATAATATAAAGTTGTATAGGGTAAATGCTAGCATTTTTTGAACTATATCACAGAATGTTGTCTTAAAGAATACTTCAAATATGAAAACACAGGGAAAAAACCTACTATGAAGGCAGAGAGATCCAATCATAGATTTGAAATGGGTCAAGACTTGAAATCAGGATAGCTTTTATGACATTGGGTTTACATCTAAAACAGCTTCAAAATTCTTAATTTTTTTTAATATTTTTCCTTATGAGTAAATTTCATTGTTCTGAGGCTATCATTTTATGTATGAAAATTTTAGGTGTCAGTGCAGAGGAGGCTTATAAACTTAGCAAAGGAACCTTGGCCCAACTCCTTTTTTTTCATTTGTGTTTCTTGGAAATAGCTTGAAGTGTTCACCAGTTCATACAAATATTTCAATTGCTGTTAAGAAGAGGAAGGAAAGAGGGGGATGACATTTTAAGAATGATGACTTCTCTTTGTTTTGTTATTCCTGACCCTGATCCACCTTACTTGCACGTTCCTTATGACTTCTAACTTTATTACCTTCTTGAGGCTGGCCAGGTAGTGTAGAATCTGAAAGGCTCCTGAGGAGTTGCAGTGAAAATCCCTCTGCAGTTAGGGCTGGGTGTATCAGTGTCAAGCTGCTCTCCTGTGTGCAGCACAGAAACTGAGTGTTGTTCAGTGGGAGCATTTCTAGATATCCAGTTTCTCTGAACACATTGATTTTATCTTTAAAATTTCCCTGATATCTGTTCTAATTTCCAGAGGAGGAAAGAAAAAAAAAGAAAAAACAACTATATTTGTGGAAAAGGAAAAGACCTGTAAATGCATGTTCTCAGTATTTTGATCTTCTTTCAAGGAATATTTTTTTAAATTCCTTTTCCTTCTGCAGTAATAAGCAGATGCCACAGGCCGGTAATTTTGGATGTATCTGTGATATCAGTATGAATGAGTCTGTGCCTTATGGCGCACAGGGTTTCCTCAGGAAGAGAGTCTCTTGGATTTGAATATGTTGCTATATTCTGAGTAGTGCTGCCTTACTGTATTTAGCTATGCATCAGGATGCCACTCAGTGAAAATTACTTCCCTCTATGTTTGCATTGTTTATTTTTCATAGTAAGTTTTTTTTGGTTGGTTTTATGCTTTTACCATGGCTTTTCCTCTCTAATATTTTTTGAAGCTAGATCCTAATCACCATATTTCACTATCAAATCAGTGGAAGCATATACATATATACAAATGGGTGAGATGAGATCCATGATGTTTAAAGAAATATTCAAAAAACACTGTTGAAAAGGGCTGTGAAAATCAGCATCCAAAAAAAGTCAAAAAACAAATTTGCTATTTTATTTCAAAAGTTATCTGAGTAAGTATATTTTCTTCCCATTCCTGAAAAATGGAGAGAAAATTCACGTTGACAGATGTGTTCATAACTTTACCCTATGGTGCCCAAGACAATCTTTAAACCAAATAGCACATTATTATTGTATTGCCATCATGTTGCCAGAGGTTTCTAGGCAGCCTTGAGGCATTCACTTCCTAAACCATTGGGAGATATTTATCTCATGAAATTTGACATGCCCATTTTGCATAGAAAAGTACTCAAATGAAGTCACCTTTCATCATCTCAGGACTTGCAAGTTGTCAAAAGACTAGGCTTCCAAGGCAGTTATGAAAGAGCAGATATTTGTCATTGTTTGGATTCTGCATTGCACTTTGGCCACTGTTTATGGAATAAAAGTGAAATGCTCAGAAAAAAAAAAAACTAAATCTTGAAGTGTTATTGCTATTTCTTTGTGGTCCCAACCTTGTACTCTGTTTTCTAGTGTGGTAATAAACTGTCACTCAGTTATGATAGTAGCAAAAAACTTGAGGATGAAAACACTTTTTAATAATTTCTGATTAGTACAGAGAACTTGTTATAATTTGGTAGCCCTTGAGCAATATATTTATCAAGACTGAAATGTTATATGGATAATGCAAAAGTTCAGAGTTGAACTGTTAAAACAGCAAAGTCTTTTTGGAATGGAGATGATCAGTGTGATGAGGGAGACAATAGGAAGGACAAAAAGTAAGAAAAACTCATGGGCCAAAATAAAGAAAATTTAATAAGTGAAGACAAACAAAACAGAGCAAAATAAGTAATGCAGAGGCAATCACTTGCCACCTCCCACTACCAGACTGATGTTCAGCCGATTTCCAAGCAATGCCTACCTTTGTAAAACTACCCCTGCTTCAGACCTTCCCTCCTTTCCCCATTTTATTGCTAAGCATGATGTTATATGCTTTTGAATATCCCTTTAGTCCATTTGGGTAGCTGTCATGGCTGTGTCCCACTCCAGCCTCTCCCAGCACTAGCCAACTCCCTGCAGGGGCAGGGAGAGTAAGAAACAGAGAAGGTCTTGATGCTGTGCAGGTGCTGTTCAGCAGCAGCTAAAACATGGGTGTGCTATCAACACTGTCTTGATTACTAATCTGAAATTGCATCATATGGGCTGCTGTGGAGAAAATTAACTCCATCCCAGCCAGACTTGGTACAATACATCAATTATTTAACAGCAAATCTTACTACTTATTCCACTATTTTTGTAAAATAGCTGATTATAACTGCTGTCAAAGATATGAAGCCAAACTAGGTGTACTCTCCTGTGTTGATACTGTATGACAATTTTTAGATTTATAAGCCACAGTACCATAGAATTAATTGTGGGGAAGAAGACTGGATGCTTATGTCTTAAACCATTCTAAGAAAAATAAATGTCAGAGAAAGAGAGTTAGAATCAGCTGCATTCTTCAAAATCAGTTGTAAAACAGAGTTTCAAATTATCCTCTTCTGAGAGCAAATTTTGTCACCAAAATTTGCATAAGATTTACCCAAGTGCAGGCATAATAAATATGTTCAGAGACTCATAATCAACAAGGACTGAAATTAGAAAATATTAATCAAAACATATACCTGGAAAGTTTTATTGCAATATATTCCTTTGGAAACTGAAAGATGGTGACATCCAGTAATTTATACACTCAGCTTTAACAAGTGTGTCCCTAAACAGATGAACAAATATGTATGGATATATCAATATATATATATACAGACACACACATCTGACCACCAATATGTCACAACATCACAGCATGGCTGAGGTTGGCAGGAACCTCTAGAGGTCATCTTGTTCACCTCCTCTGCTCAAGAAGGGCTACCTAGAACAGGTCCAAGACCACATCCAAATGGCTTCTGAGTATGTCCAAGGGTGGAGATTCCCCAGTCTCTGGGGGTAACATACATCTGCCTATAGTATATGTATATGATTTTTTTATGAAATTGAAGCAAAGCAAAAACTGAAAACTCTGGTGAACACCAAACAAAAGATTGTAATTTGCTTTTAACGGTAAAATGCTTGATTATTTCTACTGGATATAGTTAATATACATATATAATGTCTTTGTTTTCTTTTGTCAGTAGGATGTTGTTCCACTAAATGCTATTTAAATAATTCTGAGAGAGAAAAAATAATATTGAATTCAGACCATTTATTCTCACTTAGTATTTCAGTGTCTTTATGTATTGACAGTCCTGTCTTTTCAGGGCTGCATGTAATATTGTGTGTTATCTGGTCTAGTCTTTTTTTTAACCAGGCTCAAGGCCACTTTTGTACACTTTTCTCTTTCTGAAGATAAATACTAAGACTGATTTACACCTTTTCCTTTGTAATAATTCTAGGGCTACTATTAACTGTATAATTAAAAATGTTTTTTATTAATTTTTATAAGTTTATTGGGTATGATCTTGGAAGGTATATATGAGAACATTTACTCATCCACCTACTGATCTAATTTGCAGGTCACCTGTTGTGATGTGACTAAGCACTAAAATCAATCAATTGGATTTTTCCATTGTGAAATTTATGCTGAATAACAGGTTGGTTTTTTTTTTAATCAAAGTTCTTTTCAGAAATATTTTACCATAGACCATTTATCTGATTCCAGTTTTAATTTTCACGTGGCATTTGGAAAGACTTGAGTTAGTGATGATGTTCAAATCATAGAACCATAGCCTCATAAAGGAGGTTAAGTCAAAAAGGACCTTTGGAGGTCATCTTTTCCAACTACCCACTCAAAACAGGGCCAACTTCTAAATATCAGGTCTTATCAGTCTTTTGTAAATGTTGCTCTTGACACAACTATCAAGGGAGTAACTGAGAGTTTATTTATATCTATGAAGGAATTTCTGTTGACTTGACTTTCAATTAGCCTGGAATAATTGATAAGAAATGCCTTTTGAGTTCCTTTGAAAATCAGCTTGTACTAGTTTTGAGTGACTGAGAATTTTATATAGGTGTGGTGGACTGAATTTGGCTGGACACCAGGTGCTCACTGAAGCTGCTCTACCATTCCTCCTCCTCAGCAGGAGAGGGGGAGAAAAAATATAACAAAAGGTTGGTGAGTTGAGTTAAGGACAGGGAGAGATCACTCACTGCTAACATCATGGGCAAAACAGACTCCCTTGGGGAAAATAAATTTGTTTGTTTCCCAATCAAATCAGAGTAGTGTAACGAGGCAGAAAGCCAAATCTTTAAGTACCTTCCCTCCACCCTTCCCTTCTTCTTGTGTTCAACTTCACCTCCTTCCCCGCTGCAGCTCAGAGGGATGGGGGATGGGATATTGCAGTCAATTCATCCTACATTGTCTCTGCCACTCCTTCCTCCTCACAGTCTTTCCCTGCTCCATTGTGGGGTCCCACCCACAGGAGACAGTCCTTCACAAATGTCTCCGACACGGGTCCTTCCAATGGGCTACAGTTCTTCAGGAACAACTCCAGCATGGCTCCTTCCCATGAGATGCAGTTCTTCAGGAACAAACTGCTCCACCATGGGTTCCCCCACAGGTTACAGGTCCTGTTAGCAGCCTGCTACAGTATGGGCTTCTCATGGGGTCACAGCCTCCTTCAGGCATCCACCTGCTTGAGCATGGGCTCGTTCGCATGCTGCAGGTGGATCTCTGCTCCACCATGGACCTCTATGGGCTGCAGGAGGGCAGCCTACCTCACCATGGTCTGCAAACCTCATACAAATATGTGTACTATGTATGATATACAAAGGGGCTATGGGACAACTATATTTCTTAGATTGTAATGCACCACTTTTGTAAACCCAGTTCTACCTTCTCTGGAAATACCTGTACCAGCACTCTAATAAAGTCGAATGAAACAGGCTTTTATTTCCAACAGTCCCCTTTCTGCACTTTGACAAAAACGTCATTTATTTCAGAGGTTGTTTAGACAACAGAAAATTGCCTTTCCTGTCTCACGAAGTTCCAGCAATAATTCTCCAAAATTCCCCGCTGAGCTAGATGTGTGAATTCACTTAGAGGTAATAGAGAAGAACAGACAGTTCTTAAATGTAGTTCACTTTATCTTAAAATACATTAGATAAGGTGATAACACCCTATTTCCCAATGAAGAGAAAACATTCTTCTTTGTATTAACTACAAATGGAATCAAGGTGGACCATATCACAAAGCCTACATATACACTGAGGACACCTAAATTTTAGTGAAATAATTCTTATCTTAAGAATTAATTCCCCATTTTCTTATTTATTTCTTTTTGTGAAGATTGTCGGGATTGTGATCAAGGACGCTGCTGCTTCATAACACCGCCAAGTTCTTTGGATTCTCCACATTATAGCAGTGGTATTGACCCTTCTTCTTCAGTCTTTTTGTCTTCTTATTGACAGTAGCTTTAGTTCATCATGCTTTAGCCACATATTTTCACTTCTTAAAAAAATCATTTGAAGGATGATATCAAGTTATTCCAGTTTCTCTGTTCTTCAATGAGTTCCCCAAAAAGGAGAAAAATTTGAATGTGCTATTTCTTCTTGTTCTGTGTAATATTTACAGTGATGTTCAACATGATGCCATTTTTTTATAATGTAAAAGTTTTTTGTCTGTTTTAACAATATAAATAACTTTGCTTGTGAACATGAAATCCTTAAGGAAATCTCTTATATTTATGGTTCTACTCATTGTTTAACTACTTTATTTATTTTTTATTTATTTAGTATCTATCAGGTCTGATAATATCTATTTACTAATAGATACAAATTTTCTTCTTTAAAATAAGGAAAAAAACTCACAAAATTTTTGTTTTCCATAATCCTATATTTCTAAGTGACTACTATTTGAAAAAAACCAACTTCTAACCTAATGCAAGACCCTTCTGTTAGGTCTTAAAGAGCACAATGAGCTGTCTCAAAACACTGTCAAAGAAGGAAATTCCCATAAAATAAGCCACCACAACAGATAAGCACAGACAACAAGCAAGACGGCATTAATTCCAAGGCCTAAATGGAGGTGAAGGTTTGGAATTAGCATACCAAACAGAGTTGCAGTATGCAGATTGTGGGAAAGCACAGACTGGCAACAACAGGAAGCCAAGCCTGGTAAGGCAGATCTGGGTAACCTATCCCATAAAAAAATTCCCACCTGTAGACTGTAAGCACACCGGACAAAACTCTCACCATGGCAAGCTGTGGGAAAGGAAGCAAGTCCTTATACACATAGTAGCTGAAGTTGTGGGAACAGCATCTACCCCTGCGAATACCCAGGACTTGAAGCATGACTTTGGGACCCCCACCACTGAGCAGACCATGGTGAAGAAGGACCAGCAAGACGCTGCAGGGATCCACATGATAGTGATCTATTTGCTTAATCTCACTCTCTCTTTCTCTCTTTCTCCCCCCTCCACGTCTTCTCTCTCTCTCTTTGTATTTCTTTCTCTCTCTCTACCTCACATTTATTTTTGAATAAAATCCATACTATTGACTTTGGCATGTGGTCTCATTTGTACCTTAATTTGAGCAGAGGCATCTTTCAATAATCGGCTCCTAACACCTTCTAAAATCTTAAGATTATGTCTTTTGGCCTACTGACAGAAAATTAGTTTGATTTGTGAGAGAAAGAAATACAATCTCAGCCTTAATGATGGAATCCCATTCTTTCAGGGATTACAGGTCGTGAAATGAACTAATACACTGAATAACGTATTCTGACTATGACAATATAAACCAACAGTATGGTTAGTAACTTGTAAAAAATATCATAATAGAAATTAAGAGAAACTATTTTATAAATACTTAAATAGCAAAAGTCAAACACAGAACAGCTTTTATTCCATTCTTCAGCTTTGGTAGTACTTTACTCCATTCTAATGCTTTGAATGTGTTTTGTGTAGGAAAGTAAAATGCCTATTCTACTTATCAGCACTTGTACTTATATTTAAAGTATGTCCTCAGAATATGTATATATATATATAATGTGTGTTGTGTATGGTTTGCCACTATTATTTGCCTTGATGCCTCTTATCTTGACCTGATATTGGATGGCTTGTTTATTTCAGAAATACCATAAAATATCTAGGCCGTCTTTCATTAATTCTGAAATCCTTGTATAACACCATTCTGATGTACCTTCCTAAACATTTGGTGTGGTGGTGGTTTTATTATTCTTAGCTGTCTTATTAAGGAACCTCCTACAACAAATTAAGCATTTCAAACATCTACTGAATGGAACTCATGCTAATGACAATACTGAAGCTTTTCCCTCTTTGAAGCACTGTTTAACACAAACAAAACTTTGAAACTCTTAAAAGGCATACCTGTGCAAGAAACACTGTAGGATTATTTACTCTCATTTGTATTCATATATAATTTCAGTCAGAGAATTAGCATAAGTTATAGTATCAAAAGTACTTTGAACATAAATTGTTGTGTCCATCATCAAATAGACCATCCAAACAAATTAGCTCAACCATATGGTTATTCTACTAAAACTATGCGAATTACCTGAGCTTAAATCTTTATAAACAGAAGAAAATCTCTAAAGACAGTTGCCAAAAGATTTTAAGTGTTGGAAAGTTGTAGTGCATTAACCCCAATAGACAACTAATGCTAATGTTGCTTATCCACTGCCCCACAGTAGGACGTGGAGAGGACCGGAAGGGTAAAAGTGGTAGTTATGTTAACTAACATGGCCTATTTTTGTTGGTATTTGGCAATAGGGACAGAGCTTGAAGTGTATAGCGTTAGCAAAATTTCTTTACTATCGATGTCTTTGACATGGAGAATAAAGTAGTTGATGATGTCATCATCATCATCATGACTAGGCTTCATGAATAAAGATTTGGGAAGGGCTCTACCCACATTTGCTACAAACGCGCTAGTGACTAAAAAGGCCAATAAAAGATAGACAAGTCCAGTTGCAAAAGGCACAGCAGAAAGACTCCTTAAGTGGTATCAGCAAGACAAAATTCTTTCTGCGTTGTCTTTTCTCCTCGAGAGTGATCCTGCGTGTATTCTCAAAAGAAGCAACGTTAGAGATGGTGTGTCTCCAGATCTCCCAACTGGAGGCCAGAGTAGACCAGTGATGATGATCAGTATGGCCAAGGCTGAGATGTTGTTTCAGGGAGTCTTTGTGTCTTCTCTTCGGGGCTCTTCTCTTGTGGCAACCAGTGGCAAGTTCACCATAGAGCGTGATCTTAGGGAGGCGGTGGTCCTTCATCCTTGAGATGTGTCCTGCCCAACGCAGCTGTGTTCTTAGCAGCATGGCCTCAATACTTGGGATTGCTGCTTGTTCTAGAACAGATGTATTAGTCACATAATCTGACCAGTGGATGTTTAGGATTGTACGGAGGCAGGATTGATGGAAGCGTTCTAAGAGTCGCAGGTGGTGGTGGTAGATGACCCATGATTCAGATCCATATAAAAGAGTAGACAGCACAATGGCTCTGTAAACACTGATCTTCGTACTTTTCTTCAGGTGTTTATTTCGCCAAACTCTTTTATGGAGTTTTCCGAAAGCACTATATGCCTTTGCTAACCTATTGTCTATCTCTCCGTCAATCTTACCATCTGTTATAGTTTATAATCTGAGGGGAATTTTTTCCTTCCCTGCCCCCTCTGTAAGAGAAACAGGAGCACGAAACAGGGAAGGGGGAGAAGGCGATTAGCATAACATTAGATTTAGCCAGCATGGTTGCATTCCTGGCTAATGGGCGATTGGAGAAGCTGGCTCTGCTCGGAGGGGAGGGGGGCAGTGTTGCGGGACGCTCCGGGAGGGATGGAGGCAGGGTCTGGGTGCAGGGTTTCGGCTTGGGTGCTGCCCCCTGGCCCCGGCCCGACTCTGTTGTGTTTCATCGGAGAGTTTTTTTTTTTTCTTTGTGCTCGCTGAGAGGAGAGGGGAGCTTCTTGCGACGCTACCACCTGGAGGACCACAGTGAGTTTTCCCATTTCTCCTTTCGGCCACTCCCGTGACCTTGGGATCGGCCCCAGGCCCTTTTCTTCCCCGTGGAGGCTGCTGGAACTCGGCAGCGCCCCCTGCTGACCACACCAGCGAACTGCAGGCTCTGCGCCTCTGCGATCCAACAGCGCCCCCTGCAGGCCACGATTAGGACTGCGCTAATAGGACAGAGAAGTATTTTCCAGACTTTGTTTTTTTTTTTGGTTTGTTTTTTTTTTTTCCCTAGGACCACCACATAGTTTTGTTGTGTTCGGTTACTGTTGTTTTTAATTTTTTTTCTAACATACATATATCTTTTAATAGAGGGTTGTTATCTCTTCTGTTTTCCACACTTTCCTCAAGTAAAGCCCCGTAAATTTTAAACCCACAATTGCAGAGAGAGAGGAGTTTTGTTTTGTCCCATAACTCATTCTCTTTAGCAGACCTTCCAGTCCCTTCAGACTGAGACACCATCCAAGGAGATGAGGCTACCTAGGTAATTAAACTGCTGGACTGATTTGAGCTCTGATTGGCCAATGTTGATATGGGGATGATGGAAGACTTCCTGAGGTGCAGGTTGAAGTTGAGGATGTAATGCATTTTAAATAAGGATAATAATAATAATAGTACAAAGAAGAAGAACAACAACAACAACTACGGATGGGAAAAATATATTATGTGGCATAAGTGAAAAGCAGCTGGTTTTTGAAAACAAACAAACAAGCAAACAAAAAAAAACCCTGACACTCAAACCAAACCAAACAACAAAGCTGATACAGCAACTGTGGTCTAAAAGTAAACATTAAAAAAGTGTTGTGAAAACATATAATAAAGAAGAATAAATCAATAAATTTGTGTAGTGTCAATGATAATGTTTTAATATAACCTTTTTTGAAGAATAACTGTAAAAATTTAAGAGCAGTGAACATGAGAGTACTATGAAACAGATTGCTGTTGTAAAAAGAGATAATTCTGAGAATAATGAAATCAAATCCCTGAGACAGAAATTTTAATATTTTCGAATTCTAATTGATCTTTGTAGATCAGTAGGGTCAAGATTCTTGATTGATTGATAAACTCTAAAAATTTTAGGATCATAGAAAAAAACAATCTTTGTTAAGTAAGATAACAGTCCCTCATTGTTGGCATGGCAAACACTGGCAGTCACCATTATATCCTTCTGTATTGTCACCAGCCAGCTAGAGTACTCCTTTCAGGACCTGCATCTGAGACTTTTTTTGATGGAGCCTGCTGCCTGGTACATTGAGATAGTGCCACTGCAAGAGATACAGCTGATAAAGGCTAAAACCAGGAGGGAATGATTTCCTATCCCCAACCATCAAGCTGAACAACTGTTTAGCTAGGAAGTGGTTTAGCTGAGAAAAAGCAAGTCAGATTTATCTGTAGTTTAGTGCTATATCAGGACAAGAAAGTCTCAGATTCTTGTCTGTGCACATGTTGTTTGCCTCTCAGGAAAACTACATCAAGAACATTTTATGCAGTGACCAGAACTCTGCGCTGTACCTTTTACAGGGCTAAGGCAAAAAGTTAACTGGTCTAATTTTAACCTGAATGTTCAAAGAATTTTTTAATCCTACTATGAAAACCAATTTAAATAAACAGATAAACCCATAAAAAAATAAATCGATACAGTCTAGACAAAATTCTACTAACATTGTTCAGTTTGTATATAAGGTACTCTAAAGTACTCTATTGGAAATATACTTTTTTTCCTGATTCTACAGTGCTGCTTGGTAAACAGAAATTTTGATTTTAAATTAAATGTAGGTTGAGTCTCAAGAAAAATATAATTGAAAAATTGTTGTATCTTTTCTAGATTAGTTTAAGAATAATTGGGAGATTCTTTTATGATTCTGTACTTTAGGTAATTATTTATATCAGGGAAAATCAGTGCCAACTACTCCAGTAAATATTCTTGATATTATTTGGCAACCATCCATCCTGCTTTCATAGTGATAGAGTTCTAAAATTTTGATCCAGTGTCAGTAGTGCTTCTTGTAGATTGAAGTATACCCTGGTATATTGAAAACTCACAGGTACACTGTTTTTAAGCCACTGAAACAGCTGTATTTTAAACTATCAAACCTCTATACCCACTATACTTTTCATGTGTACAGTAATGTCTATTGCTTTCTTTATAAATTAAAGATTCTTATCTCCCTCTGTGCCGTTTGAAGAAATTTAATTTTCCTTGAATTAAGATCAAGGACTTCACAGTAATATCTCATTTCCCTGCATTTGTTTGTTTGTTTGGGTTTTTTTTTCTGAAGGAGAAGACTGAAATGATGCATACAGTACTTTAAAACAATTTATATTTAATTTAAATAGTTTAAATGTAAAGCACATAAGATCAAGGTTATACATTATAGCATCCTCTTTCTTCACATTTATCTTATTTAGAAATTATATTTGAAAAATAAGTCAATATGACAATTATAACATTAATTTGTTGATCACGACTAAGATCCAAAATGGAAAAAAATAATACAATGTAGTCAGCTTTTGTTAATACATTATTTTTGTTAAGATGTTAATTTTGTATTCTGTAACTCACTCAAATAGCAAAGGTTTATGTGTTTAGGGGTTTACATGATTCACATTAGTTTTATTGACATGTAGAACTTTGATGTGAAGAAGTGAGCTGGTTTATGTTATATAAATTTGCAGGATCAGTAACTTTTTAATGCTATACAGAACAGCAGTCTAAACTAAGTTTTAAGATCTAATTCTTTATTTCTGTAGAGCTGCTGAGGTTTAGGTGAATTAAATGACAGCGTCCCAATCAAAGTAGCAGGATGACTTTTTAATCACTAAAACTCCAGTGGTGGGGAGCTTTAGGGGTGGCCTCTGTAAGAAACTGTCAGAAGCTTCTCGCAGTGCAGTAGAGTCAATGCCAGTCAGCTCCAAGATGGACCTGCTGCTGGCTAAACCCATCAACAGCAGTGGAAGCACCTCTAGAATAACATATTTAAGAAGGAAAAATAAAGTTACTGTGCAAAAACAATTATGGACAGAGAAGAAAGGAGAAAGAATGTATGAGAGAAACTCTGCAGACACCAAGGTCAATGAAGGGAGGAGCTGCTTCAGGATCCAGAACAGAGATTACCCTGCATATTCAACTTGGTGAGGCAGGCTGTCCCCCCTGCAGCTCATGGAGGTCCACGGAGGAGCAGAGATCCACCTGCAACACGTGGAGGATTCCATGCCAGAGCAGCTGGATGCCTGAAGGAGGCTGTGAACCTATGGAAAGCCCATGCAGGTTTGCTGGCAGGACTTGTGACCCCAATGGGGACCCACATTGGAGCAGTTCATGAAGAACTGAAGCCTGTGGGAAGAACTCCTGTTGGAGAAATTAATGGAGGACTGTTTCCTGTAGGCAGGACCCCATGCTGGAGCAGGGAGAGGAGTCCTCCCCCTGAGGAGGAAGAAGTGGCAGCAGCCACAGGTGATGAACTGACTGCAACCCCTATTCCCCATTCCCCTGTGCCGCTCAGGGTGAAGAGGTAGAGAACTGGTAATAAAAATAAGTCTGAGAAGCAGGGAGGGGTGGGGGTAAGGTGTTTGCAAATTTGGGTTTATGTCTCATTAGCCTACTCTGATTTTATTGGTAATAAATTAAACTCTTTTCCCCCAATTGATTCTGTTTTACCTGTGACAGTAACTGATGAGTGATCTGTCCCTGTTCTTATCTTGACCTATGAGGCTTTGATTATGTTTTGATTATATTTTCTCTTCCCCATCTAGCTCAAGGAGGAAGTGATAGAACAGCTTTGGTGGGCACCTGGCATCCAGCCAAGGTCAAACACAACACTTGTCTTCCATTTGTCTTCTTGGATAGTCCATCCTGTAGTGAGATTCTCAAGATGTAGGATAAAACAAATTATTATTTGTGACAAGAATTTGTGATTTTTTTTTCCATTTTAGGAAAGCAACCCCCAGGATTTATAGGTCCTATTGAAATAAATCAATGAAATGATGCAGTAAAAGACTGGAGCATCTCCTAGATATGGTACTACTTGACCACCCATATATCACCCTAATTTTCAATGAGATTTATAGTATGCAAAAAATTCAAGTGAGAGTCAAAAGACAGTTGATCAGTACCATCAATAGTTGTGGAAAAGTATGCCTAAGGACACAGAAATCTGAACTGGGAGAATAATTCCTAATACTTTGTTAATCAAATCTTTCACAAAAGTTAAAGAATTTACCATGTAAATATTTAATCTGAGAAACAGATCAAATTCATGGAATAGCCTGAAATTATTTCTGAACAACTCATTGCAGATAATTTAAATTTGCAATATGCTGCATAGTGCAGGTATGTTCCTTGGTTTCTTGGTTCCAAACTCAGCTAACAGTTTGGCTATAGCTGTATTGTGGTCTCAAAATCCTATTCATTGGGTTTGTGCGCAGTTCTACAAATTCTTCCTATCTGTCTTTATTTACCCAACATCAACATTTACAGTCCATTTTTGTGCTCTGTATTGCTAGTGAAATTCCTTTGCTGAAATATTAAAAACAAATGAAACCAAAACCTTGCAAACATGGTTAGAACTAATGAATTTATTTTTAAAATGCACAATTTCACTCTTTCTGATTGTACTTCTTTTTGCTGGATGTATTTTATTTTATATGGTCACATATAAATATGAAGCCATTCATCTGTCTTTAAGCAACATAATAGACCTCCTCTGAAACAAAATAAAATTTCGGTGTAATTACAAATAAGTATTCTCAAAAATCCATTTGTTTTAATAGAACCTATCAGACATTTTTACTTGCCAGATAAGATGCCAGCTAATTTCTCTGTTTTTTAATTACATCCTACATTTTGGCCTAGTGCCTAATCTGAGCTCTTTATATTCTCTTTTCAGAATTAGCACATGCCAAATACTGATTGCTTCATAGTCATTTGTGTCTGTCTTTTACTTCCTCTCAGATTTCAGAAAAGGGTCTCTATTTCAATGTCATCTGTGAAACCAAGACATATCTATGTCTTTAAGCTTACTGGTTTTGTAGTATTTTGTAGTATTTTGACATGTTTATCATTAAAATTAAATATATCTATTATTAGCATTGTGTATAATTTAGAAATTCTAGAATGAAGAACTATGTGTGAGACTGATGAGGGGAAAAGGGAGAAGGACAAAGAGAAGTTTTAGCCTTCACAGTAGTCGTCACATCCAGCTTTCCTGATACTGTTCAAGGTCTTACAGCAACAATTCAGCTGCCAACTCATGCCTTGATTTTACGAGTGCAATTTAAATAATTAATATTTGAAAGGCTCTAGGTAATCCCAGACAACTACACGGAACCTGCATTTTTTAAATCTGATTTGTAGGAGACCATTGCCTTTCTGGATGGGAAGGACTATTCCTCAAGTGCAGACACCTGTATAAGGCAAATGAAATACAGTTTGTGTAAAAGATGCTCCATGTCTCTGAAAGTTGGGGATAAGAAAGAAATGGAGAGGAAATTCATCTCCCTAGTTAAATAAATAAATCAATAAATCATGGATTGTTGTCCTGTCTGCCTTTTCAAAGTTTTAACAGAAAAGAGGAGGCAGATTGATGGGTGAAATGTTATGAAGTAAAGGAGTCTCAGCTGTCCTGCCACTCCCTATTCACATCACAGTTGCCTTTTCCTTGGCTTGTGAGTTGAAGTATAAACAACCTTGTTTTAGTAATGAAATAGAAAATTAAATATATGGATCCAAACAAATTACTGTTCTGTTTTGTTGTACCAGCTACTGAAAGTTCATGAACATATTTTTTTTGCCATGAAGCCATTTTGCAGTTTTGGTGGAATTAGTCACGTAAAATTAGGTTTGCAGCATTCAGTAGTGAGAGTATCTACCAGAGTTGCGGGACATAGCTCATTGATCTATAAATTATACCTCTCCTTTCCACTGAAGGATGCTGTAATAGTGGTTTGAGGAAAGAAAACTTCCATGTAAGAACACTTTACAAATCTCTCATTAGTCAGACTGTTGGGCTGTCCTCATCGAAGAACACAGAGTCCCTCTTCTTCCATTATGCAAATCTCAGAGGATTTTTAGAAACTAGTCTGCATGAAGACTTAGTTTCTAAGTTGGCTTTGAACAGTTTTTTCTCAATCTTTTGGCTACATTGCATCTGTGTTAGCAGCAGCTGCTTAACCAGACCTTACCAGGGAGTTTTAAATTATATTTTCTGTGGAATTTCAATAGTACCAGTCTATTGAAAAAATCCTAAATGAATGTTATATCACCACAGTGCCTATAGAGAGTAAGTGCAAGAACTAGCTCAAAGACTGGTGCCCAAGATAAAGCAGAGAAGACTGTAGCATAAAGAACAAATCAGTAGATATATCATAGGACGTACATTTTAAAATACTGTAACTTGTATATAATTTAAAATCAACAACATAAAACTTCTGCTTCAAGCAATTCCTAGAAGAAAAGAATAAAAGAGAGAGAATAAGACAATTTTAGTGCAAATCCTGCAGTAATAATGTCTATTATGAATCAGGCTATGGATATTCATTTTGGTACATACTGTAATTATAATTTAGTGATGTGGTGAGTTTGTAAACATAGTTTCATGATTGCAAATATAATTTTGTAATGTGATTAAGTTTATTGGAAATATAATTTAGTAATTTAGATATGTTCAGTAATTTATCCAGCATAAAATGTGCAATGATACAGGATTATAATGTCAGGAATTAAAAGAAACAGGAAAGAAGAACCTGATGTTGATTAATGAATCCCAAACATTCAGCTGTGAAAAAACAGAGACTGGAAGAACAGCATACCTGTTGAACCTCTTGAATCTTCAGAAGTTACTAAAAAATAATGATAAAAAAATAAAAAAGGCGTCTGAATACAGCTGTGTATGAATTTACAGTTGTATTTAAAACACTTCTTTCATGGTGTTCTTATTCATTTGTTATGATACAATCCAGAGCCACAAAGTACCCAGCCGTGTTAAAATTTAACAAAGTTATAAGAAAACAATAGATTTTAAATAAATTGATGTTCTGAGTGATGAAAGCAATCAAATAAACAAACAAGGAATGAGAATTATTCTTAGAGAGAGCAAAGATCTAAAGTTTGGAAGGGATTCATGTTTCCTAAAAGGGATATAATGTCCTATCAGGCTTCCATTAAGAAGGATTAATTCAATGACATTACTCTATGCAAGGGAGAGGACAAGTAAAATTTAATAAAAATATTACTGTTTTTTCTTCTGTTCACCTACTGAACTTAACAAAGGCAATAGTATCTAATTTACAAAAGTTCAGTCAAAATCACCTTTGCTATTGGATGATATTTGTAGTCCCTTTCCATGCCTCTCTTTCCTTGTCTTTACAAATGTCACTGATTCCCCCAGGGTTCAGATCATGCACTACATTTTATTGAAATCCTTCCTGGGTAGGAAACAACTGCTTGAGTAGTCAAAATTCACAATTTCACAGTCATAGCAGCTAAACATTCAGCAATGTCAGTTTAAGGTGGGTCTATGTCTTGAAACAGAAGTCACTCAAAATTGTTTGTCAGACCAAAGCTCGGTGAATGAAAAAACAGCGAGGGCCCATCACACTCTTTTCAAACAAGACAGCCACAGAAGTACAGATGATATCATGAGCCTAAGATGACACTCCACTTTACACCTACGCTGCTTGCTGTAAACGCTGTCTAGCCACTGATGATCATCAACAGAGATTTATTAATATCTTAACAGTACATTGACCAGTTTGCCAGCTGGACTTTTTCTAACTTGATGTCATCATAGGTTGAAATTTCTGATGTCAATTAGTTTAGAAAAACTTAGACACACACCTTTCAACAAAGTCTGACATTTGCAAAAAGTCCACCTGAATGGACAGAATGATGAACTACTTTTTAAAAAGTAACTATCTGACCTACTCTCTGTTAATGTTACTGAGAGATTGGCATCTGCATATTTTTATATACTTCCTCTCTTCTGTGCATTTATGTATAAAAGAGTGCATAAAATACAACTATATTGGAATGTTGCCTCTGAAAATGAGGATAGGCTTGAACTGCAATAAGGTGTTTGATTCTGACAATTACTAGGGGTTTTCTCACCAAATTAGCTTTCCCTTTTTTCTGTACACCCTAAGCAAGGAAAACAACCAACCAAAATAAAAAAAGCAACCAAAACAAAACCAACAAACAAAATGAAAAAAAAGAGAGAAAGCCCAGGTATTCTAATAAACATATTAAAAAGGTAAACCAACTGTATTTTGCAGTACTTTGATCACAGAATTGTTGGATTTTTAAATTTATTTTCAAAATACAACATTTAAAGATACCATATTTAGACGTTTAAGACCTAAAGCCATGCAAGATATGGCAGTAGGTACACATGATGTTTAAAGAACACTAGACTGCAATATAAGCAGTTGCCATGATATATCATGTAGTTTTGTAGTCAAAGATAGCCTGTCTATGTATCTAATGAGAGTTTAATTAAGCTTCAAAATCAATACTTGTTTTTGATGAAGCTTGTAATATGAATTGGATGGCTTGATATTTTGGAAAGAATATGCATAATTCTTTTTAAATTTCATAATTTTCTTTATTAGGGGAATATTAACCAACAATGCATTAGCAGCCAGAAAATTTTGTTTTGTGCTATTTGAATTTCTTTAATTCTTTTGGCATCAATTAATATATGGCCTGTTAGTAACACTTTTAAATAAAGGATTTGGCTGTTATAGCTGACACCTAACTGCACACAGCACCTAATGAGAGGTCAGATGGCACTAAGCTATTCTACATTTTTGGTCAGTCCTACTACCCTGTAAGAATGACATTGCTTTGGGTTTTAGAAGAACTCAGAAGTCCATGCTGCATTTTTACTTGGTAGAAAAAAAAAATGCTTTTCCACTGAGAGGTTTCTAAGATTGCTCAGGAAGTTAAGTGACAGGAATTTTCCTCTCCATTGATTATAAAGGAAAGACATATGTGTCACTGCTGCATTTTCTGAAAGTAGAAGAATTAAAGTAAAAGTAACCGAATCCACCATCTGTGACAATTCTGTTTGGAATAACATTTCCATTTCAAAGGAAAAAAATCTTATCTTCTAATTAAAAACATTATAAAGAAAAGAATTTGTGGTGCATTTACACTACTATGTTTTAGAGAATCAATAAAACTTTAAATGTTAGGCTCTTACTCACTTCTAATGGTTCTTTTCTCACTCCTTTTCTCTGTTTGAGACTCTGAAAGTCTAATTTTATTTTAATATGGTTACAGGAATAGTTTAGTTCAAGACCTGCAACAGAAGGGTAGTTATTAATATGATTATACCAATTTTAGTTTTCTCTACCCTCTGCAGTCCTCTCCACTGCTCTTGCAGGCTTTGCACCCTCAAACATTCCCACACATTCTTATGCTACATCTCAGGGTATACAATGTAGGTACTCAGTTTTGTCCTCTAACTTCTGCTTAGCTGTTACACCATTCCATGTTATTCCAGACACTTAAAACTACACAAAAGAGAACAAAAGAAGTAATTATACTTAAAATCTGAGGATCTCCAGAAGGGCCCAAGAGGAGATCAAGAAATTTGCTTGACTATGATTCAAAAGAAAATTAAAATAAATAATTGTTTTCAAATATTTACACTCTGTCAAGTGATAGGACTTGCAAACAGCTGACTGTTTTCTTTGGCATCTCAAAAAAATTTATTCTTTTGATAATAAAACAGAAAGGGGATCAGAATACATCATTGTTTTAAACTTTTCAAGCAGTTAATGAGGTAATAAAAGTAAGATTACTCATTGGATATTCCAAAATGTTAGAAATACATGGACATTGCCCTCTAAACCTGCAGACCTTAGCTTGTAGGTTTTGGCTCCTGTGTATATAATAGACAAAAATATGTCACATATTTATATAGTATAGTGTGTGTGAACATTGTTTATGTACTCTCTCTAGAAAGCAAGAATATAATTGACAATAGGAAGGTAGAAACCTTAACACTTTTGACAGCACTTCCCTCCTATATACTCATATTCACACTTAAAAACAGGGCTGGAAATAGCTCTGAGAGTACATTGCAAATACCCTACCCTGCAATTTTAAGATAGAGTTGGCTGCTAATAGCTAGAGTTCTGTCTCCATCCATGTTCCTCTTGACCTCCTGCTCATTTGTTCTGTGAAGCAGGAAATGAGAAAAAAAGGGGATGCAGACTGGGTGCAAAGTCCATGGCAGTCCATGCCAGCTCTAACAACTATTGTTACTGCGCAGAGGACTTGTTAGAAACTTTTTTGAAAAGAGTGTGTTTAAATGGTTGCCTTGGAGGGAATTTCTGATAAAGAGTCATATTTCAGTTTCTGTAGGATCCTCCTGAGTACCTGATGATCTATGAAATGGAACAGGAGAAGTTTATCAAGGCAATAGATACACAATTATTGAAATTCTTCTCCTTGATCAGACTTCCTATGTGAAGTATATGATCCAGCTGTCACACAAAAATACCTCTCTAGACCGTTATTCCAAATACAGCTCATCCTATATAATTGTTTCTGTGAAAATTGCCACTTACAGAACAGGCTTGCCTGCTCAGTGAGATCTTGGTTTCTGTTAAGAGGTCTTGCCCATTGTTGTACAGGTGATATGAGCTCTGCATGGGGACGATGCCTTCAGGAGAATTTAAGAACCAGTTCAGAGTGATATGGCACACTTTTCCTTGTTCAAAAAGTAGGGAATGAAAGAAGTGCAAAAGCAGTATTACCCTGAAAACAGATTGAATGAAGAACTGGGCATTACCTGAAGGTAAAACCTGTGCTCTGCAGATTTGAGGATTCCTATAGTTGTGATAGATAATAATTGTGTTGGAAGAGTGACTTTCTGCCAGGTCTGAAAATGAATAGAAGAGTTTTAGAAAGGACCAGAGGCCAGTAGGAATGTAAATATGAACAACTACAATTAACAGCATTTCAGAGGGAAGAATGGACTAATATGAGTCATGGAATCACACAGAGAGTGCTTGAGGTTGGAAGGGACCTCTGGAGATAATCTGGTCCAACCCCCGAAGTAGGGCCACCTACAGCCAGTTGTCCAGGACCATGTCTATACAGTTTCTGGATATCTCCAAGAAGGGGAGACTCCACAACCTCTCTGGGCAACCTGCACCAGTGCTCAGGTACCCTCACAGTGAAAAAATGTTTCCTGGGAAACCTCTTCTGTTTCAGTTTTTTCCCATTACCACTGGTCCTGTCACTAGACATTAGAGACTGGCTCCATCTTTGCGATCAGTACTGTTTAAAACCTTCATCAACAGCACAGACATTGGGATCTATGCATCCTCAGCAAGTTTGCAGATGACACCAAGCTGAGTCATGTCGTTGACACACCTGAGGGAAGAAATGCCAACGAGAGGGAACTGGATAAGCTTGAGAAGGGGGCCTCTGTGAACCTCATGAGGTTCAAAAAGGTCAAATGCAAAGTCCTGTACCTGGGTTGGGGCAACCTCTGGTATCAATAGAGTCTGGGGGATGGAGGAGGTGAGAGCAGTCCTGTGGAGAAAGACTTGAGGGTACTTGAGAATGTACATGTACTGGACATGAGCCAGTAATGTGCTCTTTCATCTCAAAAAGCCAAGCGTGTTCTGGGCTGCATTAAAAAAAGGCATGACCAGCAGGTCAGGGGATGTGATTCTCCCCTTCTACTCCTTTCTTGTGAGACCCCACCTGGAGTACTGCATCCAGCACTGGAGCCTTCATTGCAAGAAAGACAGGGACGTGTCGGAGCAGGTCCAGAGGAGAGACACAAAAATTATCAGAAGATGGAAAATGTCTCCTATGAAGAAAGACTGAGTTGGGGTTGTTCTCAACTGGATCCTGGGTAAAAGGAGTCTCTAGGAAGACCTTATTGTGGCCTTTCAATACTTAAAGGGGACTTATAAGAAAGATGGGGACAGAATTTTTAATGGGACTTGTAGCAATAAGACAAAGGATGATGGTTTTAAACTAAAAGTGGATAGATTTAGAGTAGACATGGAGATGAAGGTGAATTTCTTTACAATGAGGGTCGTGAGTCACTAGAACAGTTTACTCAGAGAGATGGTAGATTCTGCCATCTCTGGAAACATCAAAAGTCAGGTTAGACGGGGCTCTAAGCAATCTGATCTGGTTGAAGATGTCCCTGCTCATTGCAGGGAGGTTGGACTAGATGACCTTTAAAATCCCTTCCAACCAAAACCATTCTGTGATTCCATGATCTTTGCACCCTTCATTCAGGTATTTATAGACATACATTGATCCCCTTGAGCCTTTTCTTCTCTAGGCTGAAGACTCAACTCCTTCAGACTTTATTCACTAGAGAGATATCCTATTCTCTTCATCATCTTTGTGGCTCTTTGCTGAACTCTCTCCAGTATGTCCATGTCTCTCTTGTACTGAGGATCTCAGACCTGGAAATATTTTTCCAGGTGTGCTCTCAGCAGTAACTATCTGCTTAATAGATGCAAGGTGACTTCACTCAGGAAACAGTTCTGGGCTTTGACAGAATTTTAGGGCTAGATAAGCATCAAGAACTAAAAAAAAAAAAAAAAAAAAGAAAAGAAGACTTGGGTTGTTACAATTCTCCTAGTGACACATAAGATCTCCAGAAAAGCCATTTTCAGTATGTGCAGTGCCTCTGGTGTTAAACATCTGAAAGAGTGGTATCTGCTGAGAAAAATATTATGAATTAATGGGCAAAGAGGAAACAAAAACAGAAAGGAATCGATTTGGCATGGGAACTTAAAAGCGTGAAAGAATTCACAGAGAAACCTGCCTAAGCAGCTGCATGCTCCTCAGCTGTTAAAGGTTGAGTGCCACTTCCCTAAATGAAACTCAAGAATTATCTCCTTAATGGCCTCACTTATCATCAATTTCAGTTAGTACAAAAAGTCTGTAACCTCATCAAAATGTGATACTGTTATTAATGGACAAATACAGTACTCCAGATGATTGATTTTTCAAATACCCTCTACTCTTCTCAAAGACAAACCGGTAATATGACATTCAGAGATGCAGACCAGCTGATTAGTTTACTGGCCTATTAGTTAGAAATTAGATTAAATTATTATTTTCAAAGTATTGCACTTGCTAATAAACGGTAGGTCTAGTAAAATATCTTGAGTTCTTGAATGCTGCAATGATTTGTGGATTCTACCTAAAAATCCAAGAGGAGAGAGAAAAAAGATGCAAATTATTTCTTCTCTTTCTCTTCTTCATTTTAAAACATTAACTCATCACACATACATAAATATTCATCAAAAATGGATTTTATATATCACTTTGTATGTTTTCAATATCTCTGACAAGTGGCAGCTATTAATATATTACATGTGCAACAATATTCCCATTGAATTCAGAAAACATTTTAGTTCTGCTTAAAAAAAAAAATCTGAACAAAAAATCAGACAGGATGTGCTTGAAGTCTGGAGCAGCTGAGCTACATGATGCAAAGCTGTCATTTCCTACACTTCTACCATTCACATTTCAAGTGATCTATGAAGTATTGTCAGTATGCTGAGGCTACTGTTCTAAGCAAACGACATTGATTCAGTTTCAAGGATGACATGAAAACATCCAGATGGCATGCATGCTTTACATTATAAACATCAGATAAATTATAACCTAGATATTCAGAAAGGTGGTCACAGTATCTATTTATCAGTAAATATGAAAAAATAGATTGGTAATGGGTTTTCAAAATAGCAATATGCCTTGTTTTTCTGAGAGACAGGGATGTGTACCATAGGCAATAATTAAGACTTGAAATCTATTTAGGTTCAGCTGAAATTATTATTGCCCCTTTCCAAATCTAATATTATTGAAATTAGATAAGAAGGAATTGGGAGGGGTTTTTTTTAATCAGCTGTCATACACATCTCCTGAAGAAAGATCCTGTGTAATGAATGAACAATGAAGTAATGTAAGTAATTTAGAAGGAAATTCTCTGAGGAGGAATTTTCTTATCATCTACAATTCATGTTAGTAAAAGGGGTGTATTATCTCACGCTACCAACCTATCCAGTAATTACATTCAAAGGACATTGAAGACTTGTTCTGAGCAAAAGTCAAAACTTGTAAGTTCACTTGCAAAACCTGACATTTTGGAAAAGGCAGGGGAAACAACCTAAAAAAAAAGCTCATAAAGAAATTGATGCTTAAGAATAATCTCCCATAGTAGGAAAATAACACTTGATGGTAGCAACTGAGGAAAATTAGTCATAAACCACAGATCTTGTTCTGTGAGAAGTGCAGAGATGTAAAAAGCTAATTATGTTTCAAGGTATATTGAAAATCAACATATCACTGAAAGTGATATTTTAATGCTAAATTTTGTTTATTGCATACTGCAGTGACAGTATAACCCATGCATTTTTTAGCTGAATATCTTCCTATGGCAAGATTATTTAGATTATTTAGACTTAATTGGAACACTTACAAATATTCTTCTGCAAATTCTATTTTATATAATTGTCATTAAAATGATGAAAAGCATTTTGTTTCCAAGGACTATGCAGTAATTAAAGATTAGTTTAAATGCAGAAATAATAGTATATTACAGTTGACAGACAGAAGAGCTTTTATAGTTCAATTTTCCATCAATCTTGTAAAATGGAACAATTTCCTACTTTTGACAACATTTGACTAAGGAGATTACTGTAACTACTTTTAAGTGCACAGTTAATGTTCAAATAAATTATATATTTCCTCAAATATTCCATGCACATTGAAGAAATATTTGTTATGCATAGCATTAGGAAGACAGTTTAAAAATTTTACTCATTTTGGATAAGCAGATTAATAGAAGAAAACTTGATGGGATCATTTGTGTCTATATGGAACATAATCCAAAGGATGTTCTGTCAAAAGAGTTCTTACCCTTCCTGATTCAACATATAAAAATTTTCTGATGAGAAACATTTGAGAGGAGAATGATAGAATCATAGAATTTGCAAGGTTGGAAAAAAACACTAAGATAGTTGAGTTCAGCCATTAGTCTCCCACTACCATGTTCACCACCAAACCATGTCCCCAGTTGACAACAGAACTAGATAGTAGTATTCCAAACCTGAAACCTTCCCTCCTCTCTTCCCCCCACCCTTCTCCCTGCCCTACCCCAAATATACCTACATGTTAGATTTGGATAGCAAGCTTTGGAGATGCTCGTTCATTAATCATTGAGTATGATCAGTCACTTAAAGTCGAAGAAATCTAAATGACAAAAAAGACATGGGGACACGTTGCAGTGATGATCTTGTTTCCTTCTACAACACAGGGAATGAATCCATCACTGAATAGATTGGATGTGGACAGAGGTACTTATCTACCTATTCCTTGTGTTGCCCAAAAAAATCAGAAAGAAAAGACTCTCCAGGCAATATTAGATAAGATAGAGAGCAGGTCTTTAATGAAGGCCTTCTGGTACAAGAAGTAAAAAGGTGTGTGCCCGTGTCCAGGAGTTCCACAATTTATGGTTTAATTCAAACTATATGCCCCCCAGATCCTCCCCAGTTCTGCCCACCTGGCATGCCTCCCCAGAAATTGAGTCGGAGGTCCTAAGACCCCTTTCTTCCTCATCTTCCTCTTCTGCACAGCATGTACTGTCTTTGGAGCTTCTCCAAGATTCCGGGCTTGAAGGTTGCTTTGACCGTGATGGTATCTTGTTGTTCAGGCCTGGGGTGCATATGTTCTTAAACAAGATGTATTTGCTATAGTCCTGCCTTGAAAGGAGCCTAAACAAGCCTAAAGAATTTAGAAAATTCGATATGAAGTGGGGGATAGGGCTTGGTAACTGTTAACTACTATTCTAAAGTGTGACAGACTATGCAGTTATACTAAAAATCCATATTTACTACATAGCTATTTTAAAATCTACAAAAACTAAAAATCCTAAAAATTCTGAGGCATCACTTGGATGCAGTTTAGTTTTGGGCAACCAAACCAGATATTGAATAACTGTTCTCTGAATTTAATCCTCTTCGTCCCAATATCCATCACAATATTTTATTAAATCTGGCCAAAGAACAGATTACAAAAGTGTTTGGACATCAAGGACAAATAGGGCTTTCCTTGGTTTTCCTTTTCCTTGGAGTGACATTAGCTGATAAAAATGAGTTATTTGAACAAATTAATAATTTTTGCATTTTTTTAGTAATACCCCAGATTTTTTCTGCTCCAGGAATTGAAAACTGCATTATACTAAGTGTTCAGAACAAACTGTTTTACTAGAAGAAAGAGATTTTTGTACCTGTGGCTATAATCCATGGAATTGTTTATCATAAAACTGTAATTAAGGATTATAAACGCATCAGCATTCTTCAGCTGAAGAATGAAGGAATCTCATGGGTGGAAGGAAGCCTACTTTTTTTTTTGACTCAGGAAAAGTCATGGTAGTATACCATTAATACAGTATCTTCTATTTAGAAGAATAATGAATACTATTTTTAACTGTATTAAAATATAGCTATATCATGGTAACAAATTTGAAAGAAAATAAGTCCAAATATTTATGAAATACTTTAAATGTCTGGAAACATTGAGTAGTAATAATTTATTTGCTGTAAAGATAACTAATGAATTTTATTGGATATTTTTGTATACTGAAATTGCAATGGTACCATGTAAACTCTGCAGTGGAATTATACAACACGTGCAGTTGCCACTTGAGATAAATCTTGATAAACTGACAGTAAAAAGAAACATAGTGAGGCTAGTTGCAGTATCTCATTTGCAAATTATTATGCAGTAACTACTCTCAAGTAGCACTGCTGGAGTTCCCAGTCTTTCAATGTTTCAATTTTATGTCCTTTTCAGGATTTAACACTACATCACACTTGATACAAAACTCTTCTTTAAAACAAACAAACAAACAAAAACTAAACAGAAAACAACAAAACTTTCTAGACCAAAATTACAAAATAAATACTATTTCTAAGACAGTTTTTATTATTATGACTCACATAGCTTCTCTCTACCCTTTACTGAACTGAGTTTTGATGAAAATCTTGCAATTGTCCCCACTTTGCCTTTTCCACTCAGCAGGCCTCATTTCCTTAGTCCTACAATGAGTAAGGATTTCTTGTTAGATAACCAGTTTCTCAATTTAGTTATAAAACAATTCAGCTGAAGCTTCTGAATCTGCTAAATTCAGATGGTTTTTATTTTAACTATACTTTAAAATTATATTTTGAGAGTTCTTTTTGAAATTTATAAAGCAAAGTTAGGTGAAGAGCTGGAAACTGGAAGCTGGTGAACATTGCCCTGATTGTCAAGAAGGGCAGGAAGGAGGACCCAGGAAACTACAGGACTGTCAGTCTCACTTCAGTGCTTGGTAAAGTTATGGAGAAGATTATTCTGGGAAGTATTGAAAAACACCTGAAAGACAATGCAGTCATTGGTCACAGCCAGCAGTGCTTCATGAGTGGAAAGTCCTGCCTTTCCAACCTGATTTCCTTCTATGACAAGATAACCCACCTAGCTGATCAAGGGAAGCCAGTGGATGCAATGTTTTTGGATTTCAGTAAAGCTTTTGATACTATCTCTCACAGGATCCTTCTGAACAAAATGTCCAGCACATAGCTGGATAAAAACATCATGTGATGGGTGAGCAATTGGCTCATGGGTCGACCACAGAGGGTAATAGTGAATGGGGCAACATCAGACTGGTGATCTGTCACTAGTGGGGTTCCACAGGACTCCATCTTAGGCTCTGTGCTCTTCAACATCTTCATAAATGACTTGGACACAGGGCTGGAAGGGATACTAAGCCAGTTTGCAGATGATACAAAAGTGGGAGGAGCTGTTGACTCAAAGGCAGGGAGGCCCTGCAAAGAGACCTCGACAAATTAGAGGACTGAGCAGTCACCAACCGTATGAAGTTCAAGGGAAACCATATGATTTTCAAGGGAAAGTGCCAGATCCTGCAACTGGGATGAGGCAACCCCAGATGTTCCTACAGACTGGGGAATGAGATGCTGGAAAGCAGTGCCACAGAAAGAGACCTGGGGGTCCTGGTCAATGGCAACTTGAATATGAATTAGCAGTACCCTGGCAGTCAGGAGGGCCAACAATGTCCTGGGAGCCGTCAGGCCATCAGGGCATTGCCAGACAGTTGAGGGAGGTGATTGTCCCGCTCTGCTCTGAGCTGGAGCAGCCTCACGTTAAATATTGTGTGCAGTTTTGGGTACTGCAATATAAGAAAGATATTAAGCTCTTAGAGACTGTCCAAGGGAGGGCAACAAAGATGGGGAAAGGCCTTGAGGGGAAGCCGTGTGAGGAGTGGCTGAGGTCACTTGGTCTGTCCAGCCTGGAGGAGACTGAGGGGAGACCTCATTGCAGTCTATAACTCCCTTGTTTGGGGAAGAGGAGGGGTAGGCACTGATCTCTTCTCTGTGGTGACCAGAGACAGGATCAAGGGAATGGCCTGAAGTTGTGTCAGGGCAGGTTTAGGTTAATATTAGAAAAATAATGCTTGCCCAGAGGGTACTGGAACAGTCTCCCCAGCGAAGTGATCGCAGCACTAAGTCTGCCAGAGTTCAAGACGCATTTGGATGATACTCTCAGGCACATGGTGTGAATCTTGGGGATGATCCTGTGCAGGGCTAAGAGCTGGACTCAATGATCCTTATGGGTCTCTTACAACTCAACATATTCTGTGATTCTGTGATATTTGAGATTCAGTATTGCACTACAGAGCACATGTAGATGGTATTTCTAATTATGTTATAATTATATAACATATAAAGAGTAATATAGATGCATATATTAACATTTCTAATTAGATTACAAGATTTGAGTCCATTGTGAACCATACTTAGAGAGTCTATTGCACAGTATATTTGTACCAGAACTAATCTCAGCATGACAATCTCTACTGAAGTAAGGAGAGGGAGGGTAAATGAAAGAAAATTAATTTTGATATTAAATAGGGTGAGAACTCTGGGGCTTTGCCTTTTTCTTTTCTTTACCTTATTTCCCGAAACAGGACCAAGTCTTTTATTCAACTTCAAAAATAAAATTATATTCCCCTCTATTTCCCTATTTATGGTACTAATATGGAATTTATTTAGACCCATTTTAAGTTGCAGAGCTCAGAATTAAGGAAGGATTCAACATTTGTGAAGTTTGAACACAATTTGACCATGATTACAGTTATAGCTTTGAGTAGTTGTTTTCTTTATTTCCCTCAGAATCACAGGAGAATGATAACTTTGCTATTTGTATTACAGAAGTTTTGATGGTGTCCAGTAAGTTCTTTTTACAGTATCTTTAAAAATAGTGCTTTGATAGGGGAGGAATATATTCTGTGCAATCTGGGTGCATTCCTCCCATTGTGGGGTTCCATTTCCGAAGGCTTGAGGTGGATGGGGAAGGGGTTACTCCAGCTCCAGGGGTTTCTTCAGGGTCCTGGACGCATGGAGGGGTTCGGTGCTCACCCCTCCCCCCATCCACGTGGTCCCATGGCAGCCGGAGAGAGACAGCACACGGGACTTGGAGAGGAGGCGAGAGAGAGAGTTTATTGTGGTTAGGGGTTTATAAAGCTCTTGGGAGTGTCAAAAGGGACCATGTAAGGTAAGGGGTCTTACAAAACACCAATCAGGCAGGGAACAGCCAAATAAGAAAGGGGTTAACAAGAGACCAATGAGAAGACTTCTTGATATCTTCTCAGGACATTCCTGAGACAGAGATAAGAACTGGCCGTGGGGGATTTTGGGAAGAAGAAACATGAGTTAGCAGAGACCACAAAAAAGCCATTTTAAAACATGCTTAAACCACAGTTTTCCCATATAATGCAGGTTTACTGCTACAGTGCAATTCAATCTAGTTGTATGAAACACACAACATTTTACACAAAGAATTCCAGAGCAGGTATTAAATAAAACACAGTGCAAAGCCTTTCTGGAACTATTTTTTCTAGAGAGAAGAAGAAATTTTTTTAATATTCTTACTGTTCATACCCCAAAAATCTGACTTCAGAGGACAGCGGGTAAAATGTAGTGGTTTTGATGACAACTTTGAAAACAAATGATTTCGGGTTAGATTTACTTTGAGCTTTTTAGTTTTCACCAACACAAAACCTACATATAGACAAAAATAACAATGTTGCATTCCACTTCAGTCATCAGTCTAAACAGCAGGATTTACACTTCTATACCAGCAGTGGATACTTTTGAGTTTCATTAACTTCCTGGGAGTTTGTGTAGAGCTCGTGTATTAAGGATTCACGTTTAAAGACCTAAACTCTTCTGTCTAGTTTGTTTTTTTTCATGTACCGTATTGCCTGAGGTGTGATAACCAGAAATTCTTTACCTAGCTTGTCCTCCATGTAATCAGCTGCCAGGCTACTTGATTTAGAAATACTGGATTCAGGAATTTTACTTTTTTTTATCACTTCCTTGGTCTGCTGCAGCTCATATCTGTAAATCTCATGGTCTCATTATAAACCCTGTGCAGCTTTAGAGAGACTGGATGAAATACATTAACGTGATTGCTGTTTTCTTGTGAGCATACATTTAGAAAGGCAGGTTAATCCACTCTGTGGCAAATGTATGGGTAATCTCATTTATGTCAGAGGTATAAGGGACTAGAATCCTTTGTAATGTATTATTTTAATTAAAAAGAAATAATCAGTCATATATCACGTTAGATGAAGCCTAACAATTCCGTCAGAAACTCCCAACCAGCCAAGATACTGTTATGCAAAGGGTGAAATGTAGTCTTCAATAATGAATTCTACGTGCATATTGGGATGATCTAAATGTTAGTGAATTTGCTTAGACATAGTTGTTTCCCAAATAAATATAATTTTAAAAAATAAAGAAATATCTTTTTATGGTAACTAGAGATGCAGTTCATAGTTTTCATTCTTCAAGATCAATGTGCAATGAAAAACCAAACATATGCCTTTACATTATTTGAATATTGAAATCCAAATAATGAACTTCATTAAAGATGTTTCCCATCACAGCTACAATGCATTGCTAGCAGTTTTCATTACACTTGTTTGAATTAAAATAATTATAAACAATAATAAAGTTTCTGGTGAATCTAATCTGTTATCATGAATATGGAATGTTTGATGGCAAATTTTCCTGAAAAAAAATAAAATGGAATTAAATGGAATGGAATAGAATAGAATAGAATATTTCAATTGAAAGGAACTTACAATCACCATCTAATCCAACTGCCTGAACATTTCAGAAGTGACCAAAACTGAAAGCATATTATTAAAGGCCAAATGTCCAAATGTCTCCTTAAATAGACAGGTTTGGAGCATCTACCACCCCTCTAAGAAATCTGTTCCAGTGTTTTACCTGGTAAAGAAATGCTTCCTAACGTCTGATCTGAGCCTCCACTGGTGCAGCTTTGAGCCATTCCCAGCTTTGCTATTACCGGATTCCAGGGAGAAGAAATCAGCACCTCTGATTCCACTTACACTTCTCAGCATCCTTTTCTCCAAACTAGATAAAGCCAGAGTCCTCAGCCACTCCTCATGGGGCATGCCTTCCAGCCCTTTCACCAGCTTTGTTGTCTTCCTCTGGACATATTCAAGTACTGTAAATGCATCCAGATGAGTACTATTTATGAGGTTTACAGTTTAAGTAAAATTTAAGCGGTTTCATGGATATATTTAAAATCATTGCTTAAAAATTATTTCTTGCCAGTAGCATCTAAACACATTTAGTAGGTCAGATAAACCAAAACAAATGTTTGTGGTATGCTCCCTCATTCTGGGGCAAAAACCTTGTTCCAAACTATATTCTTGTTGGATCCATTTTGTCCTTAACTATAAAAAGTTCAATTAGAAAAGGAAATTTTCTTATTTTAAAGCAAGTGTTAGTGCAATAATTTCTTCCTCATCCAGTGAAGAAGTTAAAACCTTTTTTCCCCCCTAAATTCATTTCTAATGCAATAATCATGTGAGTTTTTAACTTGTAAAATCCATGTTCATTGCTTTTCATGCAGCTTGCTTTTCCCCTCTATAGACATTACAACTGCAAGCAATTTCAAAAAGACTTTAGATGAGAAACTTATGGATTTCTCTAGCCCCTTCATTTCCTATTTGAATTTTCTATTATACATTAGCTTTTTAAAAAATGAACAAGATCTAGGAGTTGATCTCTTCCAGACTCTCTTCCTTTTGAAAACAAGGCTACTAATTTATGTACTTCAATAAGAACAAAAAATTGTTACCATTCTACCTCTTTACTCAGACCTTGAGATGAGAATTTAATTGGCTATAGAACTTGTAAGAAATCCTGGGATCTGTCAGTCAATTTCTCTGTCCTTGTGGAATTTTATACTAAAAACCCCAAAATTATTTGGGATCCTTTATTTTAAGCCTGATAGGAAGAGTGTTATATACTCCCTCAGCTAGCTAAAATGCTGCAATTAGCAATACAAATGGTTTACTAAATTCTGTTGATATCACTGCTGTGCTTGTCCTCATTTATAATTGGTTTTATGGTTCAGATAGGAAATACTTTGATGTTTTCACAAGTGGGAAAAATTTATGTACCTTTTTGTGCCTATCTCAACAGAAGGTAAACAATTTTAATAGCTTCTGGGATTGCTAATTAGAGCTAATTGTGCCTTGATTGACCTATCTTGACAGCAAGTACCTAACAAAACTTGCTTTCTTCACAAAGTGAGGATTTGTTTGCATGAGTAACTTGTACACACTGAAAGTCAGAGATAGTTGTTTGGCTGTGATCATCTGAATTTGTTAATTTATATTTCATAACTTCTTATCCACTTATAAAACAATGACAAAAACTCAGGCTCATCGCTTGTGCACTGAAACATGTACTTTCTTATTTTGTTGCTGTCTACAAAACCCAGAAACTAGCAAAGACAAATTCTCTAGTGAATAAAAAATCTGAATATTGTGGATAAACTGTTATCTGTACAAATACAGAAAAAAAAAAGTCAGAAGGGAACTATGAATTCCCAAAATCTTAAGGGTAATATAAGTGTTTCATACAAATTACCAAGATGTAATGATGGACTTTTCCAGATCAACAGAAAACCTCTATCTCATTTTTCCCAAAATATTTGTTGTGTTTCTGTAAAAGCCCCAAGCTGTTGAGTGCTGAAAGTTTTTCATAAGATATACATATCACCATATAGAATTCTGAACTTCTTGAATATTTTTTTTAAACCTTCATATTTCTTTCTTTTGACATGTTGGTTGTTGTAACTAAAGGTAGTCCACCCAGCAGTACCATCCAGAGAAGTGAGGGTTGACTGCACTTGCCCATCTTGAACTTACTTGACTCACTCAGTATGATCTGGATACCAAAGACAATTTTTTTCATAACACACTTGGTCAGCAACCTAGAGAGTGAGATAAACTGCAGATGTAAGTGCTATTTGGCCCCTGGGATGGAGAAAGTCTAAGAGGTTGGCCCAGTGTTATGAGAATACAAACCCATTGGTGGTTTAGCTGACAGTAAGAAATTAATAATTAAAACAATAGGCCTCATGGGAGACAGAATGACATAATACACATTATTCAGTCCAGAAGTTGTGAACAAATTGAAACTCAACAAGAAGGACTTCTACCATGTAAGGGCTGAGCTTTAGCCACAAACCAGTTGGAGTTGATACCTTGTTCCACTACGTCATTAGTTTTGAACTGGTTTCAGATGGACAGATGCAACTGGAAATGTGATTTGTAGGATGGGTATGGGGTAGGTTGATCCTAGCTAGATGCTCGGTGACCACCAAAGCCTCTATCAATCCCCCTTTTCAGCCACACAGGGGAGAGGAAATATAAAGGATGATCCATAGATTGGGATCAGGACAGGGAGAGGTCACCAATTACCATCATGGGCCAAACAGACTTACCTGGGAAAATTAAATAAGTTTGCCATCAATCAAATAAGATGAGGACAATAAAAAAACTCAAACTAAATCTTAAAGCATGTTCCCCCCACACACCTCCCTTCTTCCTGGATTGAACTGTACTCTCAAATTCTCATCCCAAGCAGCACAGGGGGTATGGGAGTGGGGATTGAGGTCAGTTCATCGCATATTGTCTCTGCTCCTTCCTTCCTTCTCACTCTTCCCCTGCTCCAGCACAGGGCCCTTTTCATGGGAGACAGTCTGCCATGAGCTTCTCCAACACGAGTCCTTCCCACAGGCTGCAGTTCTTCATGAGCTGCTTAGGCATGGGTCCCTTCCAGCTGGCTGCAGACCTTCAGGAACAGGCTGCTCCAGTGTGGTTCCTTCATGGGGTCACAAGTCCTGCTAGGAGCCTGCTCCAGCGCAGGCTTCACACAGGGTCACAGCCATCTATCTGCTCTGGTGTGGGGTCCTCCAAGGCTGCAGGGGGTTGTCTGCTCCACTGTGGCTGCAGGACAGTAGCCTGCCTCACCATGGTCTACACCATGGGCTTCAGGGGAATATCAGCTTCAGCACCCAGAGCACATCCTTGCCCTCCTTCTTCTCTGACCTTGGGGCCTGCAGATTTGTTTCTTTCACATATTCTCACTCTTCTCTCCAGCTGCAGTTGTTGTTCTGCAGTAACTTTCTCTGCCTCTTAAATAGGTTACCAGAGAGGCATCACCACTGTCGCTGATGGGTCATATTTGGCCAGTGATGGGTCTGTCTTGGAGCAGGCTGGCGTTGGCTCTACTGGACATGGGGGAAGCTGCAGCTACTCTGCCATCAAAACCTTGCTGCACAAATGCAATAGTATAACAGGTGGATAACAGTCACTGTTCTACAAACACAACAGTGATTGCTTTATACCTGCTATACCCATCCTACCAAGGAAACAAACAAGACTGTGCCCCTGAATGGTGTGGTCTAGCAGATCCTTGATCTGATATTCCCATGACAAACTCTCACAAACTGTGTTAAAACCTGACCTTAGTAATTCAATAACAGTCATTCAAATAGAAAATGTACAGATTTTGAGAAATTACTAAAAATGAGTTAATAACTTCTAAAATCTACTGACTTTCCCCAACAAATGAATGTATTGGATACAGTATTTCTAGAAAGCCTCTAAAACTATATGGTTTAAGAAAACATTAGTGAAAATCTGAAAGTTAAAAACAACAAGTAGAAATCCCAACAATCTGTAAGGTGTCCTAAAACAGTTTAACTGTGGTCTTTAAAGTCACTGGAGAAATAGATTCCCAGACAAATAAATAAGTAACAAAGGAAATATGAAATTAATGGGCAAAGTGTATTTGTATTTGGAAAGAAGATGAGTATACAAAAATCAGGAGGAAAAATATGTTATTCTGTTAATTTTCCACTATTTGGAAGTACGGTTTCATGATAAGGAGAAAAAAAAGTGAAGATTCTAAAAATTTTTAAAATTAAAAGTCTTGCAGTTTTTTTAATAATTTTCTTCAAAAAGGTAAATTTTGTATAAATTATACTAAAACCATTTTTAAAACAGAAAAAAATATTTAAAACTTACAGGCAGATGGGGAAAATTTAGAATCCTGTTCTGTTAAAAGGCAGTTATTGCTTGATATTATTATGTGTGTCATTTAGGAAAACTTGATTTCTTTCATCCATTAACTGACAAAAAAATTGGTATTTAAAAATTTTTGTAAGTGCACTTGAGAATATGTCTATGGTTTTAAAAAAATTTAGATGCAGCTTATGTGCAGAATTTTGTGTTGACAAAGAATAATCTTCCTCTTTAAAAGATTTGGATTACTAAAATTGCCTTTTTGAGAAAAAGTGTGGTGGGTCTGCCCATTGTACACTAATATGCAAAGAAATTATATACTTACAGAGCTTTTGACTCCTTTTGGTTGATAAAAGGTATCCAGAATTTAGAAAATTATGTGTCTCCTGCATGCAAGAAATAATTGATTTGACTTCATGTCTGTGTGAGGTCAGTTATATCCTGAGCCTCCCAGAAAATGCTTACAAGCCCCGGAAGCATGCATCTTTATGTAACCTAATGTAGAGGACAAATTGCAGAAAGAAGAGCTTTGAAGTAGTTTAGATATAAATTATAAAAATATTCTATTGTCTCAATATGGCCTTATACAGAAACATCTAAAATTAGAGTGAATTCTGTAATGCTTCTAATTATGAGCTGTGGTATTCTTGTCCATTAGGTACAATTTTACTAGAATTCAATCTTGTGTGATGAATAAGTCAAATGTAGGAAATGTTTCCAGTTTTTAAGCAATCGTGAGTTTGAAAAACAGTTCTATTCATTTGACTGGTGACTGAAAAAGAGAACTTGCATATGTTATTATTTGTAAATTTTGCAAGTATGTTAACCATTCTGAAATTTCATATGTAAGAAATATTCTTTTCCTGTTCTAGGGGGAGAGAAAAACCTATGCAAATTTTTACCAGGGTTCTTCCACTATAGCATTTTCTCCAGAAAAATTAGCTAAAAATTATTATCGGTTCTAGAAACTTAATTACTGTGTAGCAGAGAAACTACAAATAATGTTGTCTTGATGCTTTGAGGGGAGAGCAAAAATAAAACTACAGGACACAACTGGACAATCCTGAAGCCTTAATAAATTTTAATAATTTTTACATTATCCTAGTAGTCTTAGAGGCATCACTAGAGGTACCATAGCCCCATGCCAAAATTAAACAAGTGGATTTGTATTTCCAAATTCTGTACGAGTGATCACAATATCAATGGTAAACTGAAAAAACTTCTTATCACTGCATGTGCCTGAAATTAGTGACTAATTAAAAAGACCAAATAATGCAGTTGTCTTAAGAAAGACCACTTGTGGGCTGCTATGTATGTAATAACATATCCTGAACCATAAAACAGTGTAGTTTGGAAATCTGTTCCGTGTTCAATCTTTGTGTCATCTGTTCTTGTGACACTTCAACTGATATCAGCAATTTATGATTAAGATAGAAGGAAGTATATTCTGGTAAATAAAAGTGTTATATTCAAAGACAGACAAAGCAGTAATACAATTTAAATTATAACAGACTTATTCCAAGACTCTGGACCATATAGTTTCAACATAGTCAACCAAGACCATTTTTTTTTTCTTGTTCTGATGCTCAAATAATATGCAATACAATATAGCACAGATAAAGATCTGTACATCAGCTCTACATTTTCAGAAGTTTAAAAACGTACAATTATTTACATATGCAAAACAGAATCCAAACTCCACCATTATGCTTTTCAGGCATGGAGTTTTAAAAACAGGAATGTTCTAATTATGGAAGTTTGGATATAGTTTCCAGGGTTGAATATTCAAGAACATCTGCATAAGTAGCCCCTGTAAAATAATATCACAAATATGTGCAGCAAATAACCATAAAATATCTTACATTGTTTTACCATATCTAGGACTTCATATTAATATATCTTACTTTTGATAGTGCTGCTCTTGACCACATTATTCAGTTCTTTATACTCCTGCTTATTTTACCTGTATTTCTCAATAGATGGATGGATGGACAGAGAGATAGATAGATAGACAGTTTGAGATAAATAGATAGTTTGAGGTTCTATACACTTCAAAACATTCTAGAATTCTATTTAGAAAGGGACATTATGAGAGTAAAGTGTGGAAAGAGAGTTGAAGCAATAAGGTTCTAAATTTGAACTGTTTACAGAGGACAGTATACAAACCAGTCATAATGAGAACATTTACACATTCACTTTTCATTTATATGTTTATGTGCATGTGTATATGTGTTTATAAAACATACATATACATGAATTTGTATAGTGAAATGAATGCATAGTGCAGAAAATATGATACAATACCTATTTAAATGTTATAAAAGGAATACCATTAAAACTTTTATGGAAAGAGTTGTTAAGGCTTTTTAAGTAAAATTGAAAGTTAATTTCATCAAGTTATTTTTAAAAAGAATGTTCTGTCCTGTGGGTTCTATGTGAAGATGCAGAAGCAATCTCAACTGCGTTTTCCATTGCTTTTATTCCTGTTGCCTTGACATCCTTTATTAGCTGTTTGTGGTATTATACATGCCACTATGTTAGATGAAGGGGCATTCTAGGATGATTATGTTCTTTAACTTAAAAAAAAAAGGACAGAGGAAGAAAACAAAGAAAAGAAGGAGGAAAGAGGGAAGAAGGGAGGGAGGGAACAAGGAAGATGATATTGAGAATCGTTATAACTAATCACAAAAGAATTTTCCATTACTAGTTAATAAATGGAACTAAATCAAATTAAAATTCAACTAATTTTGGTTTATGTAAAGGTAATTACCAAGACTATTAATCAGCTTTTTGTACATAATTCCTTTCACACTATGTTATCAAAAATTACTATTTTTATAAAGGGCATATAATATTTATTATATTCCTATACATTATGAGAATAAACACTGATAAACTGAAAGTTCAAAGATGAACAAAAAGGCTCTAAGAGTATCAATCAGAGTAACTAGTGAAATGCTAAAGGCAAAATGCTTTTTCTGTGCCATAAACTGAAACTTGTTAAAAGAGGTCATGACTACACAGATATATCTATCCCATATATTCCTTGCTTCGTGAGGACATCTGATTTTAAATGGACTGTACAGAATCAGTTCACAGGCCTTAATATTGTCATCTAATACAATTTAGATAACCTAGGTTACTGTAATTACCACCTGCTCCTTCAGAAATATTCAGGTTTACTGTAGGTCTTGTGTGGTATCTGTCATATATCCTAGGGCATGGCAAATAAAACTGGGCCCAGTGTTTAGGCAATTAAACCCTAGATTTTGAAAAGCTGACACATCCTTAGGCACTTGGAATAGGATTTAGTCTCTCAGCTTATGATAGAACTCACTATTCTAAGTTAGATTTCTTCTCCCACGTTCTATTCAGTAGACAGAAGCAGTTCCAAACAATCATTGCAAGAGGTACATCCCTAAGAGACGTGCAATGCCAGAATGTCTCCACTGATTATACAGGTAACCCAAACAACTGGCTCAGAATATATGTATGATTCAAGTTTTAGGTGTTGGCATGCACATTCAGCATTTTGATACTCATTTAGTTGCTGGATTCCCAGTCATCAGGGCTTCATTCAGTTGTCCAACTCTGTACACCCACTATGTGAAGAGGTCTCTTGGACATGCTCTGGCACTTATTTCAGTCCTTTTCAAAAGATTTGATTAGGCAGGACATTTCACATGGCACAAGATTCCTATCTGTGGACAATGAATACAGTCTAGTTGAGTCCTTTTGAGTGACCATTTTAGGATAAGTTTTTCCATGTAATGATATGAGCAAACATTGTAAGGTACAAAAACAGTACAATATATTTCATTAAATATCTGACTCATTTCTGAATTATATTCATCTCATGAAAAAGAGAAGCTACTTTTGCAGATTTTTAGTCAACGTTGCTAGATGAAATGTAGGTTATAAAAACATTCAGTTTTGGATATGGATCTAAAACTGAACCAGTTTATATAAACGTAACTCATGTCACATATTATCTATTTTTTCCTGGAATATTACATTTACTAACCATAAGAAAAAAAATTGTGAATCTATACAACTGATTATTAATTATGCATTGTGAAAAGCAACATATCAAATAATGCCAATTACAGAGTTGTGCAAATATGCAAAAGTGCACTGAGTTTCAAATGTTTTGAGTATATATATAAAAGTTCAGATTGCTTAAGATTTAGAATTTGCCAGGGTCTAAGTTACATGAAAAACAGTGATACAGTATTTAGACAAATAAAGAAAAATAGTACCAAGTCATGGGGAGGGAGAGGAGCACCCCAAAAAAAACCCCACCAACAAACCTCTCTCCCAAACCCCAACAAACCAACAAAACAACCCAAAAACCAAGCACATTTTAGTATTCCTAAAAGCATTACAAGACACTTCAGTGAAAGGTAGACAGAGAGGCTAAAGCTTTTTCCAAATCAAAAGTATTATCCTGAGCTTGGAATGCATTATGTTATGAAGTTGTATAGCATGGCATTTGCTACAGTTTGAGAGGATTAGTTAATAGAAATGTTTATGCTGAATTAGTGGATTAAGGACATTTTCTTTCTTGACACTAAATGCAAACTTAATTCAGTCTAATGACGGTCAAAGGAAGTTTCCTGATATTCTCCTTTCTTGCAGTCAAAAGTCTTCAAAATGCTCATAACTTAAATGTCCTCACATATGGCTACCTGTGCTGCATTGCAATAAAAAATTACTAGAAGCTACATTGTTTCAAATAACAAACTAGACCAGGAAAATGAATGCTGTGAGATTTTTTACTCGTGTGAATGAACAGATTAGTGGAAAAGTATCTTTGCAAGACGATTCATCATTACAGTGTTCCTGACAAACTCACTACTTGATAAGAAACATATAAGAGAAAGAACTGTCAAAATTTAAATCTTAAAAATATATTACAAAAATAGTAAATCAATAAGATTTCCATTTGTAGTATATTACAATATGCTTCTTGCACCATTAGATTTTATGTAAATTAATTTCCTGCATCCTAAAAGTAGCCTCATTATTTTGGGCATGACTTTTTGCTAAATGTATTAAAGTTTAGAGGAAAAATTGCTGACTGTTGTGTTCTGTATGGTCTACCTGAGAAATAATTCTACCAAAAAACAAACTGTAGAATTCGTTGTAAAGAATGCATTCCAGATTTAAAATGTGCCTTTGTTTTCTGAAACGTAACAAATAAATTTTTCAAATTAATTGTATTTTAATTCTACTTTACAAAATGATCACATTTGTAGTGGAGTACACAAGAGCAGCCAGCTAGTACATACCATTTTGTTCAACAAAGAGGAAAAGGAACTCCCGAAATAATTTTCTGGAAGATGGTTTGATAGCCTTACATGTCAAACCATTTTGTTAATCTAAGCTGAGTTCCTGTATAACATGGGCCAAAAAGTTTTGATCATCCATTCCTTCAATAAAGAAATTGCTTTTCCTGTGTAGATTGACATTCTTTGTGATAATAACTAACTGACCACACTACAAAAATGACAAGTGTCATTAGGGATTTGTGAGTAGTTTGATTTAATGCTGAACTATCTGTGATGGAAGACAGCTATTCCTCCTATACTTCAAAAATTTTGGTTTTAAGGCATTCCAATTAAAATGATTCTGTCAAGTCAATTCCCAAATTCTTCTGTTTCCCCCTCTTGACTTTAAAATCCTCAAGTTCTCACTGGCTTCCAAGCATGTGACAGATTCATGACCTTGTTTTTACCTCCATGTCTTAGTGTAATTTTAACTTCACCTAATTTTTTTGAAGCAGGGGTGGGGCAGGAGGGTTTGTATCCTTTCCTAGTACCTCATAGTGCTTATTGCACTCCACCTGAGAACGAACTTGCCCAACTAGACCTGGATGTCCTTTCCTGCTCTCAGTGGAAAATGCATAATTACATATCTACAAAAGATGCAGGAAAGATGGCAAACACGATTAAATCTTGGTGACTGGGGAACTAGGATACTGCAAAAGATAACCCATTTCTTAGTGTTTCCTTGGATTAGTTTTTTTCCTAGCATTTCCTGCAGTGCTATTGTCTTTAACTGCTAAGTAATTTTTGTCTTTCAATTCCTTCAAGATATATATCTCAGGAGTCTTTCTCATTTTTTTTTTAATCACTAAGCCTCTGTACTTTTCCAAATGACCTAAATAAAGCAATTCTAAACAAATGGCTTTTCTTCCAGAGTGCTATCCAATGTCATTCCTTTTAAGCAGATTGTCTTGCTACTATTCAAATCAATAAAATAATAAAAGATAATGCACCTACAGTTGCACATTTGATAGAGTCCTTTCTAGTTCCTCTAATAAAATGTATTTAACAAGACTACATTCATTAAAATGGGCAAAAAATATATATATACACACTTTCTTCTGTCTTCCTGATTATTTTGTAATATTACAGGAAACATTCTTCATTCATTCAGCTGGTATCAGCAGGAAATCCAAGAACATTAATCAATCATTAATGGCAGTGCAGTAATTTGGAGCAGGTGTACCATTAAAATCAATGATTGAAATTATTTATGGACTTCTGGATAGGAATGTATGGGTAATTTTAATAACACTACTACATTTGATGCACTAAATATATAAAATGCCAGGAACTGCTGTGTTAAAAGGTGGAAAGAGCAACAAAGAACGTATCTCAGGCACTTTCAAAACTTCAGTTCTTTTCAAAGACACATGGATGTATATTTAGAGCCACAGATATGTCTACACGGTCAAACAAGCATTCATCCCCTTATTGTTGACATTAATTGAACATTAATTTGCTTCCTAATTTCTTAGCTAACCACCCCATCCCAAAATAAGTCTTTTAAGATAAAGCATAAATCCATCAATGGGTAGTCCATGGTCTGCCCTCAAAAGGGGAGGAAAATGAAGCACCTTCTGTCTTCCAATACCACTTAGTCTTTGCTGAAGTAGGCCTTTAAAATATTCTTCCTCATGATCACGCCACACCCCACAGCACAGAGCAATATGCACACTGAATTTTGAACTAAAGACGGACTTCCACACAACTGCCTGAATTTTGTTTGCATAATTTGAGCTGAAAATCACACTCAAACAAAATAGCAATGTATTCTTCCAGTAAGTTGCCTCTTGGCACCATGAGTAGACTCAGAATAAAGTCTTATGTAGTTTGGAACTAGCCAATCTCTTCCAACAAAAGCTAGCCCTTGACTAGAGAGGAAGTAAGCCAGATGGTGTCACCATGCCTTGCAGCCATTTAGCTACACAGATACAACATTGCCATTGCTAAGTATAAGCCAAAGACTTTGCACAAAGTTGGCTGAGGGTTGAGAGGCTGCATCTGAACTCCTCTTGGCCTGCCCAGAGCATTTTTCAGTTTGATGGACTGTAACAATAATTTTCTAATGACCAAGTAATTATTATCTCATTTGTTTCACTTTGCTTAGCTTTGTATAATTTTATGGCATGATAGCAATTTTTATAAAGATAGAGCTAGTAATGTGTTTATGATTTGTGTGGATAGAAACATTCATTGTTAACTTAAAAATGTTGTTTAGTTGCAAATAGGTCTGGCATGATAGAAAGGGCCTTGAAAGTGGGGCCCAAGGATGCAGGGTAGAGAAGTATGGGACAATAATAAAAATGTCATAGAATTATACTGGAGACCCCAGGACTATAAACAACTCATGAACAAAACAAAACCAAAGCATAACAAAACACCCCAAATATACACCATACGTAGAACAACATAGCAAATTCAGGACCAGAGGACTCTGAAAGGCAGAGAGACAGAGAGCACAACACAAGACACAGACACAAGTGCGTCTGTAGTAATTTAAACTTTATTATAATGAAACATTTTCTGAAATTTTTTGATATGATAAAACCACAGAAGCATAGAATAGCTTTAGGTGGAAGGGAGCTTTAACTGTTGTCTAATTTAAACCACTTACAATGAGCAGGAACAACTTCAACCAGTTCATGTGACTCAGAGCCCTGTCCAACCTGACCTTGAATGTTTCCAGGGATGGAGTATCTACCACCTCTCTGGGCAACCTCAACAGTGACTCAACACTCTCATTGTAAAAACTTCTTCTTTATATCTAATCTAAATCTACCCTCTTTTAGTCTAAAACCATTACCCTTGTCCAATTGTTACATGTCTGTCCCCATCTTTCTTATAAACCCCCCTTTAACTACTGAAAAGCCACAATAAGGTCTCCCTGGAGTCTTTTTTCTGCATTCTCCAGTTGGGGGCAATCTCAAATCTCTCAGCCTTTCTTCATAGGAGAGGTTTTCCATCCCTCTAATCATCTTGGTAGCCCTTTGCTGGACTCGCTCCAATAGGTCGATCTTCTTCCTGTGTTGGGGACCCCAGACCTGAACACAGTACTAGAGGTGGGGTCTCACAAGAGTGGAGTAGAGGAGGAGAATCACATCAAATACATAGTCATATCAACTGCAAAACTATTAAAATATGTGGAAAGTAAACTTTTTGACATTTTCCAATGTATTCACACAGATTTATTTAGATGTAAAATCTTTTTTTTTCCAATTTCCATTCAAGAAAATCCAAAAAAGTCAAAACATCCCAGTGAATGAAATCACAGTTGATCATTTCTATCATAAAGTTATAAATAATCTACAATGAAGTTATGAATTATATATTGATTTTAAACAGTGCATGGAAACATATGTATCATCATATTTTAAGTTCTCTGACCTTAGGTATGTTATATTTTAGCAGAAAATTCAAGTGAAATTGGTTTTGTCAAAAATCTTTTTTTTGTTTTGATATGGTTGCTATGGTGAGTCAGAAATCTGTAAGGATAAATTTTCCATTGATTCAATGAAAATTCCCTAACAGTATGATTTAGTGTAGGTAAGTAGCTTAAGTGCTCTGATTCACTCTCTTTCTGTTTCTCTAGTTCAGTAAAATGCAACATTTCAGTAATTTCATTATGTATTAGAAATATATTATAGAAATAGAAATAGTTTTAAATCTATAGAAAATATAAAAAAAGGATACATATGTGCCCTATCAGAGTAAAAAATATTGTGCTTGATTTATCTTTAAAGTTGTAGGAGGTTTGAACATGTAAGGAATTTATTTACTTTTAGCACTTAACAGACATGGAATATAGTAACAACTGAATAACTGACCTTCCCGTCTTGAATCAAATATCCTGACTACAGATATACAGATACAATATTCTTATGCAGTGGAAATTTTCCAGCATAACCTCTCTGATTTACTGTGAATAAATTTTATTTGCTTTATGCTCAGTAACAGGTCTCTTAATGAGTAGTATCTTCCACAGATTCCCCAGCTGTAAAACCAAGCTGTGAATGTTCAAGGCAAACTTAGACTTTTTTTTTAGGAGACAGAATACATTTTTGTGAATTGTTTTCAAATACTAAAGTATTCTGAGCTATTTTATCCATACAATCCAATGAAATCCATGAAACCTTGGATCAACAGGTGAATAAATATTGTGGAGTGGCAAACCTTTTGGAAACCATTTATTACCTCCTATAAAGTCTGTAAACAATATTCGTGGCAGATCATGAGCTGACGATAGATATACTACTACAGAAAATGCAAGTAGCATTTCTGGATAATAGAAAAGTCTGTCATAAAAAAAGGTAAAATTACTGAATATTTTTCAAATATCAGATCTGATGAAGGTTTTGTAATTAGAGTGCTAGCAGCTGAGCCTTTCCTCTTCATCTGCAAAGTGCTTTCCAGGACCATTTCAAATCAGCAAAGGCTCCAGCATGATCTGTTATGGCCAGATGTAAGCTTGGAGGCTATTGCTTTGCAATACTACAAATTATAATCGTTTTCCAAATAAAAAATAGATGGCAGAAATATAATGTGGATTTACCAAGAAATGAAGAAACTAAATATAACACAAAATGAATCCCATAGATTTAACTCCAAAGATGTCTCGGACACAACAAATTTGTAAGTTGGCAGGTGTGGCTCACATTATATGGTTCATGTTGAGTAATGTTTTAACTCTGTCAAAAATTCCTGAGCTTTGAAACTAAATCAGCAATGCATTTTGTTATTGACCTCTAACCATGGAAAGTATTTCTGGTTTGTTCTGGGTTATTTCAGGGCAGACCACACTTTCAAATAAAATTAAAGAGATATTAGTATCACACCATTGTTCAGATATGATGAAAAAAAAAACTATATCTTTCATTTACTTAGATTCATAGCACCATGAGAGGACAGACACATATTTCGCTCTTCATTATCAAAACAATCTTACAGTGGAACAATTTCCAAAAATTTTCGCTGTCTCAGCTCAACCTCTGCTGTCAGAGAGAGAGAACACTATAAGGGCATGACTTGTCACACCTTTCATAGCTGTCAAGAGATGAATTTGACATAGCAGTCTATTTCAGTTTCTTGCTCATGAAGAATAAAAACACTAACTTCAAAGAATGTGTTAAATATAAATCAGCAGAGTTTCTTGCCTGATCAGATATTGCTCCTTATAACCCTGGAAACAGTCCTTCATTGAGATTCCTTTTTTTTTTATTAACCAATTTAAAAATCTATAACAAGACTTAGAATTTCATATTCTATTTATTCCTTAATTCTATTGAACTTTTATGTACCACATTATCAGGAAAAAATGGTATAAATGGCATCAATTAGGGTGATATGAATCTATTGTTTATTAATTATTCGGTAAGCTCTAACAAATTAAAAAGGCATAATTTTCACATGTACGAATTTGTACCTATATCATGTGATATTCAGTCAGATATTATGCTAACCTCACTTTAATTACACCTTAAATCGATTTTGTATTTGCACTGAGATTAGGCACCTAGGTCTGTAACTCCCCAGAAGTTTTTTTTTTCAGGAATTAAAGTAAAAAGTAGATTACAACCTATGAAACTGCATAATGGGTGAATTCACACTGTTTTTCTGTAAAAATCGTGACAAAAAAAACAAACAAAGAAAAAAAAATTCCAGACATGTTGTTTGTTTCAGTCATAGAATCATAGAATGGTTTGCACTGGAAAGGAACTTTAAAGAGAATCTAGTTCCAACTCCCATTGCCATCAGCAGGAATATCTTCCACAAGAACAGGTTGCTCAAAGCCCCATCCAACCTGGTATTTAACTTCCAGGGACTAGGCATCTACTCCCTCTCTAGGCAACCTGTTCCAGTAGCCCATTACCCTCACAGTAAAGAATTTCTTCCTGATATCTAATCTAAATCTACCCTCTTACAGTTTAAAACCATTACCTCTTGTCCTATCACTACATGCCTTTGCTAAATGTCCATCTTCAGCTTTCTTGTAGGACACCTTTAGGCAGCGGAAGTTTGATAATAATGCTGGTCCCATTATGGAACCCTGAGGGTCACTGCTCATCACCACTCTCCACTTGAACATTGAGCTGTTGACCACACTTTGAGTGCCACAATCCAGCCAATTCTGTATCCATTAGGTGATCCATTTATCAAATCCACATCTCTCCAGTTTAGAGAAAAAGATGTCATGTGGGAGAGTGTCAGATGTTTTGCATGACTCCAGATAGATGATGTCAGCTGCTCTTCCCTTATCCACTAGCACTGTAACCCCATCATAGAAGACCACAAAATTTATAAGGCATGATTTGTGCTTAGTGAAGCCATGTTTACTGTCACCAATTGCCTCCTTGTTTTTCATGTGTCTTAGCATAATTTGCAGGAGAATCTACTCCATGATCTTGCCAGGCACAGAGGTGAGAATGACTCAACTGTAGTTCCCAAGGTCTTCCTATTTTCCTTTTCTAAGAACAGGGATTATGTTTCCCCTTTTCTGCCATGATTTCTCAAACATGATGGCTGATGGCTTAGCCTCCTCCTTCACCAGTTCCCTCAGGACTCATGGGTGCATCAAGTCCCATGGACTGGTGGACCTTCTTTTTCCTCAGATTGTCTCAGCCCTCACCTTCTCCTACAGTAGATGGTTCTACATCCTTTCAGTACCTGCCTTTGCCTTCTCTGACTTCAGTGGTATGGCTGGAGCAACTGAGGCAAAAAAGTTAAGTGCTTCAGCCTTTTCCATGACATTTGTAGCCAGGTTTTCTGTTTCAGTCAACAGGGTGGGTACAGTTTCATTCATCTCCCTTTGTTGTCCTACGTGCCTGAAGAAATGCTTCTTGGTTTTTTTTACATCCCTTCAACTCCAGCTGTGCCTTGACTTTCCTTATCCCCTTGCTGCACTCTCAAATCATATTCCTATAATCTCTCCTGGTTTTATATGCATGCCTTTGTGTCTTGTTTTTGTGGTTTAGTTTGGGTAAGAGGTCTTGATTTTGCCAAGCTGACTTCCCACCTCCTGTGCACTATATCTTTCACATATGACTTGAGACCTCTTGTGCCCAAACAAAAATGTCAGTAAATATCTCCCAGCTCTTGTTCTTTCCTTTGCCTCTGAAGGCAATTTCCAATGGGACCCCACACCCTAGTTCCCTACACCGTTGAAAGTTTGCCTTTCTGTCATTAGAAAACATCAAGAAAGAGCTATCGAAGAACTTATTGGTGAGGTCAAGATTAGAAGCAGCTTGGACTGTAGTGATCATACTACAGTGGTGTCTCAGTCTGAAGAGACTGGAATGTCTGCTAAAGAGGATGAGTTATGAGACAGACCAAACTCCTCTCTCTCAGCAATTGTAAATTCAGAAGATTAAGGGGCTTTAATCGAGGAAGTGTGGAAAAAAAGAAGAAATAACAACCCTTTATTAAAAGATATATGTATATTGGCAATAACAGTAACAGAACATAAAAACAACTGAACAATAGTCCTGTACCCAGAAGTTCCCTTCAAACAAAAGTCTGAATACTTCTCTGTCTTCTAGTGCAGTTCTAGTCATGGTTGGTAGGGGGCGCTGTTAGATCACTGGAGGTCACCACACGGGGAGAGGTGTCTTGGGGGGTGGTCTCGGGTCGCGGGAGAAGCCAAAAAGAAGATGGGGGGCCCTTCCCCCAATGGAAGGAAGGGGAAAGGAAAGCAGTTCACCCCCAAGAGGACTCACTGTTGTTCTCAGATGATGGTGCCCCAAAAGCTCTTCCTTTTCTCCCAGCGAGCACAAAGACCTCCCCAATGAGAACACACCAAAACTCGGGCTGGAGGCAAAGGCAGCCTGTGAGGAAGCTGAGGCCAGCAAAAGAAAACCAACCTCAAGGCTCCCCTCTCCCAAACCGCCCACACAGACTCTTGTCTCCGTTCTAGAGAGTGAACTCCGCAGTCTGCCTCTCTCCCCTCCGAGCAGAGCCAGTCACCCCCTCCCAAAACTCCTCCCCTCTCCCCCCAGCCTCTGATGGGCCATCAGTGAGGAATGCAGCCTGGCTAGCTAGTTCTTTTGTAGGGCTAATTAACTCCCTTCCCCCTTTCCATTCAAACTCCGTCTTTCCTACAGTGGGGGGGCGGGGGGAAGAAAAATTCTCCTGAATTTCTAACCTATAACAAGTGGAATTCTCAGTCTTGAGGGGCACAACATGAGCAAAAAGCAATCAGGTCTGAAGTTTCTTGGTAGCCCATCAATTAGAGTGACTGGCCAGGTTTGTTCGCAGTTATTGTTTGTTAACACTAATTGGCCAGGGTTTATGTCTCTCTGTGTTTGTCTCTCTCCATTTTCTTATCCTTCTGACTGAAAAAATAAACATCTTCACAGTCAACATATCCTTCCCAATTTGTGCAACTGATCGGGTTTGCTCTCTTCACGATATCCATTACCATGTGTTGGTCAGGTTTCTCTCTGTCTGTTCTTGTTTTATGGCTCCTTTGACGAGACACTGTTAAAGGAGCACACACTCTCCTTACAATTACTCCTACAGTAAGCACCTTCTTTCAAGGTGCAGAAACCTTCATATTGATCTGGTGTAACTGCTGAGTGCCCACAAAAAGGGTGTTTCACTTTCTCCGTTTACCCCATCTCCAAATTTTTGATTCAGTCATCTTTGTCAACATTCTACTCTTATATCAGTTCACAAGTGGTGAACTATTCCCATTGTTCAGCTACATCTCCTAGCAGTGGTATAAGGAGTAGATTTCTAATGAGTATCCCAAGTCTAACCAAAGCTATCTGAATTTTATATGGTAGAAAACACAAATCATTATTTTGCTTGTACACTTTGTAGAAGACTACTAGTTTAAGAGGTAACAGAAGGCTTTGTTTGCTCTGCGTAATTGCATTTATAGATATTAAGTTTTAGGGAAAAAAAAGAAAACAAACCCTAGTTTCATTACTTCTTTTGAGGCACTGGACTTATAAACTTTAAAATACATATTTGTTTTTCTGTTTCTGTCTCTGAACCTTAGTCTTTTAGTCTCAGATAAAAATAAACTACTCTTACAAACTAGCCAGTGATATTAGAGAATATGTCTTTGTTTGTCTAAGAAATTATATGGTGATTTAACCTTTAGTCTACTGTTTTCAAATGTACTGACTAAAGGAAATTAGCTATCAAGTTGTCATTTTCTGATATTTAATATGTCCTCAGTTACTTATGATTTCTTTCTGGTCCAGAGCTCTCGCCTGTGAGTTATACTTATATAAACACTCAGAATTATTATACAGTCAAAATATTACACAAATTCCCTGAAATCGGCTCCAGCTAAGGTGTGGAACAACCAACTCCTTCATATTTCAATAGAGAAAACTCAAATAAAACAGGGTTTGTTCACCACTCAAGTTCATAAAAGACATTATAGAAAGAAATATTTTGAGCCCTTTAGCAAGTAACTTCAAGACAAAATGATCTTAGGACAGGTCTTTTGTAGCAACTTGCATAAAAGCTCTTGACTCTTGCTTCTCTAAAAAATTGTTCAGAACAACAATTCTGAGAAATCCTGTGATAAGTATTTAAAATGTCTTAGAGGTGCAAACTCAATTACAAAAACATATTTTGGTTCATATTTTCTGTCTATTCTGCTTATTTGTGTTTCAACTACAGAAGCCTAATACAGTCACTACTGTGATGAACATAGTAACTAATTTCTTACAGTTCTATATCCTCAATTTTTAGTTTAACTTAAGTCCAGCATTTTAGATCGGTGGGCTAGGAGAGCACTGCAACTGTAGAAGTCTATTGAAAAGAATGGTTACACCTCCTAAAATTATTTATGAAGGAAAAATTGGTTCAGCCTATGTTTAATATTTGGGATTTAGATTCTATCAAGCATGCTTCCTGGAGAAATGCCATTCAGGATTTAATTAGCTTTAAAGACTAAAGGCGTAGGGCCAACCTATTTACTGAGGGCCAATTCATGCACATCCAGGCCTCCTAAATATCCATTCAATTGCATTACTCTCCCACTTCCTGGAATAGTTTAATCTTTTTTTGTAAGTGAAATGATGAAAGAGGTGCTGTGGCACAAAGAAGCACAAATGAGCGCCAGGATGAACAAGGTTTGGATATAGGGATAGGAAGAAAACCACATTTAAACAACATAATCTAGGCAGTTGCCAAGAACTGAAACAGATTTAGTCAATATCAAAAAGAGCAGAGTTCAGAATGCCTTTATTATTTTAATTTATATACATAATATTTAGTATGAAATTTAGACCACTAGTAAGAATGTGTACCAAAGGACACTGAGTATCTTCAGTGCCTTTTTAAGAATAAACATAAGTGTCCCAAATATATCAGCCTTTCAGGACATGAAACTGGTCTAATAGAACATAAATAAAACAAAAATGGAAACAATCCAACAGAAATTCCCCTCAGAATGTTAGTTTGTCTCATCTTTTCCTACCTCTTTGCAGATTAAGGACGGAATTCTAAATCTAGACAAACAGTAGCTGTTAAGATAGATGGGTACCTAAGGGCAGGGAAGCAAACAATGCATATGTAAAACATACAGAAAACAAACATCCTATCTCTCTGCTGTTTGAAGTCTCCACCCCAGAAATAGAACCTGTTTCACAATGGGAATTTCTAGCCGTAAGCTCTAACAGCTTGCTTTCTTTCATAAGGCTCAGTTTGGTTTTTTTACATCCTGGATAGTAGAAAGACACTAAATCTGGTATATTTTCCTATCATCTGTTTACAGGAGATGCTAATTATATGTAAAATACATGGACAATCATTGACTACAGTGGCCATATTCACAAATTTATGAATATTTAGTGCTCATTAGTATATCTTCCATCCCTCTGGAGATCAGTTCCAAATGCTGCTTTCAAACTGTCCCTCCCAGATAAATTAATCCGATCCCAAGATGTTTGTAGCTTCCCGCTTTCTATAATTTTATTATGTTGCCTTTTGTTGGGAAAGGGGAATTACTTAATTTTTCAAGCTTTTCTAATTAAGACCATAAAATCTGAAACATTATTGTCTTAGAAAATGGCCTTTGTGGCCATTTCTACAATGATTGCTGGGTGCCTAACTTATGTTTAGGAGACTAAGGTCCTTCTGAAATCAGTAACTGTTTAAGAACAAGATGTGTTCTGCATTTCAGGCTAAAAGTATCAAGAAAACATTTAGGTGCTTAACTTATAAACCATAATTGACTTCTCGGGCCTATTCTGAGGAAACAGCTTATTTTCTCTAGAAAAAAACATAGTGTTCTGTGTGAATGACTGCTGGGGAAACCAATTTCTTTATATAAGTTCAATTTCATAGGAGTTAGGAAGGAAAGGTGCTATTTTTTAACTCACTATCATATGTCCATAACAGATGCATAATGGAGGTAACTTCTTTTTCTTATTTCCATGTGGATATGAATCTGTTCACTTAAGAACGACCTTTACTTATTACTTTGGAAGGGAAAACAGATGGCCTGAGTAAGTCATGCTCTGCGCACACACACACACACACACACACATATATATATGTATAAAAGTGGATAGACAGAAAATCAAATGAAATACAAAATGGGAGAAGGCAGAATAGTGGGGGCAGTTGATAAGAGATCACAAGGTCCAGAAGGCTAGGAATCATAGGAAAGGCTGATATTAAGATAAATGTGAGATACATAAGAATTGTGGAAGATAGGGGGAGGAAAAAATATAAGACTAGATTCAAAGATTTTATTTGTACTAATTTTCAGGTTTTGTGTTATCAAATTTGGGTGTTTTCACCTGTTTAAAACCACAAAACTATCTTCTCGTTTGACACATCCTTATATGTGTACTGTGTATCTGTGTACTTTACTCTTGCTTACTGAAAAAGTTAATAAGTAATATTTGGTAATATCTGATTATTGAACTTCTTAAATTCTTCATAAATGACATGTAAAGAGACTTTTATTTTAATTTTTGCATCAGAGCAGGGTTTTTTCTCTGTGTAACTATTAAAATTCTTTCTTCTTGGTACAACTGTCCAAAGGTAATGTACTAAATAAGAGATTTTTTTCTTTGCTAAATTTTAATTGTATTCACCTTTTAGGAAATTAAAAATTTAATCCCTGTGGTGTTCTAGTACATGTATTAACACAATCAGGGGTGTGCTTCTTTAATGCTATGTTCATATTGGAAAAACAAGAACACGAAATTTGTGCTAATTAGTAATATGAAAAATCCAGTGAGATGCAAAGTGTTAGACTTAATGGTACCTCAAACTGCACATTTTAATCAAAACTGTGAAGTTAATACATAATGCTAATTATATCACAGAAATTAATTCAAACAGTTACATTGTAACATACTTGTAGGCTTAAGTGCATTTCTCTTTAGAGGTTTTTAATCTGCTTCCTAATTATCTAATTAGTAACAAGCATTTCTAATTTTTTAAACTTTGAATGAGAAATCCTGGCAGGCTGAATACTGTTTTCTTTTTTAGAGAAAAATGCATGAAATATAATTGTACTTTATGAACAGCAATGTATTTATATCAATTTGTATGATGAAATGTCAGTACAATATGTTAAAACTCATACTTGGCAGAAAAATGCAATGAATACATAACTTTTCTCTGAGGTTTAACACTTCACAGAGTGCTAAGGAAAATGTACAGGCAACATCAATATCTTTCTGGACATATTTTGATGCCGTGCATATGTTGACTAAAAATGGTCATGCCCCCATCTATTCTTTTTCATCAAGAACACTAAGGTTTGAGAAGACAAAGTAAAGCAACTTTAGCTCACCGATTTTGTGCTTCCTACTTTAGTGAATCATGGACTGTGAGTCATTTGTGGTAATGATAAAAGAATGACACATTAATTTGGAGCCACGTATAAAACATTTATCTGTGCACATTCTTTGAAATAAATGGAGCTGCTAATATTCTGTTCAATAACAGTCTTGTGACATAAAAAAGAAAGCAAGTAAGCAAATTGATCAAGAAAATACATTACTGTTATGTATGTGATTTTCTTGTATATTTTACTACAATAAAAGTACAGTAGGCAATTTTCATTACAAAACAGAACAGCTTAGGAAAAAAAGTCTCTTTTGGTTTCCTGGGAAATTCAGGATAAAATTCTGCTACCCTAAGGAAGACACTACAGGAAGGCTCACACAAATTTATTCTCATCACCACACGCCTAGCCTAAGAACTGTAAACATTTTAGAAGTATACTAATAGCTTTTTAGTACCAAAATTTTCTGGAGACAACTTCCTTTTTAAGATATAATTCCTGCAAAATACAGTCCAATCTTACCCTTTCTCCTAGACTCTGTTATTTCTGCACAGCCTTTCAAACTTGGTAACTCTGCACTGTATATAGAAGGTTCACTGACTTCCTCCCTGTGCCTCAACTCTTCTAAGAGTGATTTCGGTATGACTGCTCATGCATCTGAAGAATCAAATTTCTCTTCAATAACAAAGTATAGATCTGTCTAGCAATGTTCTGCTTAAAATGAGCTTCTGAAAAAGTTTTTTCTTCTTTGAAGATTTTCCTCATCTTACTTGGCATTGCAGGAAAACAGATAGAATTATCTATTTCCACATCTAGGATGAATGAAACACCGGAAAGAGGGCTGTTTCATAAGGAAGGACAGTGAAAAAGTCTAATTTTTGTAAGGCATTTTTGCCAAAACAATCCTTACAAACTTTACAGGTCTTTTTATTATACCACTGTTACATCAAAATCTTCTTATGAACAAAAAGGAACATACCATATATTCAAATCAAATAATTCACTGTTAGTGGAATTAATATTTTACAGTCTTATGGTCCCAATAACCTAATACAGAAAGGTCTTATTAGCAATACATTTTAAACTTTATACAATAAATACCTCCCAAGTTTCTGACCCCTTCTCTGGTAGCATGCTCGCTTTCTAGCATCCCTAGTGGTCCCAAGGTGAACACTCCCATCTTCCTTAGGCATAATGGGGGTGGGTGAGGGGTGTGCTCATAGCCATTAGCACTGTGTGGCTGTCATGAGCAACAATATGATGGTCAAAGTGGGGTGAGCTGTCAGAGTGCAGCATGGGCTGGCTGCTCCCCAGGGGACAGAAGTTGCCCAGGGGTCAGGAAGGGTAGGACCTGGCAACCAGAACCTGTCACACACCCATCCAGGGAGCTCCTGACACAGATGTAAAAAACCATGGTGAAGACAAGGTTTCTTGGTGCGGTATAACCCAGGTTTCTTGGTGCGGTATAATCCACTTTGGCCCAGGTAAATTAGCTTTAGAATGGAAGTTGCAATGAAAAAAATGCCAGATTTGCCTACTTTGGTAGTCTGAAGATTTTTTGTAATGTGTTTTTATTGTCTACCTGCAATACAAATGGAAGAACTGAAAAAAGTTAAAAGGTTCTCAAAATAAATGTTTGGTTCAACTTAAATATGTTTTATAGTTTATCTAGCAGATAAATTCACACACTAATAATTAATGTGCTAAGTATAAAACTGAAGGTGGCCCTACTTTAGAAACAAAAGGAAGTATTTAATATTTTTAGTGATATTGTCATGGTTAAATAGTATTTCCCTCATCTGTATGCTGCAAAATCTTTGGTTTAGCTCTCTGTTTCATTGGAGTCAATCTGCCTTTCATCCTAATTAATTTCTAAGAAAATCATGTTGTCATTTCTACTAATGATGAAGAGGTCAGAGCAAAAGTCCCTCACTGGGATCTCACTTGTCTTGGATTTCAGAGACTTTTATTGTGGCGTCTTGCACAGATAAAGTTGGAAGCAAACCACAAAGGTAATAATCCTAATCAGACAGCCATGTTTCAGAACGTGCATTGCTCTTGCTTCTTGATCAACACAGGGGTGCTGAACTCTGGTGTTTTGTTTTGGTTTTTTTTAGATCCCTTTCTAGTGAGTGCATTACAGAGAACCAATAATGACAGAAATAAGGTAGATTAGAAGGAAAACATATTTTTAAATGCACTTAATAAATGACTCATAAAAATGCTAAACCACAGATGTCAAATTACTCTGACAGTAAAATCTCAGATACTTTCTGGCAAAATTTTCCACACAGTGGGTGCTCCATCTTCTACAGTAAAGCGAGTAGTGCTGGTGAAAACAAATTAAATACACCCTAAGTTTCTTTCTTATTCTCCCCAAAAGACCACTGAAAGATCCAAAATGTAAACCAAATTTTTTTTTAAAACTGGGAAAATGTAGCTTAGGTGAGTTGCTTGTGGGATTAAGGCTTTTCATTGCTTTAAATATTATTTGCAAAGTTTTTCACATTAATGATTTAAAATGGAAACCCTTGATAGCTCATTTTTAAAAAACTGAATGATTACATTTTTGGCTGATGTAAACCAAGTTGATGGGACTATGCCAGTTAAGAACATGAGAGAAATTAGCCAGAATGTATTATCAGCCAATAGGAAGACTTGACTTATCTTTTTTCTTTTGGTTTGGGGCCCTTGACACTTTAGCCACATTGGCAGACAAGCAGAGAGAGTGATACAGTGCATATTGTTCCCCATCAGGATTGTGGAACCTCTTTAATAATACCAGCCAACACTGTTCTCAGGGTCAGTCACCCTTCAGTTCTCTAATCTCCAAGACCAAACTACTGTAAAAATATATGAAAACCCCATCTTGCTGGTTCATGAAAACTCAGAAGCTTATCATTTGTCAAAAAGTGATCTTTCTTGCTCAGGCTCTCTGTCCCTCTCTTTTATTAAATACAACTGTTCATCCTCATCCCCAAGCACTGCAGATCTATCTGCCTTTTTGACTGAACAGTCTTCTAAAACTTCTGAAATTTTCAGAGTTTTAACTTTTCTTAGGTTTCAGCTATCTGAAGCTTGGTGCTCTACTTTATAATGTAGATCCCAAACTCCAAACTTCTATAATTTTCTGAGAAAGAAAAAAGAAGGTAGAACAGTAACTCATCTACAGTCTATGCCCATCAGGAAAGAAAAGAAAAACATAATTTTTTTTTAGTTCATAAACCAGATTTTATTTATTTTTCTAAAAGAAGTTGCTAAAAAACAAATCAAGAAATTAACAGTGCAGTACTGTATCAAAAAATAAAATTATAGAATCGTTAAGATTGGAAAAGGTCTCTAAAATCATGGAGTTCAACTGTTAATCCAGCATCACTCTGTTCACCACTAAACCATGCCTCCAAGTGCCTCATCCACAAGCCTTTTGAACATTTCCAGAGATGGTGATTGTTGAACCTCATAGATTTGGCCTCAGCCTATTGATCCAGCCTGCCTAGATCCCTCTGCAGAGCTTTCCTACTCTCCAGCAGATCCATGTCGTACTTGGTGTCATCTGAGAACTGTCTGAGAGTGCACTCAGTCCCCTCATCCAGATCATCAATAAAGGTATTAAACAGAATTGGCCCATATCCTGAGCCCTGGGAAATTCCCTTTATGACCACCCACCAGCTGGATTTAACTCCCTTCACCTCCATTCACAAAAAGAGTAAGTTGGTAACATTTTTACAATTAAAGAAACCCTAGGAATGTGTTTGTAAATTATTTGTTAAAAATTTACAGGTCTCCAAAACAAAAAAATTGACCAAAAAGACCCCAAACAAACAGCCAGCTTTTTCTGTTGGTTTTATGAAAGATTTGAATTTTCCAAAGAATATTACTTAAAAAAATACAGGGCAATAAGCCCTTTAGTTCAGTTAGAAATCTTACACTCTGTTGAGATTCTGTGACATAAGCCTAGCTCTAATTACCATGTATGTTTTTGGAGAGTGACAATGAGAGCATTTCTGTATTGGTTTAAAGTTTGTCACTCCATTATTTTCAGTCTAATTTAATTTTGTTTCGCTGACCTATAAATTTGCTTTAATTACATTATTTGGTGCATGAAACTGAGAAATAAAACATCTTGGTAAGTCTTAGACTGGCAGACTTAACTTTGTGGCCACAAGTAAGTAATCTAATTGTCCATATTTACCAACTTGTTAGATGGAGAGATAAAATCAAAGTTTGCCTAATTAAGGATTGTATTGGGTTTGCATGGCCGGGTTTGGGTAGCAGGGGGAACTACAGGGGTGGCTTCTGTGAGAAGCTGCCAGAATCTTCCCCCACATCTGACAGAGGCAGCTTCAGGACAGACCTACCTCTGGCCATAGCTGAGCCAATCAGAGATGTTGGTAACACCTCTGTGATAACATATTTAAGAATGAAAAAAAATTATTGCACAGAAGTAGTTGTGTCTAGAGAAGAGAGGAGTGACAACATGTGAGAGGAACAACTGTGCAGAAAGCAAAGTCAGTGAAGGAGGTACTCCAGGTGCCATAGCTGAGATTCCCCTGCAGCCCATGGAAAGGGACCCATGCTGGAACAGGGGAAGGACTCCTCTCCCTGAGCAGAACATGTGATGAGCTGACAATAACCCCCATTCCCCATCTCCCTGTGCCAATGGTGGGGAGGAGGTAGAGGTCAGGAAGGAGTGAGGGGTAGGGGGAAGCTGATTTTCAGATTTGGTTTGCTTCTCATTATCCTGCTCTGATTTTGGTTGGTAATAATTTCAATTAATATCCCTCAGTCAAGTTTGGTTTGCCTGTGATGGTAATCGATGAGTGATCTCTCCCTGTCCTTATCTCTACTCATAGGCCTTTCATTATGTTTTTTCTCTTCTGTCCAGTTGTGTAAGGCAGTGCTAGATAGGTCTTGGTGGGTACCTGGCATCCAACCAGGGTCAACCTGCTGTAGACACTTTCATAAATTATCTGTATGAGTGTTTGCAAAGTCTTGGGAGTGCATGGTGATGAATGATGTGCAAATAAGACACAACTCCTTTTATAAATTAAATAACAGTTGAAAATTCTAAAACAAAGAAGGATTATGGTTAGTAATAAATATGGTTTCCAGCAGTGTTATACATGATATTTCGGTCAAAAAGTCAGAGTATGGAGAGATTGACAACAAGGTATTCATTCTGAGGTTGCTTTGGATCATCTCACAGCTTCATTTTTTTCTTCCTCCTATCCTCTGAGCTGAGATGTCACAGTTCCACGCTCTACAGTGATTCCGAAAGCAAAGGTCCTGAATGTCTGATATCCCTGTCCTCAAAATCCCTATCTTTCCAAGTACTTCATTCATAACCTTTCAAGGATGTCCACTCTTTTCTGCTCCAAGTAGTGTGTTTAAGTTTTACCATCACACTAAGCTCCTTTTCAGCTCCCCAGCCCTCTGGATTTTGTTACATTTCTCACTCATTCTTGACTATATAGTACCACTGTGTCACCCTATCTACATTCCCACTTTCTTTCTTACCCGACTTCCTAAATAATTCAAAAATGCTTCATGGTCTTGTGACTACTGGTGTTGCTCTCCCATTGATCACGGAAACTTCCTCTTCTTCCCTATCTTCATTACTCCCTAATTGGCCAGGAACATAGAGTTAGTGCTGCTGTGGGAGGGATTTACCATAACAAGACATTTGCCAAAATCCACTTGGGCACAAGCAACAGCACGGAAACTGAGATCCAAGAACAAAAAGGGCTAGAAAGATATATGTCAGCCTTACCCAAGAAACTGTGTTAGTTGTTCTTTTTTTAACTTAAATGACTTGGAAAAGAGAACAAACTTGTAATTTTTTGAGTTGGACAAATCTGAAGCTGATGCTACAGACTTGCAGAAGGATTTGAAAATGTTACATGAGTAACATCTGCTGATGGAACAGTAGATGAAATTCAGTGCTGATAAGTGCAAGGTAATATGCCTGAGGGAAAATATGACTGGAAGTTAGCTCTTACTTCTCATGAAAGTGATGCTGAAGGTACTGTTGACAGTCCTCTGAAAATTTCAGCTCAGTGTTCAGCATCAGAGAGACAAATGATATATTAAATTAAAAAAAAAAAGAACCCATTCAACAAAATAGAAAGATTATTTATTCTGGCTTAATGTATGGTTTGCAAGTACTTTCAATGCTATTTGCAGTTATTTTGACCTGTAACTTCATTAAAAAAAAAAAAAGAGACTTTAAAAGACTCAGAAGAGATTTCGTGTCCAAAAGTATTTCCTGCTTTGGGGCATAGGGAAGTTAGCACTTCAACTTATGAAAAATATGCTAGGCTAGGGAGACTTTGGTAGAGAGATTTAAAATCATGAATTAATCAGGCAGGTGAATAGTGACTATTCAGCATTTGTTGTTATCCAAAAAACAGCTAATATTCAATGAAATCATCAAGCAAGTGATAAATTGGTTTAAGCAGGAACATAGAAGTACTTTTGTGTATAATTAGGTATGATCATATGTAGTGGGAATATGGCTTGGGTACACATTTAACTTGGTAAAATTTAGTCATAGGCTGGCTTTGGAACAAAAACCCAGGGAAGATTTATACAGTACATGCCCTATTTCCTATACCATTTAATTAAACATCTACCATTAAGCAGTGTTGGAAGAATTTACAGAATTTAAAAATGCTCCAGGGTCTTGTGAATATTGCTCTTGCTCTTCTACTGATCACACAAATGATATACGAACTTTAAAAAAAAACAAAAACAAAAACCAATAAAAAACCAAACACAAAAAACACCCTAGAAATATTTATTCCCATTTAATGGTCAATGCTTGGCATAATCCCGCTTCACAGATCCAGTATAGGAAATAGCATAAATTAGACCCATAGACCTATGGAAATTATTAACTTACTGTGGTTTTTTACAGGAATAATTCTTAAGCATATCTTTTTTCCCCCCTGCATTGTGTTACTTATCACACACTCATTTTGCCACTAGTTCCAACTGAAATCAGGTTCCTGGACAATTTATATTTTCCAGGGTCAGATTGTGCAATAAAACCTATTTCAAAGAAAGAAGTATAATCATGAAAATCTTTGATGCTTGCCACAGCTCCCCCCGCCAAAAAAAAGAGAAATTCCATCAACAAAGAGAAATTCTATTAAAACCCAAAGAAACAAACAAACCAAAACAAAACAAAAAAATGCTTACTGTCCATAACTAGACCACTCAGTGGAAATCTCCTGAAAAGTAACAAGATACTACTTTTTTTCATTAAAAAGAAAGAAGAATTATTCCTGAAAAAGATATATTTTTGACACTACACACAGAGATCTTCTAAAAATGCCATGTATTTTAATGTAGAAACCATAATATTATGTTGTGAATGGTAAAGTTCATATGAAAGTATGAAGCAGACATGAAACATCAAAGCAATTACTGTGTTGTTGATGCACAAAATGACCACAACAGGGTAGCTAATGTCAATTGGTAAATCAGAGACAGGGATCATGACTTTTCATCAAGTTTTCTCCCTTGCCTAAGCTCACAAATGCTTGGTTTCATAAGCAAAATTTCTATTAAAATGAATGTAAGTCTTTCTAATTACATCAACAGACACTGAATCAAGCTGTAGGTCTGAAGGTTTTAAGTATATCACAAGTCAGAGGTGGCACACATTTATAGTTTCTGTCAAATAGTTTCCTATCTAACCTTTAAGTATTTTTCTATAGGAGACTATGCTGATATAAATAAAACTGAGGTAACTAAATAAGTATAAATATACTACAGATATAAATAAATGTGAGGGATAATCTAGCCAGTGATCAAAAAGAATTCTGTGTTACCATTATATCAAAAGAATATGTGTTTTTCACAGATAGTATATTTGTCTCAATGTTTTTTATAACTGCTAGAATTTCTGTATCAAGACATTGGCATTCTATGAAGGAAAGATCACTGCAAACATATGCAAATCCTCTAATTTTATATGTTGAAATAAAAATATCCTTCTAGGCAATCTTTTTTCTTCCTAGATGAAGATAAACTCCTTTTTTTTTTAATGTAATTTTTCTCTGTCCTGTATCGAAAGGATCAAATTAGGATGAAACTTGTATTTTCCTAATTTATCTAGGAGATTTCTTCACGTAGGGAAAATTTGACTGTTACAGGAAAGGAGGAAGAAAAATAGGAGAGTGCACATGAGAGAGAGATTGAGAGAAAGAGAGAGAGAGAAAGAAAACAGATCTTCGAGCCAAATAAAATGGGTAAGTTTCAGAGATAACTAGTTTATGCCATGTGGCTGTTAAGAAAGCAGTAGGGATTTAGAGATTCAGAGGAAGAAGAGAAGGATACCGTATTGCAGTCAGGTTCAGTGAGCTATATAATCTACTTAAAAGTTTGATTAGAAATTCTTTTGTGTCTGGGCAGTAGGCAGGCTGCCTTGTGAACGTGAAGAAAAGCAATGGGTTCTTAAACTTTCATGTGGCAGCACTCCCATTGTTGTCTCTTTTTATTAATGACATGGAGACAACCGTGATAAGTCTAAATGGGCAGAACACTGATTGGCTTAAGTGAACTTCCTATCTATAAAGCCCTGATAGTCTCCTTGCCTGCTGGATTTTTAAGCAACAACTGAAGGGCTGCAGCCCATTCATGAAAAAAGTAGCAAAACACTTTCCTGCAGTATAATTTGTTCTTATCTTAACTCTAGTTCTTTTTTGAAGATCACCTTTTCTTTATTGGAGAATGCCAAACTGTATTTGCTTCAGAGAGGTGAAAATTTTTAAGAGTAAAACAGTCATGCCTACAGTCCTAACATAACATACACTCCAGAACACATATACAGACACGTGAATATCTATATTCAATGCATACATTTTGTAAATATATCTTGTATCTTGCTACTTATTTATTTTAATGCCCTCAGATATTGAACATTACGTACACCTATAACCTATTTTCTTACCTGTAACAGAGGTAAATTCAAAGGATGACATTAAATAATTTTTGTCAAATTATCATCTGGCTTTGCTCTTAGAAGTAATTGAGATTATATATTATAAAAATATATTAGAAGAATGTGATTTTAATGACATCTGTAAACAAGTTCTAAAAGAGAGAAAATTGTTTAAAGGAACCTGTAAAATGTGAAACTTAGTTTTAGTAATTCGTATATTAATGAGTTTCCTTATATCATCTCAATATAACAATCTCTACATGGCCTCAGACTGTTTTTTAAATATGCATATGATTACTGGAATATTTTTTCTCATTTCACACTGTAGAGACAACAACATTTTGCAACTTGCATTAAGTTCTTATTTGCCATTAACACCGAAGATGATAAGTATGCCGTGCTTTAAACTTATTTCATATTATTTACTCTGCAAATAATGTATTTACAAAAGAAAATATTTACTCTGTATATAATGTAAAGAGGATCTCAAGGTCATAGGCTAAACATAATTTGATACTAGGCTTGCATATGCAATAACAATACCTATATACTACACATTCACATCATCAGCATCATAACAACTGATGCTGAAACATTTTGCTACAAGCAAGAAGATGCTATAGGTATTTGTCTTTCCAACAATTTCTACTTTTCCTACAGCTTATAACAACACTTTCATTACTTCTCTATGAAGTATATTTTACTCCAAGAGCACACAGAGGGATTGCATCAGTTATACCATAATGTGTTCGTGCTATCATTGGATTTGAACTCATTTTTACTTTCTCAATCCATATCAGAGAGATATAGTGAATGAACTGTGAAATCCTTGAAATGATGACCTGAATCTGGCACAACTTTAAGTGGTTCTTACAGTTTCTAACATAAATTTATATGAATTTCCATAAATTGCTTAAGAAAAGACAGGAATAGCACACATTTTTTCCCTGAATATCAGACTATATTCATCAAGCTTCAGTACATTAGAAACACACTTTCCTTGATTACACTTAGGGACAGAACTTCAGAAATCAAGACAGAATATGGAAATGGAGGAGAGCTCTTAAGTTATTTTATTATAAGTTTTTTTCCATTACATCCACTGAATATTTATTTCACTACTGATGACTTTTAATTTTCCCTTTTTTAATTTTCTTTTCCCTCCAAATACCTGCAGAAGTTACTATTGCTGGCTACTGGACACGACAAATTTTAGACTGGTGATCCCAAGTAAATTAGGTCAACACTACAATATTCCAAAAAGAAAATACTGTCAACGTTTCAATAAGAAAAATTGAATTGTTTCATTAATTAATTATTGTAAGTTTTAATGAGGATAAGGTTTAGTTACTCTGAATTCTGCTTTACATTTCAGAGATGGTAAAGAAAGCTCCTAATTACAGGACATTTTTACTTTTTCAGCATATCTATCTTCTGCTGCGTGAACTCGTAGAAAGAAGATGAAATTGACTTCAGACAGTATATAATATTTCCTTTCATTTCAGCAGACCTTCATAGCTATGGAACGTACAGGCCAGAGGAGACAGAAGAGACATGATCAAAACATACGCTAAGCCCTTAGGTCTTTAGTGTTTGGAAAGCAACATAAACTTCTGTCTAGTCATGCTAAAAATTATCAGCACAAAATTCCAGATCAGCTCTGTGCCTCAGAAAGGATATGATCTACTAGCTTTTATGGGACACTCTTTAATATTCATGTTAGGAACAACAAAGGTATTTGCAGCATCATGGACACTTAAACACATAAAGAAAAATGGCAGAAGGGGATAAAACTGAAATAATACAATTTAAAGTCATCAAAGAATCATTCTAGGAAGAAAGGACAGACAGTTCAAATTGATAAGTATGAAGTACAGCAATGCATTTTTCCTGGATGAATATTTGACCAAGGAACCTTAGAAAAGTGTGTCAGGGCCAGGAGAGATAATCTGGAGAAATCTCTACAGTAGAAAATGTTTCTGTTTGTGGTGGGTTGACCTTGGCTGGACACCAGCTGCCCATCGAGCCATTCTTATCACTTTTCCCCTCAGCTGGCTAGGGCAGAGAAAATATGGTGAAAGGCTTCAGATAAAGATGAGGAGAAATCACTCAGCAAGTACCACCATAGGCAAAACAGACTTACTTGGGGAACTTAATCTTATTTATTGCCTATCAGAAGTCAGAGTATGATAATGAGAAATAAACACAAATCTTAAACCATCTTCTCTCCACCCCTCCCTTATTCTTGGGTTCAGATTCATTCCTGAATTCTCTACCTCCTTCCCAAAGCAGTCCAAGGGACAGGGAATGAGCATTGCAGTCAGTTTATCACACATCTTTGCTGCTCCTTTGTCCTCACTCCCAGGGGTCCCATCCACAGAAGATAGTCCTCTTTGAATTTCTACAATGTCGGTCCCTCCCCCAGACTGCAGTTCTTCATAAACTGCTGTAGAGTGAGTCCTCTCCACAGGGGGCTGTCCTTCAGGAACTGACTGGTCAGCATGGCTCCCCCATGGGATCACAGGTCCTACGAGAAAAGCTGCTGCAGCAGGGCCTGCCCATGGGGTCACAGCCTCACTTGGGGGCACCCATCTGCTTTAGTGTGGGGTCCTCCACAGGCTGCAAGTGGATCTCTGCTCCACCATGGACCTCCAGGGGCTGCAGAATGACAACCTGCCTCACCATGGTCTTCACCATGAACTGCAGGGGAATCTCTGCTCTGGCACCTGGAACATCTCACCCCTCTCCTTCTTCAATGATCTTGATATCTGCATAGTTGTTTCTCTCACACATTCTCACTCTTCTCTTTTGGCTACTTCTGTGCTGCAGTTTTTCCCCCATCTGAAATACCTTATCCCAGATAATGTACTTCAGATGTGCTACTACCATTGCTGCTGGGCTCAGCTTTGACCAGTGGCATGTCTGTCTTCAAATTACCTGACACTGGCTTTATCACACACGAGGCAAACTTCTGGCATCTTCTCAGAAAATCCTCAGCTATAGCTCCCTTCACTATGAAAACCTTGCCACAGATACCCAATACACTATTCTAGTTCAGTTATATACTGAAGATGTGGGGACATAACTGATGTTGAGACAATGTATCTACCACATCTTGTCTTATAAGTAGATTAGCAAAGTTGGCATGTGCAGTGAAAGTCAAAGTGAGGCAGTATCAGCTCTGGAATAACTATCCAGTATATCTTTTGCATATCTTAGGTGGAGAAGTTTCTAATACTAGTTGAGATAATATTTTTAACGATAATTAATGATAATTAAAAACATTTCCAAATGGCTAAGTAAATATTGATGTACTTACACAGTTATCATAGAAGTGCATTTATATGCATTTATATGTTTTATATGTTCTAGTCATTGTGAAATCTAACAGGTTAAATACCATCACGGGACTAGGATTCACATTGAATGACTTTAACTGTTGAATGTAAGCTAATCATAGAATCTTTAAGGTTGAAAAAGACCTCTAAGGTCATCCAGTCTAATTGCAACCACCACCACCACATTCACCAATAAACCATGCCCTGAAGTGCCATATCCACATGTTTTTTGAACACTTCCAGAAATGGTGACTCTACTACTTCCATAGGCGGTCTGTTCCAATGCTTGACACCCTTTTCTGTGAAGAAGTTTTTTTAGAGGACACAATCAAGTGCTGATTTTCAGTCAACACCTATTGAACTAGAAAATCATAATTAGAATGTTAATTATAAGTCTAAAGGAACAAAAATATGTTAATTATGACACAGCAGAAATTGACATGCTCTGTCCCTAAACAGAAACATCCAATTTATAGCTTTCCTCAAAAATATGACATAGAAAGCAGAGATGAATCACATAAAATACAGAATTAACAATCCTTGTCTTGAAGAAAATTGGAATCATAAACCATTTTGGAAATGATGAAATACAGTGAAACTGAAGCAACAGGAGATTGAAACAGAATAGGTTTCCTTTATTTTCTTTCCAGACAAGCAGAATTTGTGCAAAAAAATTCCTTGTGCTCTTTGGTTTTTAGAAGGCTATGTAGAACAAGATTAGAGTGCCGGTTAACTCAAAGCAGAGAAAAAATAAGGAAAATGTCCAGCTGTGCATTGTGAGATCATCATAGCAACATAAATCCCTAAACCAGCATGATATCTAATGACATGTATGTGGTGTGCCTTCCTTTTTTCAGAGTGAGAAATTGTGAAGGGCAGCTGCAGTGAGAGCATTATCTTAAAAGAAAATAATAAAGAGAATTTTCAGATTATAAAAAAATAGTAAATGGCCATCAGAGTATAAATGGCATACATAGGAAACTGGGAAGTTGTGTTGTGGGGGTGTGTATTTGCAGAAGTCAGAATGGAGATGAGGAAGAAGCATCCATTAAATGCCAGGTAGCCCCTAAAACCACTCTATCACTCTCCTCTCATCATGGGTTTACTTGTTCTAAAAAAACCAAACGGGAATTTTCTTTCCCCTGCTGCAATGTGGGGGAGGGATGTTGAATGGGGAGGACAGGTTTTTTGCCTTGACCTACACAAAGGAGCTGGCTGGCAGAACTACATTCCAGGCTGATGGCCCCCTCTAAGGCTGAGGTGTGGAGGGAGGGGTGTGAGGGAGCGAGGAGTTTTTCTCCCCTCCTCTCCTTGGAAAGGGGCACTTCACTTTTTGCCTTAATGGAGGCAAGGGGTGTGTGTGTGTGTGTGTGTGTGTGTGTTGGAAAAGCTCTGAGGCCGTTTTGCTCTCGACCTGGCCATATGGCTGCTCTCCAGCCTCGGTTTGCCTATGCACTGCTCTGTCTCCAGCCCGAATCTGCCCAGATTTCATCATAGAGTTTGTGCTCATTGATGAAAGGGGGAGTCCTGGCCACAGACAGCCACAGACAGCATGAGTTTAGTGGGAAAGAAACTGCCCTTCTTTCCCCTTTTCCCCTTCCCCTCCTTGGTGGTGGTGGGGGGAAAGCTGCATTGTCGGCTTCTCCTGCGATCCAGGGCCCCATGTGGTGACCACCTGGGCCCAACAGCCCCCCCTGCTGACCACCACAGCTCACTGCAGGCTCTGTACCTCTAGGGATCCAACAGTGCTCCTGCCAACCATGATTAGAATCGTGCTAGAGGACAGAGAAGTATCAAACTGTTTCCTTTTTAAGGGGTATTTTTTGGGTACAGGATTACTATTTAATTGTTTTTGTGTTCTGTTGCTGTTTTTGCCAATACACATACATCATTTAAAAAAGGGTTGCTATTTTCTTTATTTTGTTTTTTTTTTTTTTTCTTTTTCCTCGTACTTCCTCTATTAGAGTCTCTTAATTTCGGATTTACAATTACTGAGAGAGACGAGTTTGGTCTACCTCATAACTCACCCTCCTTAGTAAAACACTTTCAGTCTCATTAAACTGAGACACCTCTGCAACTGGACAAAGGAGATAAAATATAATGAAAGGTTCATGAGTTGAGATAAGGACCAGGAGAGACCACTTACTGATCACTGTGATGGGCAAAACACACTCAAAGTAGGGATATTAATTAAATTCATTACTGACAAAATCAGAGCAGGATAATGAGAAGTAAAATAAATCTTAAAACCACTTTCCCCCTACTCCTCTCTTCTTCCCAAATTCCACTTCCTTACCCCCAATAGCACAGGGAGATGGGGAATAGGGGTTATGGACAGTTCATCTCAAATTGTTTCTGCCACTTCTCAGGGACAGGAGTCCTTCCCCTGCTCCATCATGGAATTTCTCTCACAGGAGACAGTCCTCCACGAACTTCTCCAATGTGAGTTTGTCCCACCGGCAACAGTCCTGCATGAACTGCTGCAACATGGGTCGCTTTTCTCTCTGTTGCAGTCCTTCAGGCTGCACCCAATGGGGGTCCCCCAGAGGGTCACAAGTCCTACCAGGAAAACCTGCTCCAGCATGGGCTTCTGTCCCCACGGGTCAGCAGGACCCTGCTCCAGCATGGGCCTCCCACAGGATCACAATCTCCTTTGGGCATCCACCTGCTCCAGTGTGGGTCCCCTCCATGGGCTGCAGGCAGATCTCTGCACACCTGTGGTCCTCCATGGGCTACAGGGGCACATCCTGCCTCACCATGGTCTGCACCATAGGCTGCAGAGGAACCTCAGCTCTGGTACCTGGAGCACATCCTACCCCTCCTTCTGCACTGACCTTGGTGGCTACATTGTTGTTCACGTGTTCTCTCTCCACTTTTGTCTGGCTACAATTTTCATCTGCACAATAACTTTTTTAGTTATACGTTATCACAGAGGTGTTACTATCATTTCTGATTCGCTCAGCTTTGACCAGCAGTGGGTCCGTCCTGGAGCCAGCTGCCATTGGCTTTATTGGACATGGGGGAAGCTTCTCACAGAAACCAGCGCTGTAGCCCCACTTGCTACCAACACCTGGCTTCAGAAATCCAATATGAGGCTATGGAATATTTCATCCTGTAGAGAGTTTAGATTATGTTATTTAAAGAATCTAAACTTCTTGAGCATGGGACATTTTCTCTGGAGTTTATTCCAAATATCTAGTGAAGCCAACAAAACAATGTAAAGGATTGTTAAGAAATGGAAGTTAATATTCTAGCTGCTCATGCTTCAAGGGTAAAGCAATGTTTTTCTGTCTTTGGTTATGACAAACTGCAACAGGATAATGGGAACTTCAACTGGTCTAAAGGATATATTAAAACAGAGAGTTTCATTTAAGGGGAGTTGTTGCAGTCTGTTCTGAGGAACTAACCAAGTCTGTTCACATAGCTTAAGAGTGTACAAATAACAGAGTAGATGATGTTTTGTTCACATGATGAAGCAAACTGACTTGTAGTATGCTCCAGGATGAAGAGTAGTGAAAGCAGGCACAGTGGGAGAACGTAGGTGGTAGACTTAAAGGAATTTGAAGCCTATTGGAACTATTTTTGGGAACAATACTAATACTTCCATAATAAAGAAGAAAGAATTAAAGTGGTTGGTAATAACAAGATAACTCCTGGAATCAATAGTTATAGTCATTCAAATTAATTCCTGACTTGTATTCTTTCAATTCACAAAAGACTGCAGATTAGGCTAATGATGAAATTTGAGTTCAGAGAAATCTTAGTCCCTTCCACTTTCCCAAAGTGCAGTAAACAGAGGTTCCTGTGTAAATTTTGGACAATAAGGAAAACTGAAAATTTTTGGTATCTAATCAACCTCCACTGGCATGTTAAATGTATTACAGATGAAGTTGGAGGACAGGCAGCAGTGCCTGGGCACTCAGAGTAAGCAAAAGGAGAAAGGTTCAGCTGTGCTCTCTGAAAGACCTTGCCCTGTGATGCCGAGATAATGGGAGAGAAGAGAAAAAAAATCCTCTTATTCCTAACTTCTTCATAATGCTTTGAATTGAAGAAGGGTGCAGGGAAGTGAGTGTGGAACACTTTACCTCTGAGAAAGAAATCAATGAGCAATTTCATAAATGTTTTCAAGTGATGCCTGCCCCCTGGGGTTGTCACAGAACAGCTTTCTGGAATAAAAGAATATAGATTTCACTGAACTTGAAAACCATCCTATAAATCTCTTATTTTCAAGAGATTCAGATAAAAATGCGAAGGCACTACTGGCTGTTACAGTTTGTCACTGATGAGTTGTGTCTGGAATAGGAGAAATAAGTCTATGTAATATTGTTCAAATTATTCATGTTAGTCCTTCAAAATAATAACACTGTTTTAAATATCAGAAAATTGAAGTTTTTAATGTTGCTTTTAAGTTTTAGGTATATCAGTTTGGAACCATAAATACATTAACTTGGGTTTGCTGCTGAAGCATTGTTCTATGAGTGTGTTGGGCCATCCAGTTCTCCTTCCTGTTCTTTCATGATCTGTTCTCCAAATCACAGAGGTATATTTTTCCCCTGCTATGAAATAAATGAAAGGAAAGGAGATAAGAAGAAGATAGGGCAGATTACAGTGACCAGGCATAGGGCTTGCTCAGACAAGTGTACTGACTAACCACAATTTACAGCCAGACACTTCTGTACCCTGTTCTGTCTGTTTTCCTTTGCTCCCCTCTGCTCCCCATGCTCATTGCCTCATTAGCTGATACAGTCCCAACAACAATCTGGATCCTCAGGGTCTCATCCTCACCAGTTTCAAAGTCACAGTTTGCTTGCAGTTTTGTGATCACAAGATCAATTCACACACATAAATTAGTGTGACTGACAAATGTTTGTTTCTTGTCTTTGCCCCTACTGCTTTTTTCTGTCAGGTCTGTGACTCCAAATGTTTTGTTCATGGTTTCCCCCTTTTCCTTGAAATAAATTGAAATAAATGTTCCCACATTCAACATACCATTATCAATTAGTTTGACTTGCTAGGCTTGGTTCTTCCTCCCTCATCATTTGCCAGTCAGGTTTGTGTCTCTGTATATTCTTGTGTATGGTTTTCCTCCTTTCTCATTATCTGATTTACCACTGAAAACATCCTTAACTGGACAGCCTTAAAGGAGCAAGGGCTTTCTCTTTCCACATGTCCATCCATATTGCCCCAATCCTTCAGCCACATATCTTCATCTCCATTCTGGGAGCTCCCTTGGGATCCAAACCCAGGTCTTCTAAATACACCTTAGTATTCTATATATTTGCTAGTTCTGGTCAGTAATTTGCATTATGACAAAACAGGCTGTCATGGTTTAACCCCATCTGGCAACTGAACACCACACAGCTGCTTGCTCACTATCCCTCAAGCAGGTTGGGGGAGAGAACAACTGTATGAGAAAACTCATGGTTGAGATAAAGACAGTTTATTAGGTAAAGCAAAGGGCCACACATGCAAGCAAACCAAAACAGCTCCTTCTAGTCTTCAGGCAGGTGTTCAACTACCTCTAGGAAAGCCAGGCTCTGTCACACATAATGGTTATTTGGAAATATAAACACCATCACTTCAAATATTTCCTCCTTCATCTCCAGAACTTTTATTGCTGAGCATTATACCATATTTGATTTTTATGATCGTGAAATACCATCTCTCGTGTTCTTTTAAAAAATTGGATTTTATAGTTTAAAATATATATTTAATTTTGAATTTTCTTATTAACAGAGGAATTTAAAGTAGGGAATATTACAGATTATAATATTTTTTATACATGTAAATATAGAAATATACAATGTGTCGTGTTACGTATAGTGATCACATATGATCAATTTTTGCAATATATTTTATTCCTTTCTTGTAATTTATTTTGGAGGAGAACAAATTATAAAAAATTAATAAATTTAAATTAAAAAGTTCCTTCCAAAAAACATGCAAGTCTCACATTGTAGGGAATCCATAAAGATCATTGAGTCAAACTCCCTACTCCTCGCAGAACTACCTACAACTGAGCCATATGAATAAGAGCCTTGTCCAGATGCTCTATGAACTCTGACACTTGGTGCCATGACCACTTCCCCAGAGAATTTGTTTTCCTCTGGACACACTCCAATAGATTTATATTCTTCTTAAATTGAGGTGCCCAAAACTGCACACAGTACTCAAGTACTCTGAAAGTCAATAAGGGCAAATGCAGAGTCCTGCACCTGGGTAGGAATAACTGCAGGCACCAGTAGATGTTGGGAAAGCACCTGGGGAAAGCCTGCTGGAAAGCAGCTCTGCAGAGAAGAACCTGGGAGTCCTGGTAGACAAGAAACAGTGTGCCCTTGTGGCCAAGAGAGCCAATGGAATCCTGCAATGCATTAGGAAATGATTGCCAGCAGGTCAAGGGAGGTGATTCTGCCTCTCTACCGAGCCCTGGCAAGGCCTTTCCTGGAGTATTGAATCCAGTTCTGGGCTTCTCAGTACAAGAGATATGGAGCTCCTGGAGCAGGTCCAGCAGAGAGCTACAAAGCTGATCAAGGGAGTGGAGCATCTCTCTTATGAGGAAAGACTGAGGGAGCTGGGCCTGTTCAGCCTTGAAAAGAGATGACTGAGAGGACACCTGTGCAAGTTTGGAGCTGGTTTCCTGCCAAGTCTCCGAAACTTGACAACAGGGTCTGCTTCCCAGAGAGGGAAGAAAAAAACCAAGCAGCCAAAGTTCTAGCAAAAATATATATTTTACATATGAAACAGATATATACAATGAGAATATTACATATGTATCTATAACCCCAGAAACCCCAAATAGCTTCCCAAAGGGAAGAGGGGAAGGGGGAAGGGAAAAAGGACAAAATAGGATGAAAAGGGACAAAAACAAAACAGATCTACACAATCTAAAAACCCAGCAAACTAAAGAATTGGCAAGATCTCACCACTTCCCTTGAGAGAAGCAGGATGTCTGGACGCGGCCCAGTACTCTCCCCTCACACGTGGCAGATAACAGCAGTCACTGTAGGCCTCAGCTCCAGATAAGCCAGACCAAGACAGGGACCCACCGTTCTCGAGCCTCGCTGGAAAGGAAGAGAGTGAGCTCTCTTATCTACACCTTATTTATACCCCATGTTACGTAAAGGAATAGCATGGAATACTTCCTTTGTCACTTTCTTAGTTCCTTCCTGGTTACAAGCTGGTCTCCAGGAAGGCCTAGACTGAAACCATCACAACACCTCACCAATATCTATAAGTATCTGAAAGGAGGTGGTCAAGAGGACAGATTCAGGTTGTTTTTGGTGGTGCCAAGCAATAAGACAAGAGGCAACGGGCAGAAACTGATGCACAAGAAGTTCCACCTGAATATGAAGAAATTCTTTATGGGTGATCAAGCACTGGATCAGATTGCTTAGAAAGGCTGTGGAGTCTCCCTCACTGGAGATATTCAAGAATCTTCTGGATGCAATCCTGTGCAACATGCTCTAAGATGACCCTACTGGAGCAGGGAGGTTGGACCAGAAGACCCATTGTCGTCCTTTCCAGTCTTATCCATTCTGTGATTCTGTGAGGTGAGGCCACACCAGTGCAGTGTAGAGTGGGACATTCACCTTCCTTGGCTGGCTGGAGATTCTGTGCCTGATGCAACCCAGATGCTTGTTCTACAATTCTTATATATCTGTATGTATTTCTATAAAGTCAAGTATTTGTTTCAGCTACACATGGCTTATCTGTGAAGCTGAATTCTGGAGGAACTCAGATGTTGAATCTAAAATCAGATGTACAGTTGTAATATAGCTGCTTCCAATGCATATAATCATAGAGTTTATATATCACATACAGAAAATGAGAAAAACATTTCATAAATTTCCTAATCTTGATTTTGAAAGATTTAAAACAGATTTCTTTTTTAATTTTTGTCTCCAAAGTTTCATATAATTTCAACTAGACAAATAAATACTGAATGCATCAGTTCAATTACTATGCTCATTATTCAGTTATTATACACTATTCAATTAAATTGAAATTAAAGTTAAATTGAAATTAAAATCTAAATAAACTACTGCAGGAAGTTATAAGTAATATTGTATTTGTGCTATATTTGTGCTGCATTTCATTTAAAATTCACATGAAAATGTAATTAAATCAGTATTAGTAACTTACTTTAGTTTTATGTTAATTATATTTTATTGGAAACACAAGAAGAAATAGGAAAATCACAATTAAGCCAGCATTTTAAAGGCTTTAAAGGGTTTTTTTAAAGACAATGCTTTCTATGTGTATTGTCTGTTGTAAAGAAAACCAAAAAAGGTAGTTAATGTGTACAAGGGCACGCTTTAGATTTTTGTTGATGGTTTGTAATACCTTCATGTTTCATTACCAGAAAATTATTTGTAAAGCAAACTATTCCTTGGTGTAATATCAAAATCTGATGTAAAAAGTAACAAAATGGTTGTTGGCATATCTTCAGCTTTATGGAATATGGCTTCTAACATCCCTCCCTGTTAGGAGTGCTTCTTTTTTGATTGTTGCATTATCAAGGAACTATATACATGCATACATACATACATGTGTGTATATATAGTATATTAACACATAAAATCTCCAAGTTTGTGTTTGACATAGGGCAGTGCACATAAGGACAAATACTGAAATTACGTTTCTCATTTATCATCAGCACAAAATGCAAATAATTTTACAGTTATGAATCTATCTTAAATACATGTTTTGCTGGAAATTGTGTTAAAAATGTTTATTTAAGCTAAATTTTAAAAAGTATGATTATGTTTAAAAAAATTTTATTCAGCAAAACTAACCTAAAATGTAGGATGATGCTTGAGGGTGAAGATTATAGAGTTTTTGTGGGGTTATAAGGTATTTTTATTATTTCACAATCATCTACAAAATGAGTTTGTGTGGAACAACTCATGCAATGATTGAAGTGTTACAACTGTGAGGGAACAACCTGCTTGTTCTCCATAATAGTGATTTGATATAACCAGAAAGATTCTATAACTGCTCAGGAATACCTCAAGTGGTCTTCTTCATGTATCGAGGTGACGAACAACCAATCTTCAAAAATAGTTTTGATACAATTTCTGTCAATGAAAACTCCATGTTTAACAAAATGCATTTAATTTAATATATTGTAGTTGTTGTTTACATTTCCAAAAAAAAAAAGAAATTAGGTGTACTTTAAGCTGGCAATCACTTCAGCAGTTAACGTAACAAGATAAAGACTAGTACACAACCTTTTTATGCCAGCAGAAGAAACAATTTCTGAACTGTTGGACTTCTCTGAAGAACAGTTGTTTACCATGCACACAAGTCAAATTTTCTTATCCTTTCTGAGGGATTTTTTTAAACTGAGACTTCTGAAGAAGCAGACAGTTCTTCAGAAGGCTGGAACTACAGATTTATGGCCATGAACACCAGAATCTCCTCTAATAAAATCCCACTGTTTCTTTTTTAGGTGACCCATTAAGTGATCTTAGAAGACAACAAAGTTTATACAAGAAACAAAATGTAATGCAAACATACAAAAACAGCAGCTTATACTGGACAGTATTTAGAAAATATCACAGAGATGCCACCGCAGCATTTATTATCAAGGCAAAAGAAAACTGAACGCAAGAGAATAACTACTGAAAGTGCATGATCTATGTTTTTAAAAGTACTTGGCAGTACTAAACTGCCAGAATAGCATTGCTAACACCTTCCATTATTAATAAGCATGCAGCTCACAAAAAGTTTTCTCCTGTTGCTTATAAATATGGATTATTTTAAATGCCTAACAGACACTTTTGTACTTAGATATCTTCAGGAGAACCTTACTCTAGGGAGTTACATATGGGATGGATGTACTTATCCACAAGGAGAGGATCATCCTCTTAGCTGCAAACATAACTGTAAGAAACAGTTTATTTTCTTACACAGCAAAATCTTTTAATGACAAATATCTCTGAAACCTTCTGTCTCAAGCTTAAGTGGCTGATTTAATACTAAATTTATTCAGTTAAACCTTCCCCTTTCCCTCCTGTTGGCAACCCAACTTTCATACTTATACTATAGAAGAACTGCTGTTTTCTTGAAGACTGAGAGGAAATAAGACTCTTTTTCTTTTAAAGCAGTTGTCAATAACATTTCATGGAGACAGTGGTAATAGAATTCTTACAACTGTTTCTGTAATAATTAACATTTCCTAGTGATTGACAGAGCAGCTTTATAAATAAAAATGCAGAGTACCTTTTTAAGTGTCAGGAAAAATCACAATTCCAGAAAACACTTGCTTGGAAAACATGCCAAGCTTTCAAATCAATAGTTAAAACTAAATTATTATGAAGTGATCCAGACTCAGTTCTTCTCTTCCTTCTATCAGTTATCTTGGTTTGACCAATGGAAAGAAAGTTATTCCTGAATTATAACAGATCAAGAAAATAACTTTTATATTTCATATAAATTATATCTCTTCATAGTCCAACATGGGAAGTAAATTATACTGTATTGTAAGAGAATTAATTACTTTTGCTGACATATACTTAAGTGCCCTTTAGTGCAAAAATCAGTTTCTGTGAATTTTTAAGATTAAAATCAGAATCAAATTGAGAATGCACATAGGACACAGGACCTACTGATTAAAGACTGATTATGGCAGCTCTAATTCCTTCAAATGTTGGGTGGGGAGGCTCTGTGATTGCCTTGACTTTAATCACCTTCCAGCAAAGATGATTAAGTAACCAGTCTTACTAGCCTTAATAAATTAGAATTCTTTCTGGAGTACTGTCACAACAAATAAAATCAGTGGGACTACTAGTATGTTAAAGTATCTGCTTGTGGGAGTCAGGTGGCAGAATCTTATCCATGAGATTCTATTACTCTTTTTCTTTGAACATCTGAACATTATTGGGTGCCACATCTATTCAAGATGTGACTGACGTTGCAAATTGCATGTTTTCTATTTCAAAATAACTATGAGGTAAAAACCAAGTGAAAACTAAAAGTCTACAGATTCTATCTATAGATATAGTAATTTCTATGTTATAGTGGGTTTAAGTTTTGGCATCAGACTACTCTTTTGCTGAAGATACTACCATGATGCCATGACATAAAATTGGAAGTTTCTTTATTGTCTTTTGAAGGGCCCGCAGGAGAGAATTCTACTGAGTTTAATATTTCTGTTTTAAAAAAAGAAACTGCAAAGCACCAATAAATGCAATTTAACATTATGGTCTGAAGCAGGAATATTTAACATTAAAAAGGAAATAATCTATGAGGTGGTTTCAAATAGGCGTGGAATTGTGATTATACAGTCACAGCCACTAGAAGCTCTGTTAACATATTTATCTATACTATTCATAAATGTAGATGATTGTGACGATGTAGATTTTACAAGACATTAGAAATTTATCTTACTAAAAGTCCAGATACTATGAGTGCTTCTGAATTTTGCTAATATATCTTGCAAAAGCAACTGCCTGAAGACAAGTTGAATAAACACTATCCTCATTAAAAGTCCATATTTATAGTGCACTTGGAGAGTTAGGACACGGAAAAACTACCTCAGACTTTCTTTTTAGTGGAATTCTATAGTGAAAATGTGACAAATTTTTTTAATCTTTCACTTGCAAGAATGTTCTATTTTTTTTTAATTTAAGAGAATAAAGATAATATATTATACACTAGTGTACAAAGGTGAATATTATGTAAAAAATACTATCAGAATTCAGATGAATATTGTTTAATGGAGTGATCTAATAAATGTTTCATGAAAGAAAAAATGCTATCATTTTTTTTAAAACTTCCTAAAGCAATAGTGACGCCAAACATAGAATCCCCTATATGCACAGTGTAAATGCTGTTCCACTGCTGCTATAATTCACATTTACAGTACACAAAACTCTGATAAACATGATAAGTTTTTTAGATAAAAACATTTGGTTATGTAGTTTACCAACAATGTTATTATTGCCAGTATAAAACTGTAAAAGATGCTTGAAATACTATGAGTATCTTTAAAAGGGAGATTATTAGGCTACATATCTAATAACGTTTCTTATGCATATTTTGCCCTTCTCATACTGTTTCACATAAATATACAAAATCCATAAACATATATACTTGCATACGCTCTAGGAAATATTTCTGCATATTTTTTCAAATATAAATGTTCAGGATTAATGACATGTCTTACCTGTACTGAGTAGCGCTTGGAGTCTTCATAGTTTTTTGGGAAGAGCAGCTTTGTCCTTTCCAATCATTTCACAATTATATCAGGAAAAACTAGAATAAAACCTTCAAAAACCAGCTGTATTTTAGCTATTGATTTTTACTATGAACAAATAGTAAAATAATCATAAAATGGTTTGTGTTTGAAGGGACCTTTAAAGATGATCTAGTCCTACTCTCCTGCAATAAGCAGGTTACATCTTCCACTAGATCATGTTGCTCAGAGCCTCATCCAACCTGACCTTAAATGTTTACAGGGATGGGAGATCCAGCACCTCTCTGGGAAGCCTGTTACCACTCTAATTGTTAAAAAACTTATTCCTTATGCCTAGTATAAATATACCCTCTTTTAGTTTAAAACTATTATCCTTTGTCTTATCACTGCAGGTCCTGCTAAAAGAAATGTCCCTATCTTCCTTATAGTTGCCTTTAAGTATTGAAAGACTACAATAAGGTCTCCCCAGAGTCTTCTCTACTGTATCCTTTCCTCATAGGAGCGGTGTTCCATCTCTCTGATCATCTTCATGGACCTGCTCTGGACCCTTTCTAATGGGTCTTTTCACATCTTTGTTGTACAAAGGATGGTAGAGCTGGATGTGGTACTCCAGGTAGAATTTCAGCAGAGCAGAGTACAGGGATGGTATCACCTCCCTCAACCCTGCTAGCCATGCTTCTTTTGATGCAGTCCAGGATACAGCTGGGTTTCTGGCCTGCAAGTGCACATCACTGGCTCATATCCAGTTTTAATTCATCGGCAGCCCCAAGTCCTTCTTGGCAGGGCTGCTCTCAGTCTGTTCATCTCCCAGCCTGTATTGGTACAAAGAGTTCTCCTGATCCAGGTACAGCAAATTGCAGTTGGCCCTGTTGAATTTCATGAGGTTCTCATGGGCCCAGTTCTCCAAGTTATCTCCCTCTGAATGGTATTCCATCCTTCAAAAGTGTAAACAGCAGCTTCTTGTCATCTGCAAGCTTGCTGAGGCTGCACTTGGTTCCACTATCTATATTGCTGACAAAGTTATTAGATAGCACTGGTCCCATTACGGACTCCTGAGGGGCATCACTTGTCACTGATCTCCATCCAGACATTGAGTTGTTGACCATTACCCTCTGGATGTGACTATAAAGCCAATTCCTGCTCCATCAAATCTGTATCTCCCAATTTAGAGAGAAGAATATTGTAGGGCACCATGTCAGAAGTCCAGTACATTATGTCTATACCTCTTTCCTTACCCACTGATATAGTCACTTCATCACAGAAGCCCATTAGGTTGGTCAGCTGTGCTGCCTGTCTCAAATCCCCTCCTTGTCCCCCATGTGCCTTAACATAGCTTTTAGGAGGATCTGTTCCATGATCTTCCCAGGCAAAGAGGTGAGGCTGACAGGTCCTCCTTTCTACATTTTTAAAAATGGGCCTGAAGTTTCCTTTTTTTCAGTCACCTGAGACTTCATCTGACTGCTGTGATTTTTTGAATATCACAGAAAGTGGCTTGACCACTACCTCAGCCAACTCCTTCAGGATCTGGTCCTCAGACATGGTCTTTTCTTACAGTGTGAAGAACTTTGATCCCCAGTCCCTCTCTTGTAGTCCATTCACTTGAGAGATGTGGGAAGAGAGGTTGCCAATGAAGACTGAGGCAAAGAAGTCACTGAGTACCTCAGGCTTCTCCTCATCTGTTTGATGGTCTTATTTATCGAGAGGGTACATCTTCTTTGACCTTTCTTTTCTGGATGATAAAAAGCTGTAGAAGCCTTTCTTATTACTCTTTTACCCCTTGCCAAGTTGATTTCCAGATAGACCTTGACCTTCCTGATCCCATCCCTACATAACTGGATATCATTCCTGTACTGTCCCCGGGATACTTCTTTTTACTTCCACTGCCTGTGCATTTCCTTCTCACCCTTTAGGTTGATTAGCAGCTCTTGACTCAGCCAGTCAGGTCTCTTGCCCTCTTTTCCTCATTTCTTACACCTGGAAATCAAGAGCTGTTATGCTCTATGGAAAATATCTTTAAAGATCTTCCCATTCTGTTTTGCTTCCTTGTCCTGAGGGCAGTGTTCCAGAGGGTCCATTTGACTAAGTCCTTGGAAAACTGTTTTTTGCATCCCAAAATTCAGAGTCCTGACTTTATTCTTCACCTGACCCATATCTTCTAACTGTGACCTCCATCACTGTATGACCACTGCAGCTCAGGCTGCTTCCAATAATCAATAGCTGAAATACAGCTGATTGATTATATGCTGATAGTGAAAAATAACCCCATTGTTTGTATCCAAACTGAGCTCCAGTTTCACAAGAAGTACATTTGGTCTGCCTAAGCTTTGGCATTGAGCCTACACAACTGTGCCTGATCAAGTCACCACTCTGTTCTCTGACAGCTCTGTGTTCATTGGACACATTATTATTCATAATGAAATCTTCTTATAAAGTTTCACAAGAAGCTACCGAGAATATTCACTACTTGTTATATTCTGGGATTCTTTTTCCTTCTGAGACTTTTCATCTTAATAAGATAGTAGTCATGGCAGTCTACCTATCAACAGAGACAGACAATTGCAACTAAAATCTTTCTACTTTATCCTACCTTATAGTTTGACTTTGGATGACAGGCAGTTGCTTCAATATATAATATGGCTTACAGAGAGACAGCTTCAATAATGTTTATTGAGGTATTTCTAGTTTTTTATTTTCTATTTTTTTGTTTAATATGAAAACTGTACAAATATTTCAGATATTTCTGAGTCTTGTAGAGTAATGTAGAGTCCTCTAGAGTCATTGTGTTTTACCTCTAAGTTTTTCAGAAGAAATCAGTCATGCTGCAATTATTCTATTATTTCATTACTTCAAAAAATGAAACTGATTTTGTATACATTTTAATATTACAACATTAGCGTTGGTAGAATTGCTTTTGAAAGATAAGAACAGGATGAATAAGGTGGCAGGAAATGGTCTGTTATATGATACTTACTGCAAGATACTTCCTTTGCTGTACTTTCAGATAGCTCAGTTTCATATTATAGAGATAAATAAACAGAAGATGTTAATGTGGTATGTGCAAATACATCTGTGTTTACTTAGGACATAATTTAAATAGACTCGCATTTACATGCCTAATATGTGAACGCATACGAATATCACTATATATCCTACCTTAACTTCAGGAAGTAAGGAACACACCTATTGGAACTTTTTGGAAACATAGCTTTCTATATAGTCAGCGCAGAGAAAATCTCCACAAGAAAAGTCAGATATTTAAAGTATTTTCTCTCTACTAACTTTATAGGGAGCTTAAGGTAACCCTACTGCTTGTTCTAAGAGTTTTATTTTTATACTTAAATAGGTAGCACTGTAGATATGGCAGATGGGTCAGGGCTGAAAAAAAAGTAAAAGAAGTAGTTTTGACCACATCAGCTTTTCTGTGACAGATGATTTTTGTGCAGGAAAAAATTGTTTTACTTCTTCGCTCCTTTTTTCTGATCCTTTCCTTTTCTATATCCTTTGATTAAAGCCTTAATCAGTGAAGGCTCAACAATTCAGGAATTTTAGTTTTATACTGCTGCAAAGTCCTGAGGATTTAAAAAAGGCTTTTGATGGGAATCACTCATGAATATTTGTTACATTCTACTGATTCCCAGACAAAGCTGTCAACATTTTGGATGTTTTTGGACAGGCAGTCAATATTGTATCACTGATAATGGCAAACAGTACAACAGGCGACAATAATAGGAAATAAATTATGGTTGTTATCATAATCACACTAATGCAAAAATCTATTAAAAAACCACATGACTGAGAACAAACACGAGTGCTCTATTACCTATATTTGCTCAAGACAATGCAAATAAATATAAGTTACATCTTTCTTCCTTGCTGTGGCCATCTGTGTCCAGGAACGTTTAACCCCAAGTGGTAGAAGTTTCTCCATGAACAAGTACCTTAGTGAGGTTTCTAAATTATAACAGCATTTAACATTATACATGACTTCCCAAGAGCTCTGACACTAATAAGCTGCTTAGGGAGTGTGTTGAATCAGTGTAGTCTTTGATGGTCTTAGTTGCAATCACTTCCTCTTCACTTTTAAGTCCATTTTGGCTACTGGAAGATTCCTTAGTAAAAAGAAGAAATGAAAGTTGATCAAAAGTAAGAACTCAAGCAAAGCTTTTCAAAAGCAGTTAGCCTGTGTGTGCCTGTTCCTGTGTAAGGAACATTAGGCTGACCTTGAAAACCTTTGAAAACATTACCTCTATCTCCCTCAGAAACTATGATGTCTTCTTAGTGTTCAGTATGATTATATGCCCAAAAAATAACACAGGCCAGTGACATGATATGGTTAATATTCAAGCTTAGGTGCTGGAATCTAGATGATGCCATGACAAAGGTCAATAAGTTACATGAATGGGGTTGTAACTACAGATAATGTGGTAATCTGTTCCTCCAGCTTATCAATATTATGGTCTTCCACAAATAAAGAAAGTATAATGCTAATTAATTTTTAATTTAAATTTCTGCTTTAAATGACTATCATTTCCAACCAAGGCAGCATCACAGAAAAATTCCTGTTCTGAACAACATGAAAGCATCAGGAAAAGAAGGGAAATCAATAACAGAGAATGGGTCCTTTCAAATTAATTGAGAGGAATAACATAAAAAATAGTTGATAATGTATATAAGTAATACCAAATCATGATACAATAACTGAGCATCTTTGGGCTTTCAAGAGGTTGAGCTGTATTCTGATATAATCACAAATTCTGACAGAGGCTTGTAGATGTTAATGACCTCTCAAGAGGAACAAGAAAGAAAAATGTAGAAAATAAAAGTTAACTATATTTAAACCAGAATCATTAAACTGACATTAAATAAAAATATCATAAATAACATCAATATTTGCTTAAATATTAATATTAATAAATTAATGGGAAATAAATTAGACTTCTGAGCCTGTTTTTAAATAAAGGGAGGCTTGGTGTGAGATTTTTTCTGCAAGAGTGCCAGATAAGCAGGATTCTCTGAATATATACACAGTGACATCATTATTCTCCGGAGAAGGTGTTTGACCTAAGCAAAGTAATGGATGTTATATAACTGTATGAACTTTAAGGTAATTAAACCCCATTTGGGATTAGGTAAATGTTTTGAAATGCTTGGCAGTAATTTTTCACATTACTAGAGACAAGATATAGATTCACTGGAAGTTTTATGGCATCATTATCCAATATACTGCTAAAAGTGCACAGCAGCAGTCTCAATTTCTAGTGTAATTCTCACTCGTAGCTATAGAAAAGATGCCAGTGGGTATACAGATCTAACCTCTATGGACTTTCACTAATAATCATTGGATAAAATACAAAACCAACATAACAGCCTAGATGAAAATGTCATCTCATCCTGTCCAAGAATTGTCCTAGCTATCAGATCAAAAACATAATTGATAATCTTTAATATTTTTCTTAAAAAATAATCCTTAGTTCTGTTATGTAGTGAGGAACAAATGCATAAGAATACGGCCATAAAAAAATAATAACCTGTCAAAAACCAGAGTGAACAGAGGTTTGACAGAAAAAAGGAATATACAACATTTTAAGTATCTATTAAGTAGAACAGGTATTTTTGTTGAGAAGTTTTGGTTTTTTTCCTTTTTTTTGGGGGGGGAGGTGTGTTTTTTGCCAGAATGAGGTAAAACAGAAAAACAATTATGTGGTATAAACTCTACCCAAAATAATTTTCAAGATTAAGATGCATAAGTTCTGGATGATATGTTTTTAGATTATGTATTTCTGGTTTTGGAGTGTCTTGCTGATCAGATGGTACTGATTACTGAAAGTCCCTTTCCTTCGTGTTTAACCTTTTCATAGAATCATAGAATGGTTTGGATTGGAAGGGACCTTAAAGATCATCTAGTTTCAATGCCCCCTACCAAGGGCAAGGAAACTTTCCACTAGACCATGCTGCTTAAAGCTCCATCTAACTTGGCTAGGCGCATTCACAACTTCCCTGAGAAACCTGTTCCAGTGTCACTACCCTCACAGTAAAATATTTCTTCCTCACATGCAATTTAAGCCTACCCTCTTTCAGTTAAAAGCCATTGCCCCTTGCCCTGTCATTACACACCCTGGTAAAATTCTTTACTCTGTCTTTGTTATGAGCTCCCTTTAAAGTATTGGAAGCCTTCAAGAAAGTGTCCCCAGAAACTTCTCCATGCTGAGGAATCTCAACCCTCTGTGCCTTTCCTCACATGAGAGGTTGTCCAGTCATCTGACCATATTCATGGCCCTCTGGACACATTACAACAGGTCCACACCTTTCTTACACAGAAGACCCCAGAGATAGATGAAGTACTTCTCACTCATGAGAGTGCATGATACAATCATGTTCCTGGGCTGCAAGTGCATATTGTCACACATTATACACAGAATGTGATTGCAAGGCTTTTGGATTCTGTAATGGGAGTCAAGTACTTAAAAATAGTTATGCTAGTAATGAATATTGAAATATTTAGAAGAAGTATGTCTACACATCTAAATTGTTCTTTTACCTGTATGATGTAGTGAATGAGTAATATGTTTTTAAAAGTGGGTTGAATGTGGATCAACATACTGAATTGCTCACATTAAGCAAATGGAAATACTGAGATCAGGAATATCCTGAAAATGCCTTCTTGCTGTCAAGATTAAGGTTATATCTACACTAGCAACGTATTTTTCATAAAAATTCCTGTTCTTCAATAGGAATCAAAACCATTTTTATGAAGTCTCTATCTACAATGTTCATTGTTTGCTTGCTTCTACTTTGGAATAGATTTGGTTGATGTCTTGAACAGACCATCAGACATGCTGTTCAAAGGTATATGGTAGATCAAGCACTTTTGCATTAGGTATTGGAGGGTATTTGTTGAGCATCTGGAACAGAATTTACAAATAAGATTTCTCTATATGAAGGATTAGAGTTTTCTTCTGGAAGGAAAAAAAAAGAAAGTAGAAAATAATAATTCACCTTCATCAAACCTCATCAAAACTACTTCAAAAAAATTACTATCATTGGCATGGGATGATCAGGAGAATTTCTTCAAAAAATATATTTCTGTTCCAAACTATAGTTTAAAGTAGATGTGGCCTAAGGCAACTTTGCTTAGACTAAAGCTTTACGCAACAAAGGCAAGTGTTTTGGAGAAGTTATTTTCTGAACCTCAGTTCAAAACTGTTATGAACTAATGTTGCTATGGGACTTGAATTCATGACTATTTTTGTGAGCCTGTCCCTAAAAACTGGCATTTTATTCTTTTTCTTTTTAAATAATTTATTTTATTACTTTATTTAAGCAATTAAAGATTCAAGTAGCAAAGGTGCCAAGTTCTAGGCATGATTTCTGTATCAACTGATAAACCTATTCTTGCCTTTCATGTGACAAGATCAAGCTCAGAAATGTGCTATGTCTGATAATGAAAAAGGTTATGCGAGTACTGACCATGGCTATGTTTTCTATGTCCAGAAATAATGAATTAAGTCAGTTACAGTGTTATAAATTTTGCTGTGTTATTGTAATATAAGGCTGCAAGAAGAATACCTTTATTTACAAACAATATATACCAATAGTTGACAAAAAGAAGATATAAATCAAAAGTTAGGTAAATTATGTTTGTATGTTCAGTGACCTACAAGGGTGTGGGACTTCATGTATTATAATGGTTTGATACTTGTGTAATGAAAGATGTGAGGTTTTGTTTCATCAGTTTTCTTGTTTTCTAATCTTCAGAAATACATTTAACAGTTTTTAAATTCTGAAATAGAAGAATTTTAATTGTCCCCGCAACAGAATTTTTACAAGAATGCTATAGAATATTTATCTTATGTTTCTAAAATATTCCGTAATAACTAAGGTTGTGGGTAAGCAATATTTAAATGTTCTTTCTTTATTGTATATGGAAAAAAATAGTGATATTTTGTCTTACCCCTGAAGAAGTGTTTATCTCAATAAATAATGATTTGATACTATACATATGCCAAGTACTGGTTAATCTGAATTCACTTTCAGTTTCTAATTAGACATCTGTTAAAGTCCATAACAGGAAATCTAATAGAGTTGTGTTGTAATTTGTCAAAGAGATTAATGATTCACAATGTTAAAGTGTCTGTAAATGGAGTCCTTATGTGAGTCATTATATAAGTTGAAATTAAACTCTTTTGCTTTTATGGAAAATGTTTCTAACTTGTGTTATCACCAGCAATTACAACAGCAAAACATCCCCAAAAAAGAAAAGATCAAATGATAGAGCTATTTTTTTGCCATCATTCCCTAATTGGAATACTTGTGCTCAAAGTAGCTGCCAAAACTAATGAAAAACATATTTTATCTATTTTCCTCTCTAGCTTTTTGAAATTCCAAGAAAAAATATGCATAGAACTCTTAACTGTACATTTTCCAAGTTGATGCGAAAATTTGTGAAATAACATTAATTATTTTTGTACTATATAAAGAATTGCACTAAAAATTCTCTTGTATTGAATTTATTCATTTCAACTATTCCAAGTGCAGGATGCATATTATGTCCTATAATTGTTTGCAATCCTTCAGAAGTCAGCAGAAACTCAGTATGTCAATGAAGTATCACAGCTGAGTTAAGCAAGTTTTTTACTGCCTTCAAGTCTAAAATAGTTTTCAGTGTTTGGGGAATTTGTGTCTTATTTTGCTTTGTTTTTTTTAAGAGTTTGTTTGGGATTTTGGTTTTGGGTTTTTTTGGGTTTTTTGTTTTGGGGATTTTTTTTAAACATTCTGGAAAATAAGGACAGGTCATTTCCTATGACAAAATAAAGAAACGAGTAAATAAATAAATCTTACATGTTAGAGAAATTACCATGGGTTTGAGAACCCAGCGACTAAACAATAATTTATTGGGTGAAAAAATGATGGCAATCTCACTTTGCAGAGGAAGTTACTCGTGTTCTGTCATGTGAAATTCCCTTCACACCTCTTAAAAGGCAGATGGTATACAAGATTTTCTCCTGCTGCTTTTGAAAAAATGTCTTTTTCCAACACTGTGTAGCTTGCGTGTGGGAATACCTTGTCTTACAACGTAGATGGATGGTACAAAGTAATACAACTCTGCCTATAGTTCTTGTATACCTTTAAAATATTTTTAAGAGGTAATGACCTTTAGAATTTGCAGAATTATGTCTTTTTTGATAATGACAATTGTTCCTTATTAGCAAAAGCACAAAAAATTCACAATTGTTTCCAATTGTGAAAGTACACCATGAATCAGAGAGAACACAATGAACAAGGTCAAAATTCCATCTGGTTTGTTGGAGCAAGCTCGATGGTGTTCAGCATGAGATCAACAAGTTCCATTTCATATTGATTGTGCTTCAGAAGATGCAATATTTAGAGTAGTTTATAAAAATTTATGACCTTGTAAAGGTTCGTATATGCTTTCCAACATACTTGACTTAAAATAAACTAGAGAACATGACATTTAGAGGCTGCAGATAATTTTTTTAAAGGAGAGGGAAAAAGTTACCAACTCAATGTTAAATTAAAAAAAAATCTTGTTCTTTAATAATGCCAGGGACTATCTTAAATCCCCTATCTGCCTGCAAAATCCTAAAGAAATCTGAGAGCAGTATATGAAAATTGTAATACTTCCACAGATAATAATAAATATAATTATGTGCAATATACGGAAAAAATGCTATATAATGCCTTAAAAGTTAATCCAGAGAATAACAATATGTTTGAACACTTGAATACATGGAATTTCACTTTGGAAACAAACCTAGAAAAATATTTTATTTGGTAGAATATTTCAAAATTTAATTTATTGACAAAAAAACCCTAACAACTAAATATGTTATTTTTAAATATTTAAACCCAGTATCTGATATGACTCAGTATCTGATCTGACCCTCACTATGTTGCAGGATGAGCATGAAACAGATGTTGAGACATTTTCTTTACTATTACAGATTACTGGAAATTTAATCTAGCTACATGCGCTGAAATGTGAATTTGTTTCTTCACATCAATTCCTGAGTTAAACCCTCACTTTTTTCTATTCAGTTAGCAAAATCATGTAATTTAAAATATTTTAAGAATTAGAAACAAAACAAGACAAAAACAAACAAAAAACATTCCTTACAAATCAAAGCAAAACTGAAGTGGATAGTTGAAACTGTTGTGAGGAAATGAAAGATGGTCCTTTTGAACATTGCAAATAGAGTTCTGTAATTCAGCAAGTAGAATTAAGGTGGTACCTAACCTGCACATTTTAGCATACTCAGTTATCCTCAGTGCTTTCTGATATAACTGGGCTCTGATAACAGTATTAATATATTGCTCTTCTTTTTTACAATATTTGCTTCTCACATACTGTATTGGAGGTGGTTATGTACTCATAGACTTAAGCTTGTCACTTAAGTGACACCAATCTTAAAATGAAAGATTTAATAGCATGAGTGGATTTCACGTTTGCCATAGACAAGTCATCCAGCTGAAGTTTTACATCTGAAAAGGGAACGTAAAACCTAATCAGATGTACTACACTACCTGAGACTTACTCCCTGGAGAAATTCAGGATGCATTGCCAACAGTTTCTGGAATGCAACCACGCTAAGCTGAGGGCAAAGGGCAACACTAGACTGCATGACGTGTGACATCAAGGGAAAGTAGTCCTCTTTGAAAATTCTATCTGGAAAAATTTGACAAAACTACAGGAAAGTTAAAAAACCCTAAGACTTTTACATCATGTTCTCACAGGCATATTTACCACATGTATTTAGAAACCTATCAAATCAGAGTTTTAGGTCCTACAGGTAGGTCATGCTGAAGTATTAGCAATTTGCTACATCTCACTCTTTTACAAAGAGCTGTGCCTGCTGAACCTGTATGTACACCATCAAATTTTAATTTGACGGGCTGACAATTACCAGCTACTGCTGTTTTTTCTGAGAAATTCCTTATTAGGTCAAGCACACTGACTTTCCATTAGAGAAAGATTATGTCCAAGGGTCTTCGGGACTATTAAAAATGTGTGGTTCTTTTTTTGAGCAAATACACTTGCAGATCTGCATGTGGTTCTTGAATCTAATATTAATTCTCTATAGCATTAGTCAAATGTTTCTATCTGCAAGTTAGGAAAATTCCTACATTCTTTTCCCATGTGAAGAGTATAGGAAGTTCAAGTAAGGGATGGTCTTCTGATCTTTATGTGGTGACCTGTTAGATTGCACTGAGATAAAAATTAATAACGACTACTTTCAAAATTGTCATCGTAAATTACTTTTCATATGTTAGATAGACCTTGACTTTATGATAAAAGTCAAGGTATAACTTAAGTTATCCTTATATGAGTAATATAAGGATCACGCTATAAACTATAGCAAGACAAATAGAGCATAGATTCCTAGATCAGATGGACAAATATTCACTCCTTATGTCCTAGTCTAGGGGACCCCTGGTGGCCTAGTGGTTAGCATGCAGGACTCTCACCTCTGCGACCCAGGTTCGAATCCCAGCCAGTCCCCTGGGCAGATGGAGCCCGTCAGCCCTGTGAGGCCATCCATCTATGAGAAGGTCACTCCAAACAAACCTACATCCTGAGGACCTCACTGCCATTGTCCAAGCTTGCTTGGCCCCGGCAGATGAACCTTAGGATTAAAGGGTGGGCTCAGTTCAGCGCAGGCTGTGTCTCACCTAAAAAATCCATTGCGCAGGCTGGAAAGGTAAAAGACCTTTCCCAAAATCTTCGTTCGCGAAGACTGGCCATTATTTTATTATTTATTATTATGTCCTAGTCTTGAATCCCCTGAAGCAGTCTGGTGACTTGTCATTTGGGATAAGTCTGGATTTGCAGTTCTCTGACCCCACAGATCTCTTTAGCTCCCAAAAGCTACTGTGCTAAATAATTTTTCGTTCTGGAAAAATAAAATTGAGAAAAACAAAGTGATCTCAGGCCTGTAGTCAAGAAAAGGAATCCTGAGCTGAGGTGTGAACCTTTAGCATGATGTCACTAAACACCATGGTGGGGATAAGGCTCTTAAACAAAATTGGCCCCTGATATAACTTGCTTTGTCTGTGCAAATATAATTTGGCATTACTTTCAGTATGACAAGAGTAAGCAAATCATGGATCTAGCATAGCTATAACCCCCTAAACTACCTCAAAACCACAACAGAATTCTTGAAGTAACAAAATTCTGTCTTAACACAATAAATGGACAGAAAACACAATAAAACATAGGAAATTAAATAACAATGCAGTTAAGAAAGTTGCAGAGCAATCAGGAAAGGCATTAGTCACTGCACCCTAGGCTTACAGTGAGCTTCACATTCCCCATCAGCCCCTTCTTTTTGGTGAGAACAAGATCCAGCATAGCACCTCTCCTCACTGGCTCCTCTATCACTTGGACTACAAAGTTGTGTGGTGGGTTGACCTTGGCTGGACACCAGGTGCCCACCCAGGTGCTCTATCATTCCCCTTCCCAGAGGGACAGGGGAGAGAGTAAGGTGGAAAAAAAAGAAAACAACTCATGGGTTGAGATAAGACAGTTTATTTAAACCAAAAAGCAAAGCGAGGCTTGCACGTGCAGAAATGAAAGATAGCAGGTTTTATTTGCTACTTCCCATGAGCAGCAATGGTTGGCCACTCCCGAGAAGCAGGGCTTCATTACGCATGATGGTTTCTCAATAGGCAGCCATTAGACAATGAATGCCCACCCTCGTCCTGCTCTGTGCCTTAGCTTTTATATCTGAGCTGATGCCATATGGTATGGAATATCCCTTTGGTCAGTTTGGGTCAGCTGGCCTACTTGTGTCCCCTCCCAGGATCTTGCCCTCCACTAAGGAAGGAATGTTACAGTGTTGGTGTTGTGCTCAGTGGTAGCCAAAACACCGGTGTGTTATCAACACCCTTCTGACTGCCAATGCAGAGCACAGCACTGTGAGGGCTACTGTGGGGAAATGAACTCCAGCTCAGCCAGACCCAATACATCAACACATTCCAGGAACCTCCTGCATTGCTTATGGTTGCTGTATTGTCCCTCTTACAGATGCCAGGGTAATTGAAGTTCACGATGAAGACAGAGCTTATGAATGTGAGGTTGCACCTATCTATTTATAGAAGGCCTCATACAATTGGTCTTCCTAGTGAGGAAACCTGTAGAAGACTGCCAATATAATGTCACCTGTCCCTGCCCTCCCTTTAATTCTTACCTATAAGCTCTTGGTCAGCTCCTCATCCAGGTGGAGCTCCATGCACTCCAGCTGGTCATTGACATAGAAGGAAGTACCATGTCCTTATTTCCCATCTGTCCTTCCTAAAGAACCTGTATCCTTCCATTCCAACACTTCAGTCACAGGAGACATCGCACCACATCTCTGTGATGACACTAAGATTCTAGCCCTTTAGGTATGTGCATGTCTGTAACACTTCTTGTTCATTCCTCAAGCTATGCTGAGCCCTTGATAAAGGTGACCTCCCAGTAGACCAATTTTCTCAAAGGAAGTCCCATGGTCTAAGTAGCTGAACCCCTGGCTACTTTCAACATTTGCTGTTTCTCTAGATTTGACTGGCCCTTTCAAACCACTTCTCTTTGACCAGTAGTAGGCTTGTTGAAAAACACCTTACCACCTCTCCCACTGCTCTGTAATCCTTTTCTGATTTTTGCTCCTTCTGTCAGAATCTTCAAGGCATCAGCATCTAAAATCTCCAGGGTGAGACTGTCCGTATGTACCCCGAACTATCCTATGTGCCTCTTACACACTTGAATGGATGAGTTTCACAGGTTTTTTTCAAATAGACCGTAAACCTTTGCAAGGTTAGAGTTGTGTGCTAATTTCAGTCAGCTTCATGAAGAGGCTGAAGTCCAATACCTAGAGAGAGGCATCAGATGCCATGTTTTACCAATAACAGGAACAGTTTGTTTGATGAGGTTAACTTGCTGTTCTATCCAAATTAATTTCAGCAAGGCAGAATTGTTCAGGTCCTAAACATCAGGTCTTAGCCTCCCATTGTTGTGATTAACAGCTGCAGAGAGAGAGACCTAAGTGTGTTATATTGTTAGCAATCATTTAGTTCAAGGCAAGAAACAACAGAGCATGACACACAGTATCTGAGTCCTCATGGTCAGAGAATGACAAGAACCATATCTAGACATTCACAAATCCCCTTTTTACACTTTTGCTCCAGATAATTGAAGTAGAATAGCTAACTAAGCCCTTTCCAAATTCTGCTAACAGAAATAAATCCCTTCCATACTCATGCACGATAAAACAAGTACACTCAATCTCTTTTCCACATACATATAAATTAGATATTTGGCTTTGTTTCTGCAGTTCCATTAACCTTTGTGAGTGTATTTTCCTTTACCAATTAATTCAAGAATGTAGTGGTTTGACCCTGACTGACAACTAAGCCCTACACAGCCACTCACTAATTTCCTCTGCTACCAACAGGACAGGGAGAAAGAACAGGAAAAGCAAAATACCCCAAAACTTGTAGGATAAGAATTGCTTAATAAACGAAGGAAAGAGGGAGAGGAAAGAAAGGAGAAAAGCATACAAAACAAGTGATGCATCCCTTCCCACAGAAGACCAAGTCAGTCCCTAAGCAATGGCTACCTATCCAAAACACTACTCCCTTTGGATTTTTATAGCTAAAGATAGCTCTATATTTCATGGAGTATTCCTTTTGGGTCAGTTTGCCTTGGTTATGTCCCCTTCCAATTTCTTGTATACCCCCAGCTCTCTTGCTGGGGGGGCAGCATGGGAAGCAGAGAAGGACTTGATCCTGTATAAGTACTCAGCAGTAGCTAAAATATGGGTGTGTTATTAACACTGTTTTGATCACATAGCCAAAACATTGCACCATAACAAGTTGCTATGAAGAAAATTCACTCCAACCCAGTCAGAAAAAAAGGTAGATGTGGCTTTCTTTGTACAACTGGCAGAAGCCTCATTTTCAAAGATCGTGGTCCTCATAGGTCACTTGATACAAAAAATTTGCAGGAAGGCCAATGCAGCAATCTTCTTCAAAAGAACTGGTCAGGAAAATGAAACTGGAGGTAGCTTTGACTTAAGTGACCAAGGAATGGTGGAGCTTAGGATCCCAAGAGGAGGAAACAAGGCAAATAGCATCACAACCCTGGATTTCAGGAAAGTATGCTTTGTCCTGTTTAGTGACCTGCTTGGAAAAATCCCAGGAGAAAGAGTCCTGGAGAGAAGAGGGGTCATGAGAACTTCATAATTTTCAAGGATCACCTTTCCAAGCACGAGAATAGTCCCTCCCAATGAACAGGAAAACAAGCATCTGTTCAACATTGTCATTAGTGATCTGGATGAAGGGACAGAATGCACTCTCAACAGATCTGGAGATGATACAAAACTAGAAGGAGTGTCTAATAGATCAAACGATTACATTGCCCTTCAGAAGGACCTCAACAGGCTTGAGAAATGGGCCAAGAAGTGCCTGAAGAAATTCAACAATTGTAAATGTGAAGTCATACCCCTGAGAAAGAATAAATGCATTAAATAAACACACTCAATCAGTACAAATTGAGGGCTGACAGTCTGAAAAGCAGCTTTGAAAACCCCACTACAATATGTAGTTATAGTGGACAGCAAGAGGAACATGAGTCAGCAATGGGTCTTTGCAGAAAAAGAAGAGCAACAGACTTTCTTCATTGGCTACGCTAGAAGGAGTGCCAGAAGATCAAGGAAGGTGATTCTTCCTCTCTACTCAGCCCTGAAACATAGTCAAACTCTTCTCAGAGGTATCCAGTGACAGGACAAGAGGCAAGAGTCACAAATTCATTCTACATGAAATTCAGTTTAAATGTAAAAGAAAAGAAAATAAAATCATAATGGGGTTTGTCAAACCCTGGAACAGGTTACTCTGAGACTGGGTGGAATCTTCATCCCTGGAGCCACACAAAACCTGCCTGGACATGTCAGATGTCCAGCAACATGAACAACCAGCCCTAGCAAACCATTCTCTGACCAGAGCAGTTCTACAAGATGATCTCCAGAGGTCTCTTCCAACCTCGATTATTTTACGATTCTAATTAGTTTACCGCAGAGTCAGTATGTACAGTGGAAGGCTGCTGTTAACCCCAAGAACCAACTTACCTTGAAATAAATTATAATTTTCTTGCATTTACTGTCTTCCTGTACCTTCTTGAGACTTCTGTTTCTTCAGACTTGAGCCCTTCAGGCAGCTTTCAGTCCTTGTACATCTGTCATGAGAAGAGGACCCATATTTCTCCCCAGGCTAAAGAAAAGTGTGCAAAGGGTTTCATTAATACCTACAGAGAAAAGGAACTATATTACTTAAAATATAAATATTTCTTTATACAAAGCACATGCAAAACTACAGGCCAGTACTTCTTCCCTCTGCTAACAAAGACTTTGTCTAACTGATAAAAACACACTGAGACAAAGTGAATGGGATTTATCGATAGATTTTAACAGCTAAATTTAAACAAGTTTAGGATATCTGCCAAAGTAAGGGTCCGCATGTTGAGTCACTTGCCCAAACTTGTAGAAGTTATCATAGCTCAGATGTGAGTGTATGCTGATATGCATCAAAACAACACATTTAATTGTGAGGCTTTGTATGCCCCCACTAGGGATTTTTCAAAGTTAAATAAGCATTTTTTTTGCCACTGGCTTCTGACTGTGATCCAAGCACACTTCTTTGAGTCAGAGTGCTAGTCATGTCTCTGGGCCTTTCAGTCACTATCACATTTTTATAGATGTTAACAGCAGGTCAACAAACTAACCAGCTAGCTGAATGACAACTAGGATGCTCTGCAGCCTGCAGGAATAGCATTTCTACACAATACATAAGACATGTTCACAGATACAACGTGTGAAGTGTGTTCATGGGGTGTTGTATGAAAGAAGGGAAGTGTCCTGTGATGCCTTATACTGTTGGAAGTTAAATAGTTTGCAAGGTGCGGTGGGAAGTGTTAAACTAGCTCTTTCACCGTCCATATTGTTTGTAGGGAATAATTTGCATAATTGTTTTTTGATTTTCCCCTGAAGGAAGCTTTCTGATTTACTAAAAATGAATGTACAGGAAGAAACTACCATAAGCCTAGTGCAAAGGATCTAGGGACCTGAGCCCTAGGATGAAACACAGACTGACCAGATCAACAGTTTAAACATGCATAAAGTCATGACACAACAGTGTGGCATTGCAGTTTGTGCAGACAGAGTGAGCAGGAAGGGCTCCTCTCTGACCATCCATAGGGAGCCAAGAAGTCAAATAAACAGACTCAATATCTGGTGGGGAAGAGCACAAATAGATCCCTTCAGCCCCAGTGTTATTAGCATACTAGTGTAACCTTCTCCAGTTATGGCTTTGATGCGCCACAGAGTTCATTTCTTTGCAGCAGTTGGAGTCACTGAACCAGCCTTGGCAGAAGCTTCCAGCCAGACAGATCTGCTGATGACAGATGTAGCTCTCCAGGTCACAGGTTGCCAGGAGTGCCTGATACCTTTCTGTGAGATTGGGGCAGACAAACTGTTCTTCTGCAGAAGGTGTGCTGTGGTTGAAGAGCTGTGTCCTAGGTGAGGAAGCTACAGAAAGAACTGAATAGGTTCTACAGAAATGTAGTGTTTGAGTGAACAAGCAAGAAATTGCCCAGTTACTTACAGAGACACCACAGTATCGAGACTCTCAGGAGTGTCCAACCTCCACTGTAATGGAGAAGCCATTGGACTCAGAAGCCTGCAGGGTAATTAGTCAAGGGTCTGTAGAAGATCAAGGCTGCAAGCAAGTCACTGCACGCACCAAGAGGAAGGTTCCTTCTCCTTCAGAAAGCTTAACAAATGGGACTGGCATCTTCTACAACAGATATGAGGCCCTGGAACTAGAATATGAGACAACTGCTGAGGTGAGTGAAGGTCCTTCTGGGACAGAGGGGCCTCCTAAAGCAACATCACCTGTACCCTGCATCACAACCAACTCCGTTAAGAAGAAAACTAGTTGTAATAGGAGACTCCCTTCTAAGGAAAATGCAGGGCCTGATATGAAGACCAGACTCAACTCACAGGGAAGTCTGTGGACAAGTGGTGTGGGAAGAATACAGAGATGCTGCTTACCACTGTAGGAAGAAAATTCATGCAGCCAAAGCTCAGCTGGAGTTGAAGCTGGCCAGAAATGTGGAGGACAATAAAATGAGTTTTTTCAAATACATTACTGGCAAAAGGCAGTGTAGAAATAACATCATCCCACTAGAGGATGAGGATGGCCACCTCACAAACAGAGGCAGAGAAAAGGCAGAGGTGTTTAATGCTGTCTTTGCCACTGTCTTCAGCATGAATTACGGACCAAGAGGGTCTCAGTTCCCTGATCTGGATGACCATGACTGAGAATGATCAACTCACAGTTGACCCTGAAATTGTGTGGGATCTGCTTCTCCAGCTGGATCCCTACAAATGTATGGGGCCTGATTGGATTCATACATGAATCCTTGAAGAGCTGGTTGATGTCATCGCAAAAGCTGTCTCAATGATTTTTGAGCTGTCTTGGAAATCAAGAGAGGTCCCAACTCACTGGAAGCTGCTGAACATTGTCCTCATTTTCAAGAAGGGCAAGAAGCTGGACCCTGGAAACTACAGGCCTCTTAGTCTCACTTCATTGCCCAATATAATCATGGAAAATCCCACTAAATTGTGAGGAGCTGTTGACTCACTTGAGGGCAGAGAGACCCTTCAGAGAGACCTTGACAAATTAGAGGGCTGGGCAATCACCAACCATCTGAACTTCGACAAGGGAAAGTGCTGCATTCTGCACCTGGGAAAGGGCAACCCTGGTTGTGTGTATAGACTAGGGAATGAGATGCTGAAAAGCAGTGCCATGGAAAGGGACTTGGGGGTCCTGGTTGATGGCAAGTTAAATATGAGTGAACAGTGCCCTGGCAGCCAGGAGAGCCAACCATGTCCTGGGAGGCATCAGGCAAAGCACTGACAGAAAGTCAAAGGCTCTGCTCTGTGCTGGTGTGGCCTCACTTTGAGTACTGTGTGCAGCTTTGGGCACTGCACTATCTGTTAGAGAGTATTCAAAGGAGGGCCATGAAGATGGTCCCCTTCCTTGAGGGGAAGCCATATGAGGAGCAGCTGAGGTCACTTGCTCTCTTCAGCCTGGAGAAGAGGAGACTGAGAAGAGACTTCATTGTTGTTCACAATGTCCTAATGAGGGGAAGTGGAGGGGCAGGTACTGATTTCTTCAGCCTCATGACCAGTTATAGGACTCGAAGAAATATCATGAAGCTGAGTCAGGAGAGATTTAGGTTAGATATCAGGAAAATCTTTTTCACCCCAAGGGTGGTTGATGACTGGAATAGGCTCCCAGGAAAGTGGTCACAGCACCAAGTCTGTCTGAGTTCAAGAAGTGTTTGAACAATGCTTTCAGGCACATGGTATGATTCTTGAGGGTGTCCTGCACAGGGCCAGGAGATGGACTCCATGATCCTAATGGGTCATGGAGTGACCCAACTCAGCATATTCTATGATTCTAAGTCTGCTGTCAGTCATTTCATTACTCTTGTAAAGAATGAAGGTGAAAACAATGCATTACTGCAGTAGTAGCTTTTGTATCTGTCTCCTAACTATCTGACCACTGAATGTATTAGAAAGCCAAGACATAATTGCAAAGAAAAGATGTATTGCACAGATGTCATAGCAACAACCAAAGGAAACTAAATAGGCCCCTGCGCTGGCTTGGCTGGGGTAGAGTTAATTTTTTTCACAGTGGCTGGTATGGGGCTGTGTTTTGGATTTGTGCTGAAAACAGGGATGATAATATAGAGATGTTTTTGTTATTGCTGATCAGGGCTTACACAGAGCCAAGGCCTTTTCTGCTCTCTGTACTGCCACACTGGCAAGAAAGTTGGGGTGCATGGGAAATTGGGAGGAGACAGAGCTGGGACAGCAGACCCCAACTGACCAAAGGGACATTTCAGACCATATGGTGTCATGCGCAGTCTATAAAGGGTGGGGAAGAATTAAGAAGTGGAGGACATTTGGAGTGATGACATTTGTGTTCCTAAGTAACCATTACATGTAATGGGGCCCTGCTCTCCTGGAGATGGCTGAACACCTGCCTGCCGATGGGAAGCAATGAAGGAATTCCTTGTTTTGCTTTCTTTACATGTGCAGCTTTTGCTTTCCCTATTAAACTGCCTTTATCTCAAAGCACAAATTTTCTTGTTTTTACCCTTCCATTTCTCTCCCCAATAGCGCTGGTGGGGAAGTAAGCAAGCAGCTGTGTGGTGCTTGGTTGCTGGCTGAGGTTAAGCCACAACAACCCCTCTGGGCAATTTTCGTTTACAAACATGAGCAAACAAGGGAACAGGGGTGAAAGGAAAACAGTATATGAATGTACATGAAATAAAATCTACTTGGTACCTATTTAGGAGACAGATAGTCCTTGTTAGTTCATTTTCTGGTAAAACGTTGTTTTACCTTGCATATAAGCATTCTCAAAATCAAGTGTAACTCCTACCTAAGTCCTGCTGGTCCCCATAAAACCTCCCCTGACTGTGAAAGGAAATATTCATATGAAGGATAATGGCTGTTGTGGAGGCACTCATGTACCCCACCACTGTTGAATGGTCCACTTAGCAACAGCTAGGTAAGTGAGTTTAACCAGGGGGTTGTGCACGCACAAAACACACAAAACTGTCTAAGGGGGTTTGAGAAGAGGAAAATCATCAGCAGGATTAAACAGAAACCAGGGAATGACAGACATTTTGGAAGAGGCCAGTCTTAAAAGAAACATGAAGGAAGTAGGGACATTTGTGACACAGCAAGAGACAGTGGAGAGGAACCAGTAGCTATCACAAGGAGTCTGTCCCTGACAACAGTGTCTCAACATCACCCTGACCCCTATCTAAACCAGACAGGGCAACCTACCATAGGGTGTTGGAAGCAGCTAGCATCCAGCAGTAGGCTGGTAGAGGGGGGACAGCACACGGGACCCCCACCTCCAGGGACAGGGATACCTCTCAAGACACCTCCTCACCATCAGGCACATCAGAAGTGACAGCGACATGGAAAAGTCAGGAAGGGGGGATGGCAACCCCTACATCCAGGGGAGGTATGTGTGTATGTGTACATGTATGTGCTAGGATTAGCTCACATCAAGGCTGTTTATATACTTGGAGGTGTTTATTAGCATTTTCTAATTTAGCTATAATTGTGATTTATCTTTGCATTAAGGATGTTGATCCTGAATATATAGTTAATGGATTGTTAGTTACATGTCATTAATAAATCAATAAACTGGTTCAATCCTCAGAATTCATCAAAGCACTTAGAGTCAATTAATTTTTATCAGACTTCCCTGCAGCTTTTGGAACTTGGTGAGGTTCTAGAAATTATAAATTCTCAGAAATAGTCTCTACCCAGTTTAACACTGCTTTGAAAAGGCCTGCTTTGTTTTTAGCTTCCTAGCTTTCCACCTTTCATGTCAGGATGTGTAAATTCAGTAGAAGGTATTCATTTATTTTCTGCTGTGATATACTCCTCTTAGACATAGTTTGTGTAGAGCAATAGCTGCATTATAGCAAATTATATGCACCTCAAATACAGTTGCAGGCTCAAAGGTTGTTTTCCACCTTGAGCTCTGTGACCTCTGCAACACTTGTGAAAGCTTATAAAAAGCCAAATCTAGATGATGATTTTATTTAAAAGACTGGGATGTCAACTGAAGGATGCAGCCTATCTGACTGGTAACAGAAAAATCATTGTTTGCTGAAAAAGCAAATATTAAAAAAGGGAACCAAAGTGGAGATGACATTCAGAACAACAAGATTTGGGACAACAATATGAAAGTCCTGAAATTCTGGGGCTGTTAAAGAATACACTTTTTCCTGTATACAACCTACATATTTATATGGTTACCCATATTCTAGTACATGGAGTTCTTTTACAGAGTGATTGGATAACAAACAGTATGCTAAGTGGCTTACAGCATGACATGGTCTTTGTGTAATGCAAGCTGGCACTTAAATTATATTATCTGTGTTGGTATCCAATGCAATGACTTTTAGGAATATCACACTTACAATCCTTATGCAATTTTTCCGCTGTCGTCACCTGCTATATAACTCTTTCAATTACAGGGGGAAAAAATAACAAAGTCTCATTTCAAGAGACAAAAATATCTCTACGTTAAGGCCTCAGATGTGCCTCAGAATTTTTTGTTATTTCTTTTTCTCACCCAGAAATGAACCTGAGACACTACCATTCTTTTCAGATGGAATTACTATAAAATATCTTTAAAAACAGTGGGAAAAAACCTCATGTACTCTCTCCCTAAAGCTGTTTGATGTTTGCCAAACCTTTTATCTTTAAGGAGTAGGTTACCTTATCCATTTTTTAATTGCCCTTATTCAGTAAAGTGCCAGTCACTTTATTTTGATTGAAAAGGAGCTTTAACTAATAAGCTCCTGCCCTGGTTGCCTCTGTCAAATGACTAAAGTGAGATGGAATCTAGGATAAGAATTTGAATAATACAAACTTATCTATGGGTAATGTATAAACTTGACAAATTGATAAATCAATTAATTTTTACTTTCATGTTTTAATTCCACCTTTAGTATTTCTATTTGAATTCTTCATTATAAATTATTTACATACTTTAATAACAGACCTTTAAAAAGTTGTCATTGGGATTTGTTTTCAAATGCACAACATTGTTCCTCTTCCCAGCAATTAAAATAACCTAAATCCTTCTTAGCCACTTAGCATGGTTGTATATAGCTTTAAATCCTGAGACTTGGCAATTTGTGTCTCTGAAGTGGTAGGGTAATAATGAAATAAGTTACATTGTACTTTTATGTCATTATCTTGGAAAAGTAAAATTAGACAATTAGGGGAAAGACATCTAAGTCAACTGGACTAAGCTTCTTGCTACTTTTCTAAGAATTTAATTCATGAAACTAGCAATAACAATGAAAAATATCTACTTTTCTAAATGGAGGCTATGTGGAAAATGCACATCAGAGGATTAGGACTACTTTTATACCATTAAAAATGTATCACTTTGTTTGCACCACACATAGTTTGTGTCATATATAAAGTGATAATGACTCTCCTCAAACTCTTGACTAATTTGATATCCTGGTCTGCTTCATATTTTCATATGATCCAGAATAATAAGGCATGTATCTGTTTTAGTGCTGTTGTTTAGTTACTCTGACCTGGTTTGGGGTTTGCAGTTTCTTTCTTTTATTTGGTGGTTTTTTTACCTCTCTGAATTCCATCCATTAAGTGGTTTCAAACATTAAAAACCAGAGCCACCAAGCACAAACAATACATAGAAAAAATACAAATTAAATCCATTTTAGTACTGAGTCAGATAATTATAATATGCTTCATACACTTAGACTTCATCATAAGCAAAACCTTTGCTTGAACTTCTGAAAGATGTGTTGCTTGCTAGTAACATCCCTCAGGGATCAATGCCAGGGCTGGTGTCGTTTAATGACTTTGTTAAAGAGCGAGATGATGGGACAGAATGGACCTCCAGCCAGTTTTCAGATTTTACTGAACTGCAGAAAGCCCACAATATACTGAAGGGACAGGATTGCTATTCAGAGGGAGCTTACAGGTTGTAGAAATGGTCCGAGGAACCTTGTAGAGTTGAATAATACAAACTTATCTATGGGTAATGTATAAACTTGACAAAGGCAAACACCTAAAACAAGGTCAGAATAATACCCAGAATAAACTCCAAGAAACAGTACTGTCTGGAACTAGAGTGGCTAGAAATAAGCTTTGCAGAAAAGCACTTGTCTGGGTTGACATAAAATTGGACATGAGCTAGCAAATTTGCCCTTATAGCAATGAAGGCCAGCAACATTCTCAGCTAGAAAAGAAAGAGGATAGCAGGTCAGGGGAGGTGATAATTCCTGGCAGGAAGACTGAATGAATGTAGAGTGCTGTGTCCAGTTTTGGTCTTCTCAATTTGAGAAGACATGGACATATTAGAGGGAGTCTAGTGAAGGGCCACCGGTCAGATGCTGGAGAACATGAAATACTAGGAGAGGATAAGGATAAGAGAAGTGAGTTTGTTTAGCCTAGGGAAAACAAGGGTCCGGGGAGGCCTTCTTTTTTGCTTTCTACAACTATTTAGTGTTTGGAGGAGATATAGAGAAAAAAGGAGACAGACTCAGATATGCACAGTTGAAGCACAAGAGGCAAATGACCAATTGGAACATGGAAGAATTTGACTGTATAATGAAACTACTTTTTCTGCATGTGGGTACTCAAATGCTCATGGAGGTTTCCTAGAGAGGCTGTGGAGTATCCGTCACTGTAGATATTCAAAACTCAACTGTTCAGGGCACTGAACAATCTCAGTGTTTTCTTAAAGCAGGAGGTTGGCCTAAGGACCTAAAGAGGTCTCTTCCCACTGGGATCATCCTATGATTCTGTGATCAGCATTCATGTAAGCTCTGCTTACATGCCCTACTGACATGCAGCTTCCACAGTGCTTTTACAAAGTGATTTATAGCTCACATGATTACCTCAATAGAAAACAAATAGATACTGGTAGCAGTGCAATCATAGTTTGGTTCTGTTTTCAAACTGAAATGTAAGACTTTCTTTCCACTCTCAAATTCATGATCACACACTTGAACTCATTTGTGTGGTAATCTCTATGGTCAGGATTTTGTGACTACTTTATTAGCATCTTCGTCATGCAGAGATAATGTAGGTGAATTGGTCAGTTCTTTCAGATATTCAACAAGATTTTTCTTCTCTAAATTTTTCTTTTTCTTTTTTTTTTTAATATAGTGTTTCAAAACCTTCTTCTGACAGTTTCCCAAGGGAATATAATCTCCATTTCAAAAATCAGTCAATTAATAATCTGACTGGTATTAAGTAAGTATTTAAAGTTTGGCAAGAAGAAGAAAGAAGGAAAAAAATCTGGGCGGTTTTGAATTCGCAATGTATTCTGTAAGCATCTTCTATCAAGTGCAAATCATAGCTCAGTTGGGATGTGCATTTGTGATATTTAAGCACTTTTTTCATTGATGAATAAAATAATTCTATGTGCTTAAAATCTATTTCTCAACTCTTCTGAATCCTAATTAGACACATTCACTAGATATAAAAGGCAAAATGAGTTTTAGAAAGGACTGGTGGTTGATATTTTGGTTTTGTATTGTTTGGTTGTTTTGGTTCTTTTTTTTCCTTTGTTCAGGTATAAGACATTATTGCATTAAAGAAAAAATTTCAAAGCCTTAGGATTTAAGAAACAACTTTCTATATTGTCTCAAAATGGAAAAAAAACATAAAAGTGCTTTATTCTCTTTAGGCAAAGGTAATTAATTGCAAATGCCTGAGATTTTCTTTTCTCAATCATTTTTAAACCATTTACGATTTTTTACAGGAATATTTTTTGAATATTATTTCCCATTTTCTGTGGGAAACTCCTAAATGTCTCCAAAAATTACTTACACAAACAATTAATGTTGTTGTGTAAGCCTAAAATATTGTGCAAGTTTGGAGGTGGCTTCCCGCCAAGTCTCCGAAACTTGACAACAGGGTCTGCTTCCCAGAGGGAAGAAAAAAAAAACCAAGCAGCCAAAGCTATAGCAAAAATATATATTTTACATATGAAACAGATATATAAAGGGAGAATATTATATACCTATAACCCCAGAAACCCCAAATAGCTTCCCAAAGGGAAGAGGGGAAGGGAGAAGGGAAAAAGGACAAAATAGGATGAAAAGGGACAAAAACAAAACAGGTCTACACGATCTAAAAACCCGGTAACCAGTAAACTAAAGAACTGGCAAAATCTCACCACTTCCCTTGAGAGAAGCAGGACGGCTGGACGCATGGCAGACAACAGCAGTCGATACAGGCCTCAATTTCAGATAAGCCAGACCACGTATGGATCTACTGTTCTCGAACCTCGCCGGAAGAGAAGAGAGCGATTTCTCTTATCCATGCCATATTTATACCCCAGGTTACGTAAAGGAATAGCATGGAATACTTCCTTTGTCACTTTCCTATTTCCTTCCTGGTTACAAGCTGGTCTCCAGGAAGGCCTAGACTGAAACCATCACAAATATATAATCCCTTTTGGTTTTGTAGCTCGAAATATTCTAGACACTTGTCTAATGACTTCATAAAGTCATCAAGTACAGTTTATGCAGATATTATGTGGGAACATATATACTTTGAGTACCTCTTAATTTTATTATAACATGGCGTAAAAATAATAAAGACTGTCAATAGAGGTTCATATCAAGGATCTGTCTCTGCTGTACCATATTCCAATACGAGCAGCAGTAAGAGGTGTGACCACTCCCACTCATTTTCTTCAGCTTTGCCAGCAGTAACCGCTCCCTGCCACACAAAGTAACATCTTTCATTCCGTGCATCCCTACCTCCATTTTCTCCTGGTGATTATTTGTGAAAGGGGCAGGACCAGCACTGCTGGACTCTGTCCACTTCACTGTACTACTGAAACCTGCATTATCACTGGTGATATCTACGTGAAACCTACAACCTGAGCTCTCTGGACTGTAACACTTCACTTTCTCATATCATTGAAGACAAGGCTACACCTAACTGACAGCAAAAAAAGGCAGATCCTGTGTGGTCCCAAATCTTGTTTGAATGGTATTCATCAATTCCTATTCATCCTCACAAATCATTAATTATTTTTCTGACTTCAGTTTCATTTTTCTTTTCTAAATTTCACTTAGAGCTTACTTAATCATACCTCACAAGGTAGTCTTCATACTTCTTTTCATAAAAGTACCTAATAATTTTTCTATTTTAAAACTCTACTGAACACTGAGCTGATATTTCCTTAGAACTACCTGTCATAACTACCACAAACGTTTTAAGAATGAAAATGATCAGTTTATATTCCATAACTTTATATGCAAAAGATTAATTTCCCCCCATTTACATAATTTTACACTTGCTTTCTCCAAATTTCAGTTTCTTTGTTGTTACTCAATCAATTTCACAAGATCCTGCTTTGAATCCCCACAGTGTTTTGCTTTTACTGACCTGAAACCCTCCCAGTTCTTCATGTCCATACCAATACACTTTTCCTTGGTCCTCAGCGCTCTTAACTATATGCAAATCAATCTGCTTTCCTCTTTCTACTTCTTGCATGTCAGTCATGAGAACAGCTAATCTCATCCTCTCACTCTCAGATCCTGCACTTACCTGGAACGTTGTCCCCCCTATCAGTATCTCGAGTCTGTAAGCACTGCTCCACAAAATGGTGGTAGAAATGGAAAAGTGTTCTTAAAACTGTTTGAGCTGCTGAGTACTATCAAATGAAACTTTCTAGAAAAGAATCATTATAAGGCATATGATGGAATGTAAATGTTCAAAGAAAACCACAAGAGTTCTCATTTTTGAAGAAGTTTTGAAGAAGTTTTGGAAAACAAAGTTATATACAGCTACACTAGAGCTGTCCTATGTCAGGTATAATGAAGATATAAATGTACAGAATTTCTTATATGAAGGAAAACTGTGGCACTGTGGCACTACTTTTTCTTCTTTCAAGATATTATTGCTGTTAGTTAAAAATATTACTGTACCAAGAGTTCTGTAGCTGCCTGGGGCCAAGCACCAAATAAAACATTACCAGACTATGAAAATACTCCAAAATGGAATAATTTGCTTAATACCAGAACATTAGCTTCTAGTGTTTTCTGCCACTACACAGCTTGTTTTCACAGAAGATGAAAGAGGATATTATCAAATGTTAAAAGATAATAATTACGAATATAATTTGTCCAAAGAAACTAACTGATTTTCTATTTTGTAGGAGTAAGTAAGGCATTGTTAAGTCGGGAATTGCTCATTTTTTCAATAAAAACAACTCTGTGGAGTTCTTTTTTTAATGTTGTTCTTAATTAGTTTAATTTTGTTTGAAGATAATCAAATAAATTATCATAGCAAGTAAAGCTTGATATTCCAGCTAGATATTCCCTTAATGTCTAAGAGCAGCTGTCTTCATGTTTTCTATAGTGTGTTTCACTCTCAAAAGGGAAAAGAATATTCTCTGCTTGCTCATTGTTGTGTTTTTTTTTGCAAAGATGCAGGAAAACAGCATTTTTTTTACATCTTAAGTAAATGCAGCAAGCCTTCTTCCCCTCCTTTCCTCCTTTTCTTGGCTGCAGCTTTTCCCTATTGGTCTTGGAAGTCCTCCATCTGGAAACAAAAAATCACCAATTATCCTTGCAAAAGTGAAAATGTTGAATTCCAAGAAATATGAAGGGTGTATTTCTGTGAAATGTATTTTGTTATTGGCTCTAGGAAGATATGGAAGTTAGATTGATTTTTCTTTATATTAGAAATGCCATATTCTAAGTCTAGTTCTTTTTGTCTGTGTGTCTGTTTTTATCTGGGGGAAATCTTTCTCATCTTTGTGATTATGACTGAAAAAACTGAGAAAAAAATTAACAACTTAAGTTGTAAAATCATAATCAAAATAAATTTGTAGACAGATGGCAGCAAAACATTTAACATAAAGGTGGAACAGAAAAAGACAGAGAGGGTTGCTTGCTTGGTTTGTGGGGTTTTTTATAGGCTTTTAAAGGGCTGTTTAAACCTTAAAGCCAACTTAAACTCTTGCAAATGCAAACAAATATCTATGGACAGAACAGGACAGAGTCAAACCAGTGTTCCAAGTCAGAGTAAGAGTAAATAGAATCCATTTATCTCTTTTGAAAAAAAAATCGAAAGGTTACATCCTCTAGAAATTAACAGTTTCAAAACAAAATTTCTACTAATTCTCATAGTATGCAATAGCAATCTTGCAGTTACACTAGGTCATTATACCAGGTCATTTACACTGCATAAGGCAATGCCTACTGTTTTAACAGATAACCCATTTTGTAGATCATGGAAGACAAATTGTAATTTGTTTTTTCTATTAATTTTTTGGAGACTCAAAATCTTAAAGAAAAACAGAAAGAAATACTATGTCTGAGTCAAACCGCAAAATATTGATGTTAGTAATGAAATGCTCCTTAATCAGCACCATTAATGGCTTTTAAGTCCAATAAAACAAATCTCTGAGCTGCTTGGCTCTTTGTCAAATTAACGCTATAATAATACCTATATTAACACTTCTTGTGAAATGAACATGCACATTGTTACATAATTAATAAGATTATGGAAGTCATTTGGGTTTATTTTACTTTCTTTTATGCTAATAAGCCACATTTATTCCATTCATCTTATTTTTTGTTCGATTTATTTACTTGTTTATACTAGAATATGTAATAAAATGATAATTATTCTGTATTTATTTGCATTCACTGTGACAAAAATAGTCAGCATAACATCAAAACCCCAAGGGAGAAAATCTTGACAATCAAAATCCTCAGAATTCTCAATAATTTTCTTGTAACCTGTTTTTGTCCAAGTTAGAAACTAGTAGGCTGTTCCACTTGGAAAATCCTTGCTGGGCAGAGGCAGGATCTGACAAACATAAGAATAAATTTTTCTCTGCCAGGTTCAGTGCTGGTTTAGAATAAATTGTTCTCTCATGATCTCAGATTCTTCGGGATCTTCCACCTAAATAACTCCATCTCACATGCACTGCAGCTGAAAAATGGTACCCATCAAAAACGTAAATTCTTTCTAAGTGCTTCATCAAAGCATTTAATAAGTTTATCTAACAGTGACAGCCAAGTACCTGTATATGGTGATTTGGTCAATATGAGGATTCCTTACTGGAAGTCCCATTCTCTCTCAACTGACAACAGAGGGAACTCTGATCAACAAAATTCAAAACTTAGTCAACTTAGTTTAGTTCCTGGAATTAGGTGGCATAAATATGAAATGAACAGTTTATAATGTTATTTTCTCATCATATTTATCATTCTTTCAAATTATTTTTTTTCTCAGCTGCCTTAAATGAAGGGCAGAAATGATAATTACTACTGTTTAAACCAAGATATCCCAAGAACCTTGAATGCAAAAGCTCAATACTTTTAACAAAGCTGAAAAGTTAATGATCTAAGATCTGTAGTAATTATTTCCTTTATATTATTCCTAGGCATAAGAAAGAAGCAAAAAAGGAAAAAAACCCCAAACACAAAAAGCTAACACACACACACAAGACTGAATTGCTCCATATTTCTCTCTAAGAGATTAGTTACAGCGGAGAGAGCAGACTTCTGTCCTCTACAGTAAAATCAGCTTCCACAATCTCAAGAACAAATAGTTCTGCTCTTGCTCCTTTTATTCATCTTCTGAAATGTACAACTATTCTACTGACAATAACATTTCAAGGAGTTGTTGTTTCCTAGAAACCTGATTATACAAGTTTAACTTATTAAATAACTGGTATAGGATAAAAATGCTATAGTAAAATTAATATAATGAAAGGCTGTACCATAACAGGATTTGTACAAAGGAGCTGAAGTAATGCTATTGAGAAGATCGAATCTGGGCATTTCTACCTTTTGATTTTGCAACCATAACATGCCTTTAATATAGATTTAGACTGTAATTACTGAATACTTAATTTGAATTATGCAAGCATTTACTACAATAATACAATATATTAATACCCTCTCTTGCATGTTTTACTAATCTACTGAAGAGGAAAATAACCGTAAGTTTTTATTATTGTTATTAGAGCTTTACTAATTGTGAGACATGGAATATTATATTAATTATTGACTCAAGTGTGTGTGTGTGAGAAAGGACAAGTTGAATTTCATGAAGGTGAGATAATGCCCTGTCCCATATTCCAGCCCCTTGGAGCCTCCTTGGCCAGCCCCAGAGCAGCTGTCTGTCACTGGCACACTGGGAGCACTGCCCCAACCCAGACCAGCTGGGGCCTCTGACCCAGTCCTGGATTGGCTGGAATATCAGAAGTCCTGCTTGAGAGAGGGTGGCCTCAGGAGGCCAGAGCAGATAAAACCAAAGACACGTGGTGTCTATATGGTTAGACTCTGCCACCTGAACAGGTGGAAGCTGAAATTGCATGGGACTCTGGGTGGCAGCTATAAATCTCTCTTTCTCTCTCTCTTTCTTTACTTCTTCTCCTAATCTTCTTTCTTGATTATTTTGATAACTTACAGCCAGATGGGTTGCATTTTGCTAAATTGTATGGGTTAGCTTGTGCTAAGTCAAGGCTTTGTGGAACGTGTTACTTTGGTTGAGTGTTGTGCTTTAAACTTCCAAGTTCCCTTATTTTCTAAAGTTTGCCAATAAAAGTATGTTTTTTGACTTCCTGAGAAAATGAGTATAACGTCTTCTCCCTTGCACTCTCTCAAGGTATTAAAACAACTAAAGGCCCTACTAAAATATCCGTAGGGTGGATATTTTTGGTGCCTTGTATGTTTTTTAAAATAAAACTCCTTCGATGAACTCGTAGCTTGGAGCGTGGGATCTTACACTAATACAAAAAATATTTTGCTTTAAGATATATTGCAAAGTCTGAGGTTAAATCTTTACAAGTCCCTACAGTGAAAAGATTCCAAAAATACCCATTTGAAATTGATCATTTGATCAGATGAAGTTCTGCTTGCTTTACTGTCTTCCACTTTGCAATTCAAAACACTAAATACTGTTACTTCAGTGTAATACTATTAAGTGGTGGACATATGGGGAGGAGGAGTGGTGGTGTAAGTTATTTCTCATATTTCACTAATTTCTACATCTTTGGAGTTCATTTTATGTTTCTTGGTGATGGTTTTTGTTTTGTTTTGCTGTTGGTTTTTTGTTTGTTTGTTTGTTTATTTTCTAATATTTACGCTATGAGAAAAACAGGAGTTTCTGAATCTCTCTTGTTGCCCACTGAAGTGGGAACAGAGCCAAGCTGAGGCTACTGCAGGGTGCGGGCTCAGGTTCAGACTCAGTGAGTGTAAACAGGGTCAGGCACAGCCCCAGAAGAGCAGGGTTGTGGGGATAGGATGGGGCCAAGCTGGGATGTCAGCATGTGGATGAGACCCTGCTCTGGTCAGATCTCTCCATGTTTGGGCAGCACAGAGCTGGGGTGAAGCTGGAGATCAGTGCTGCTGCAGAGCTGCTAGAATGGACAGCCCTGGCTGGACTAAGAATGGGTCCTTGGCCTGTGAGCATTTTCAGTTGTAAAAAGCAAGAAATGAAAATGCAGTTATTGATTTCTATTTAACAGATCCTCTCTTTGCTGCCTTGGTGTCTTAGCACAGGATGTGAGCCTCACAGCCAAACCGCCTCCCCTTGTAATTGATATTGATCTCACCACTGGGCTAGTCCCTGAACTTGTAACTCTCCTGTTTTTATTTTCTAACAGAACAAATGGGTACACCCATGTCAGCTTCTCCTGGGTAAGCTTTTCTGTCATTTTGTTTCTCCCTAGGCTTGCAACCACTGTGTTTCTCAACTTGTTTGGTTTGATCTATTTCTGTTTATAGATTCTTTACAAGTCCATGCTTTTATGCTCTCCAAAATTAGGACAGAAGGACATTCATGCTGAGGCAAAAGAATGAGGTGTTTCTTGTTAGTCCTTGTTACCAATTTTCAATTTATATTACCAATTTATTTGCATGATATTCCCTGACAGGCTGTTATTGCTAATTGTTTCATTGTACATTAATAGATTTCAGTAGTCATATATCATGCTTTGTACACAGAAATCACTAGATTAATATCTTATATTTCAGACAGTACCTCATCCTGTATAGATGATGGCTTCAAAATTTACTTTCTAGTAGTTTGTTCTAAGGGTTGTGTCAATGTATTACTGTGGCAAAAGAAATTTTAAAAAACATCTATAAATACATGAGCAACAAAAGGAGGTCTAAGGAGAAATTTTATCCTTCATTGGATGTGGGATGAAACATAGTGACAAAGGATGAAGTACTAAATGACTTCTTTGCCTCAGTTTTTGATAGTAAGACCAACTGTTCACGGGTTATCCGGCCCCCTGAGCTGGAAGACAGGGATGGGGAGAAGAATGAAGCCCCCATAATACAAGGGGACATGGTCAGCACACAGTTAGACACACACCAGTCTATGTGGTCAGATTAGATCCACCCAAGGGTACTGAGGGACCTTACAGAAGTGCTCACTGAGCACTTCGTCATTTATCAGCAATCCTGGCTAATTGGGGAGGACACATTTGACTGGAAGTCAGCAAATGTGACACTGATCTATAAGAAGAGCTGCAAGGAGGGTCCAGGGAACTACAGGCCTATCAGCCTGACTTTGGTGCCAGGGAAAGTCATGGAGCAGATTATCTTGAGTACCATCACACAGCATGTGCAGGACAACCAAGGGATTACACAGAATCACAGAATATGCAGAGTTGGAAAGGACCCACAAGAATCATCAAGTCCAACCCCCAGCCCCACACAGGACCATCCCCAAGAATCACACCATGTACCTGAGATCATGTTCCAGCTCCTCTCTGAGGAATCTGTTCCAATAACCAACCCCCCCTCTGGGTGAACAACCTTTTTCTAATATCCAGCCTAAACCTCCCCTGACACAACTTCAGGCCATTCTCTTGGGTCCTGCCACTGCTCACCAGAGAGAAGAGATCAGTGTCTGCCCCTCCTCTTCCCCTCACAAGGAAGTTGTAGACTGCAATGAGGTCTCCCCTCAGTCTCCTCTTTTCCAGGCTGAACAGACCAAGTGACCTCAGCTGCTCCTCATACGGTTTCCCCTCAAGGCCCTTCACCATCTTCTTGTCCCTTCCTTGAATGCTCTTTAATAGCTTTATATTCTTCTTATACTCTAGTGCCTAAAACTTCACACAGTACTCAAAGTGAGGCCACACCAGTGCAGAGCAGAGCAGGACAATCCCCTCCCTTGAACGGCTGGCGATGCGTTGACTGATGCACCTCAGGACAGAGTTGACCCTCCTGGCTACCAGGGCACTGCTGACTCATATTCAACTTGCCTTTGACCAGGACCCCCAGGTCCCTTTCTTTTCCAGCATCTCATTCCCCAGTCTGTACGAACATTTAGGGTTGCCTTTTCCCAGGTGCAGAATTCGGCACATCCCCTTGTTGAACTTTATACAGCTGATGATTGCCCAGTTCTCTAATAAATTTGTTGAGGTCCCTCTGCAGGGCCTCCCTGCCTTTGAGAGAGTCAACAGCTCCTCCCACTTTTGTATCATCTGCCAACTTGCAGATGATACAAAAAATTGCTTAGTATCCTTTCCAGTCCTTCATCCAAGTAATTTTTGAAGATGTTGAAGAGCACAGGGCCCAAGATGGAGCCCTGCAGAACTTCATTATAGACGGGCCACCAGTCTCATGTTACCCCATTCACTATTACCCCCTGTGCTCGACTTGTGAGCCCATGATGTGTTTATCCAGCTGTGTGCTGGACATTTTGTTCAGAAGGATCCTGTGAGAGACAGTATCGAAAGCTTTACTGAAATTCAAAAAGACTGCATCCACTGGCTTTACTTGATCAACTAGCTGGGTTACCTTGCCATAAAAGGAAGTCAGGTTGGATAGGCAGGACCTTCCTCTTGTGAAGCCCTGCTGGCTGTGCCCAATGACTGTGTTGTCTCTCAGGTGTTTTTCAATATTTCCCAGAATAATCTTCTCCATAACTTTACCAGGCACTGAAGTGAGACTTACAGACCTGCAGTTTCCTGGGTCCTCCTTCTTGCCCTTCTTGAAAATCAGGACAACATTTGCCAGCTTCCAGTCAGCTGGGATCAATCTGGATTCCCAAAACCACTTAAAAATCAGTGAGAGATGTTTTGTGATGAAATCAGCCAGCAGCTCTTTGATGATTCTGGGATGAATCCATCAGGGCCCATACATTTGTAGGGATCCAGCTGGAGCAGCAGATCCTGCTCAGTTTCAGGGTTGAGTGGGAGTTGATCATTCTCTCAATCATGGTCCTTCAGCTCAGGACACTGAGACCCCCTTGGTCCATCATCCATGCTGAAGACAGAGGTAAAGAATGCATGAAACACCTTTGCCTTGTCTCTGTCCCTGTTTGTGAGGTGACCATCCTCATACTGTAACAGGCCAATGATATTTCTATACTGCCTATTGCCATTAATATATTTGAAAAAAACTCTTTTATTGTCGCCCACATTTCTGGCAGCTTCAACTCCAGTTGAGCTCTGGCCACACAATTTTTTCCCTACAGTGACAAGCAGCATCTCTGTATTTTTCCCATGTCACTTGACCTTGCTTCCACTAGGCATACACCTTTTTTTTTTTTTGCTTTATTTCCAAGAGAAGATCCCTGCTCAGCCAAGCTGGCCTTCTGCCTCACCTTTTTGACTTCCGACACTTAGGAATTGCCTGCTCCTGTGCGCTTAGGGAGGTGATGTGTAAAATGTGTCCCAAACAACTCAAAAACATTTTCCCAGGGGATCTTACTTACTGATTCCCTGAGCAGCCTGAAGTCTGCCCTCCCCATGTCCAGAGCTGAGGTTTTGCTGGCACTTTTCCTTCTGTCAAGAGAGATTTTAAACTCTAACACTTCTATTACAGACAGTACCACCCCTCCATCAGTTCTGCCCTGCCTATCCCTTCTGAAGAGACTGTAACTGTCCAACAAGGCACTCCAGTCACAGGACTCATCCCACAGGTGTCGCTTATGTCAGTGATGTTAACTCTCTGGGGCTGGGGCAAAGCTGTGAGCTCCTCTTGTTTGTTCCTCATGCTGCGTGCATTGGTGCAGAAGCATTTCAGGTGTGGTACATTGTAGCCATCACCTTGTGAAGCAGATTGAGCAATCCCATTAGTGTTCATTTCTTCAAGCTTTGGCACACCATCCCATTGCCCATCATTTGTCCCTCTCCCCCTTCCAAAGTTTAAAGCTCTGTCAACAAGCCCTGCTAGCTCCCGTGCTAGAACTCTTTTCCCCCTGAGATAGGTGCATCCCATCAGGTGTCAGTAGACCCGGCATCCCATGCATTGGATGCATGGACCTGATGAAGCCATGCATTGACCTGATGGATCTGCCTATTCTTATCAATATTATTCCTTGTTACTGGAAAGATCGAGGAGATTACTACCAGTGCTCCTGACCCCTCTACCAATCGTTCCAGGGCCCTGGAGTCTCTTTTGATTACGCTCAGACTTCTCTTTGTTATTTCATTGCTGGCAGTTTGAACAACCAATAGAGGATAGTAATCAGAGGGCCTTACTTGACTGGAGAGTTTTCCAGTACTGTTGCTTACCGGAGCCTCTAGGAGACAGCAGACTTCCCTGAGAGTTGGGTCTGGTCAGCATATCAGACCCTATGTTCCCCTTAGAGGGGTGTCTCCTATTACAACTAGCCTTCTTTTCCTGTTAACAAAGGAGATCTTGATGGAGTGTGCAAGTGGTATGGTTTTAGAAGGCCCCACTTCTCCAGAAAGACCTTTGCCCACCTCAGCAGTTGTCTGGTCTTCTAATTCCAGAGCCTCATACCTATTGTGGAAGGTACCGGTCCTACTTCTCAAATTTTGAGAAGGAAGAGGAACTGTTCTCTTGGTATGTGCTTCCAGTCTTCATCTTTAACAGACCCTTGACTAAAAGTCTTAGGACCAATTACCTTGTAGGGTTCTGAGTCCACTTGCATCTCCACTACAATGGGGGTTCAGGACTCCCAGCATGGGGCTATGAAAGATAGGTCCCACTTGAGTAACCTGATCTCTTTCTATGACAGGACTAGCCACACTGTGGATGAGGGAAATGCTTGTGGATGTTATCAGCCTAGAGTATTATAAAACCTTTTGCAACTTTCCCTCACCATTTCCACTGGCTGTTGTAGGTGGTGGTTGTGGTATGTGAAGGTTGAGATAGATATCCTTTTTTTTTAGGATTAACTTCTTGGCTGAGATTAAATCCTAGTTCAGGAGTAAAATTAGTGTTAATAGTGCCAGCACAGCAGGAAGGAGACTGAGCACAAGAAGGCAATGTGCAGAGAGCTGTATCATGACTCTGAGAACCACTGGAATCTAAAGTTCCAAATATGATGAATTAGCATACAGCTTTATGTGATAAAACATTATGTTCCATATGAACTATTGTCTTCTTTTTTTGGTACATCACTCTTTATATCTATAAATATGTAAGAGAATTTACAGGCAGCCTTATTTTTTCAGAGTATTTATGACATCTATAACTTGTTTAACTCATTCCCTTAGAAGGAATTTTTCCTGTTAATTTTACTCAGCTTAAGATTTCACAGTTGATGGAGACCATGATACTCACTTTCCTGTCAAGTATATCTGGTTATGCTTTTATCAATATGGAAATCTGCCACATTTACTTTGCAGTCTAAAATGGATGACTTACTCATCAGACACACTATACCAAGTAAAATGAATATATAAAACCCCTTTTTGAATGGTAAACAAATCAAATTCAACAAATCAAAACCCCCACCCAAATATAATTGTTATGTGAGGAAAACTAGGAAAGCATGAAGTTTTAGAATAACAAAACCTATATGAAGGAAAGAATTTTTCTGAAAACCAAGTAGGAACTGCTAGGAAAGAGTTTTCTGCTTACTGATTGAGTGAAAATCATGTGGAATTTACAAAAAGAAGATTATTTTTATACTGGCAAATTAAACATGACAACAACCAAACAGTTGGGTTGGAATGCTCTGAAAAAGATCAGTAAATATCTTTGACCAGTGCCAAACTAACCGTCTCAAAGGCAATAACAAAACATGATTCAAAGAATGCCACAGACCAGAAACTATACCCAGTAGACAACACAGCCAATGTCACCGTATTAAGGAAGGACAGGGAAGGAGAATTTAGTTAGCTGATATATCAGCTGTCTGTGGTGCCAAAAGATCAGTCTTTTATATCTGAGAATACAGAACCAGCCACAAGCACCCATTGATTGAATTTCTATTCTTCAGTAGTGGGGAAGACCAGATGTAAGCACATTTTGTCTCAAATATTTGGACTGTTGTGACCAGAAAGTTGCCATTGGAAAAGAGAGTCCCATGAAGCACTGCTCTGATCCAACTTCCTGCTCCGCCTTGAGACTCATGTTCAGTCCCCCTTGCCACTGGAGGAAGGGGAAGAGGACTCACTCAAAAGAACTGGAGGGTCACGTGCAAACGAAGTGGCGCAAAACGTCTAGTTTACATAAGAGGCATTAACCAGAAAAGGAAGAGAATTGGTCCTTTCTTCCTCTTCGTCACTACTCCAGCTCCAGACCATCCCCATGGCAAGATCAACATGGGATCTAAGGACTGGCAACGCTCTTTGTTCTCTCTCTTTTCTGTTTTTATTTCTCTCCTCCCCTGCTTTGTCTGGGTATCATATTCTACCCCTGTACTCTGTGCTGAAGTTTTTTGTGGGAGTGGGGAGCTTATGAAAGTGTGTTGTGGCTTGTTAGCCAGCACCTTTGAGGGATGGTGTGTTGTGGCTTGTTGGCCAAACCTTGTGAAGTTTGATCTGGGAGTTGAGAGCTTGTTGAAGTGTACTGTAAAAAATTAAGCCAACACTTTTGAGAAATGTATTGTAGAATTTTAGAGATTGTTAGCAAACACTTTTTGAGTCTAAATAGTGGGCTAGTTTCTGGAGTTAAGGTGACTCTACAACAAAAGCACAACAGATCCCTGACACAGAATCTGGTTTCCCTGGTCAGCCCAATGAGAATTTATAATGAACATCACATTTCCTACAGATGTGTTGTGACAATTAGGTTCTCATGCAAAACATTCAGGATTTAATTCATAGTCACGAACTCCTTCAGGATGAGAAAGTCTCCCACCCATGGTGCTTCCAGGAGTGGGAGTTTCAAAATGGAGGTAAGTGTACGCTCTGAGACTCTTCCAGGAGGAGCACTCAAGAGCTTCTTTAGCAGAGGGGAAGAGAGGTAACTGGTATAGATCAAGTCACAGCTAGTTAACATGGTATGTATTTGAATCTAGCAAGCTAACTCCTTTGCACTTCCCTCCTATACGTATATACTTGACTAAGTATGAATCCAGGCTGGTTTATTGGTGGTTTGTGCTTTGGAAGATTTATCATGTCCACCTGCTCTCCTTTCTTCCGGGAAGGTTTCCTTTAGCACCCCCCTGCCACCCACTCCTCCCCATCAATTTACCTAGATCATTTTTTCCAGACCTCATAGTATTTCTTGTGCTCTCGTCTAGAATGTGTCCTATTTTTTCCTTCTAATACTCTCTGTAAGTGACAATTATTATTGTGTAGTGTTCCTCCAGGGTCCTTAGCAATGTCAAGTAAAAGGGAGTAACAGCTTTTTATTAGCACTTACTTACCTCTCCAAATACTATTCCAGCTTTTTTCTTTGTTTTCACATGTTGTCTAATATTCATCCTTTTATCAGTCTAGTCCTCAAATCCTTTTCTCATGCACTGTTCCTAGGGCGGTTTTTCCATATTTTGTAAATAGGCATGTAATTGCACTTTAAGCTTATCACTTGCCTTTATATTATTTGGTGCCTTCAGTTTGTCAATAACATTTTGACTTTCAACAGCATTCTCAAAAGTGTTGATATATTTTTTTCAGCTTGAAAACCTTGAAATTTTTTAAAAATTTTAAATATTAGTCTCTGGCATTATTCAACTTAAAATATCTAAATAAATGTGATATGGGGGAGGTCCCACTGTAGCTCTCCTTGAGATTCTCTTTCAGTTACACAGGAAATTTTGATGATATCTCAAAGACTATACATCCATACAGTGGTGATTATGCATCTTCTTTTTAAATTACCTGTTTATGATGTCTTAATTCAGAAAAGATGAAAAATTAGGAAAAATCTTTTGTAAAATAAACATTCTAATTGAAGAAGTGAAAATAAAACAATGAGCAGCAGTAACAGGAAATTAATCCTTCAAAAATAGCCCATTTAAACTGAAATTAAACAGTAAAATATGTGTCATCTTCTCCTGCATTAGAAAAATGAAAAAAATTAGATTTTCATGGACGTAGGTAAAATGCCTTTAAATATAAATCTCAGGTTTACTGCTTGCCACATCTAAGCCATAAAATTATACCCATGGAAGCTTAGTTCCACACTAAGCATTTAACAGGAATTTTTGGTTATTTGTCGTAAATCTCATGTTTTTAAAGAATTTGCTGAAATAAAGCTTTAAAAATATTAAGTACAAGGTTTTCCATTGATCCAAAGCAATAAATATGTTTATCCTCAAAGATAAATATTTAGCATATAGATAAGTATTTGGGGAGATGGAAAGGTAAGCTCTATTTATGCTTTATTTTTTTAAGGATATAATCTAACTCCAGGACCATGATACAGTTTAAAGGGAAGTAGGTACTATAAATGGTAAAATTGAGGTGGCTTTCCCCTTGCAAAAAGTGTAATACAATCTCAAGAACATAATAGGAAAGCAAAACCCATAACTGTGTGCTTTGTATTTGAAATACAAATATTAATTCTTTTTTCCTGCAAATTCATGCTTACTGAAATTAATATAAAGACTTTAGGCTAAAAATTAAGCAGTTTTGCATTGGGTGTAGGGCTTTCATAAAATTTATTTGAAAAAAAATGCTTGAAGATCTTACTGAAAAGCAAATACTAAAATAAGATAGATGACAGCAACAAATAATTCTAATGTTTACAAACCAGCTCTTGCAAAAATCACATTTTTCTAAATAATACATTGGATTTAATGGAATTAATGCTACATGAATTTTGTTTTTCCCGGAGGGAATAAGAATATGTTGTCAGCGCCCAATACTATCTGACCAGGTTCTTTTAGATATTTCACACAGGTAATAACACCAAATTTACTTATTTGAAGATACTTGATGCTTCGCTTGATTTAATACAGTGATACAGTAGTGTAGTGAAAACATAGCATAAACACCACATGACAATTGCAGTATGCAGTTAGGTCACAATACAATATGATTCCCATGACCAATCTCTAGATGCTCCCTATCAAGTCATTGGACAACCCCAGCCACTGGGAAAGAATACATAGATTCAAGCCTGTTGCTTTCTTCAAAATAAATTTTGATGGTCACTCTTTTTTTTTTTCCCACTTCATGTTTGGCTGAGCCTTGTATATCCTTCTCCTATGTTGGCCTGTCTCAATCAGGAAAAAAACATCTTCTCTTGATTTACTCAGCAAAGGGTGTTTACACAAAGAGCTGATCCACTCAACTGATAAAGAGACAGCTGATGCATTTATCTGAAGCAATAGTCTTCCGGCAACCCTCTGGTCCCCTTTGTATTGAGATACATTCTTCTTTCTTTGCAACAGCTGTGCTCGCTCCCCATATTCAACCCTGAGTTTCACTAGTGCATACCTGTGCTCATCTCCTCTGAGCCTCCTTCCATGGTAGGGACTTTTTGATCAGTCACTTACATGCACAAACACACATTTATGTACATGTAAAGTAAATATAATTTCAACAGGATTTTGGTGGTATCAGAGATTTATAGAATTAATTTGTGCTATTGAAGAGTGTGCATCCTGTAAGTGTAAGACTAACACAATGAATTGGTCTTTACTGTTATTGAGATGAGGAAAAGTGTTGAGTTTCTTTTAAATAGGTATAGAAAGTTTCTCATTTGTTTATCTGCCAGACTCATGAATCTAAAATATTAGCTACACTATTTTAGTCATGTCAGATATTAAAGGTTATGAACTGTGTAAATTAATGTGATTGGAAATTATTCTGCTTTCCACCACTGTTTGCATGAATCGTTCCCTTCCCTCTCTCTAGATTATAGGAAGTGATAAAAAAGATGCCTAAAATTTAATTAGACTTAGATTAGTTCCTGGTTTAAGTACCCTATGTTATGTATCACAGATAGCTTGCTAAGTTTTATGTTATTTGAAACATGTTGTCATTAGCCTCCAACAAAACCCGTCTTTTTGTGTTTCATGTAGTCAAAATTTTCCGCAGTTTTCTACATCTGCCTCCATAAAGGAGGTTTTTCCATTGTACTTCTGATTAAAAGGAAAATTCCCTCTCATAGAATCAAGGAAGTTGAACACTTTTCTGTGCTGTTGTAGTTATCTCTGAGTTATCAATTCATTTAAATAAGATGTAAAGAGATTAATGCTCTGGACAGTGATAATAAGACTTGCAGGACAGTAGCAAGTGAAGGAAATGGGTATGGTGGATTGACTTTGACTGGATGCCAGCTGCCCATCAAGCAATTCTATCTCTTCCTCTCTTCAATAGGACAGGGGGAGAAAATATGATCAGAGAGCTCGTGGGCCCAGATAAGGACAGAGAGATCCTCACCAATCACTGTCACAGGCAAAATAGATTCAACTTGAAGAAATTAATGTAATTTATTGCAATTAATAACAAAGAAGCATAGTGAGAATTAAAAGCAAGAAAAGTACTGATAAAAAACCACACATTAACAAATTAGAAATATTTGTTACAGATTTTTTTTTAGTTAATTTTTTACTATATTTCCCAGTTGCTGTTTATCTTGTCTGCAGTCAATGAAATACTTTTGTCAGTATGGTCCCAAAATTGAGTTAACCTAAGTTCTCTCTGTAGTTATAGAGCAAGAGAAAGAAAGAGAGAGAGAGCAAACCTCTAGGATTCACAAGGTAAGTATCTTTCCATCTTGAAATGCAACCTAGACTACTATCCTAAACATAAACAAACTAAACCACTTAATGATAAGTGAGATTATACTAAAAGACAGGTAAATTAATAGATAGATTTTCTTTGGAACCCCAGTTTGTTTCAAATATAGAAATTGGATCTTTTTAATGCCACCCATATTCAATAACTACATGAAGAAATATCTGGAAAAAAAATACTGCATGTAACAATGTATTGTCTGTGATGGAAATAGAGATTATAATGCAAAATAGTATCTTGACATTTATAAAAGTAACATTTAAGCTGAACATATAGAATAATTACCTGTCCAAGACAATTATTTGACGAAGGAACAATTGCCTAAAGGGAAAGCCTTTATACCCAGTTAAATTCAAATTATATTAAAAATTAAATATTAAATTAAAGAATTTCCACTGAATGGTTAGCAAAACCATAAATACCTGAAAATTCTATCATTCATTATTTTTGCCGTATAATTCTATTCAAAGTTTGATAAATATCAATAAGTAGGAGTAAGATATGAATTTGCTTTCCCAAAAAATAATTGCCCTTAACAATGCTTCTCAAGATTTTTATAAATAATGTAACTGTCCTCAACTGTAATGCAAACAGATGGAAACACTGAAAGACTATTACTGTATACAGCTATCATGCATTAAAATAATGTTACTATGTCACTTAGCATATTAAGTATATCAGTAATTTATATTTTAATATAATTAAAACTAAATGTCTGTCATGGTAACTTCCCTTCAGGTAGTTATGGGCCATTATTAGATCATGCCTTAGGCTTCTCTATGCAAGATTGAAGAAGACCAGCTCTCTCAATCTCTGTTTTTAATTAGGTCCTCTAGGCTTCAGACCATCTTGGTAGCCTTCTTCAGTTTCTCCACATTTGCTGTGATTCAGGGGTCCCAAAACTGGATACAATGCTCCAGATGTAACCTCATCAGGGCTGAGTAGGGAGGAATAAAAGTTTTCTTCATTCTGCTGGTTATACTTCCTCTACACAAATGAACAAGATTTGTTTTATTTGAGATAGAAGCACACTGCTAGCTCATATTCAACCTTGTGTTCACCATGTTTCCCTTCTCCTTTCCATCAGAACACCTTTTCAGCCAGGTGCTTCCCGGATTCCCCTGCTGTTATGTACCCTTATTCCCTCTCAGATGCAGGTCTTTGCATTTCTGATCCTTGAACTCCATGAAGTATCTATTGGTCCAATGATCAAGTTTATCAGTCTCTCTGCTCCAAACTCAAGGTCATAATTTAAATTCCTAATGTTAGGGTGAATTCAAGGACAAGTCCCTGTATAGGGATATCACAGATTCCTGACATGAATTAAATTTCTTGATAATTTTAGCAGAATGTGTTGTAAATGTCCCTGGCCTACAGCAAATAACCACCCTTTCTTCATAGTCATGAGGAAGGGTATTTGTATACATATCAATGCAGAATGCAGAAGACCAACTAGAAGTATTGAGTAGAACTGAAAGGAAGTAGGTCCTACAGATTCATGCTTATCAGAAATCTGTAATGTAATCAGAATATAAATCTCTGGAACATGCATGTGTCTCTACAAGGCCACTGATTTGAAGTTTCAGTCTGCTTTTATGTTTCTTATTATCATTGTCTTTCATCATTGCCTGTTTCGCTGGCCTTTTTGATGTTTGACCAATTGCAAGTTATGGAAAGAGTCACTACAGCTTCCTATATCCACAACAACCAAAACAAATGCAATAAATTCTGTTCATTTTCCTCAGGCATGCCTGTAGAATTAGAATCCTCATCTTGTAGTTCCCAGCTCATCCGTCCCCTTAAAGCCATGAAGCTACATGTTTTTAAAGTACTTGTAGAGCAGGTAGGTGATAACATTTCTCATACATGCCACACAGTAGTGTCTTCTTGGAATTTAAGATTGATTTTCTTCACAGCATTTTGAAATATCTTTTTTTAGAAACTGCTGAAAAACTAAGCCAATTTGAAAGACAGAAGAGAGGAACAGAGGGTTCTTTGGAAATCTGAACATCAGTTATAGTGAAAACTAGAATAAAGCCTTTGGAGAAATAGATTCATCTGCTCTTAATTCTTACATGCTCAGATAATGAAAACAATGTTTATTGTTTGACATATGCTCCGTACACTGTCCAGGAAAATATCAGTGAGGACAAACCAGAACAAAATGTTCAATATTTCTTCATTAAAAATTTCTTCTTAAGCTCACAGTAGTTGTACTGGGTTAATTGACTTTCTTCATAGCACCAGCGTGCTGTTGTGTTTTACATTTGTAACAAAAATAGTGTTGACAATACACCAATGTTTTTAACTATTGCTGATCAGTGCTTACACAGCATCCAAGACTTTCTGTTTCTCACTCTACCCCCCAGTGAGTAGGCTGAGGGTGCACAAGATGCTGGGAGGAAACACAACCAGGACAGCTGACCCCAGCTGACCAAAGGGATAACCCATACCATATGGCACCATGCTCAGCTATAAAAACTCAGGAGGAAGGGAAAGTATTCAGGATTATGGCATTTGTGCCTGTTACACATGCTGAAGCCCTGCTTTCCAGGTGATGGCTTGACATCTGCCAGTTGATAAGAAGTAGTGAATTAATTCTTTCTTTGATTCGCTTGTGGGTGAAACTTTGCCTCACTTATTAAATTGTCTTTATCTCAATCTGGAAATTTTCAACTCATGCTTTTCTAGGGGAGTCTTCACTTTAGGCAGGGAAGTGAGTGAGCAACTAGCTGGGGTCTTAGCCTCTGGCCAGGGTTAACCCACCACAGTAGTTTGGGATGATAGCTTATTTAAAATGTGTTATATTTAAATGCATTTAATTAAGCATATTATAATAATGCGTTTTTAAAATCCAATACATCTATAGAGTAGATGAAATACCTGTTTCTGTAAAATTTTGTTTGATGTAGAATTCAAAGGAAGCACTGCTGAAGAAGCTTTCTACTAATTCCTGAAAACAGCCTTTAATATACCCAATATAAAATGTAATTGCTTTAGGGTATGTATTTCAGGGTTGAAAATAAGAAGTCTATAAAGTGGTTTTATGTGGTTTTAAGAAGCATTTAGATTCAGGTTTTGACTTTTTTTTTAACTGCAAGTTGGCTATTTTCTATTGTCTCAGTTTATTCATTCCAATTCCTTAACTGATATGCATACTTTCTGTCTGTAATTTATTTTTCATATGATTTAACGTATTTAATTTTTTATCTCTCTTCTATCAATTCAATTTCCTATCCCTATTTTTTAAAATATAAATGTTTCTCACCATTAAACTTTCTCTTTTTATGTCATTACCTTTATACTTAAATCCTAACTACTACTAGTTAACAAAAATAATAGAGCACAAAAATAACATTGAATCATCAATGAGAAGCTTCAGGCATTGAGAATTAAATCAACACAGGAGCAGAAGTAAAATATGGAACCACTTAAGGTAATAAGAAAAGAACAAATTACTCATAATGATGTTTTTAAATATTGTTTCAATATTAATATGATACCAATAGACATGAATGATATAGTACAGAGCAACATGTGCAATTGTGGTGTCTACACACTGGATTACAGAATGAATTATGAGATATTATGGGGATGCAAAATGTCTTTTCTTAAACTTTTTTTCCCCATGATTACTTGTAGAGGGCAATTATGTGTCTCATTTTTCCTCAGATGTACCATATAGTTAGGGTTGAAAGAATAACATCCTAATGTCCCTAATACTGAAACCAGAACCATTGTCTCAGAGAAGCAATAAACACGGGCCAAAGTTTTTAAAAGAATATGAACAGTAACCATGTATTGTTCCAACTGATAGGGCTTTATTTGCGTATATTAGTTTCATTTAGAAATTACACATGTGAGTTTAGGTGTATGAAATTATTTATCATTTTTTTAGCACATTGTTACAGGGTAACACAGGTGTAACAGGGAAAAATTTGCAATCTTTCCTCAATGAACTCCAGAGCTACTAGTTCCTAGTTCAATTAAAGCTGAAATTCTCATAATTATGAGACCATTATTTGGGACAATTGGTAGAGGGAACAGGAGCACAGGTAGTGATTTCGTCATTCCTTCTGGTAACAAGGAATAATAATGATAAGAATAGGCAGATCCATGTCAACACGTGGCTCCCAGAATCGTGTAATGGGAAAAATTTTGGGGGTTTTGACCACAGGATGATCTACTCAACACCTAGTCTACTGACACCAAAAAGAAAAAAGAATTCCAGCACAGGAGCTAGCAGGGCTTAATGATAGAGTTTTAAAATTGTTTGGAAAGGGGAAAGAGACAAAACCAGACTCACCAGTGATGAGCGATAGAAGCTTTAGCCAGTCTCAGAGATTTGATATCACTGTCATAAATGAAACCTGGTGGGATGAGTCCTGTGACTGGAGTACCCTGTTGGACAGTTACAGTCTCTTCAGGAGGGATAGGGAGGGCAGAAATGATGGAGGGGTGGCACTGTTTGTAATAGAAGTGTTAGAATGTATGGAGCTCACAGTTGGCAATCTCACAGCTGAGAGCCTCTGGGTAAGAATCAAGGGAAAACAAATAATGAGGATGTCATTGTGGGAGTCTGCTATAGACCTCCTAGCCAGGACAATGATGCCAATGAATTATTCCTTGAGGAACTAAGGGACATTTCCAAGTCAACTGCCCTTGTCCTTATAGGGGACTTCAACTTGCCAGAAATTAACTGAGAGCATCGCACAGCTGGCACAACCCAGGCCAGAAGATTCCTTTAAAACCTGGATGATAACATTATGGAACAGGTCCTAAAGAGCCAACTTAGAAAGACATTGGCAGAGTGGATACCATGAGCAAAGTGAAGATTGGTGGCCATCTGGGCCACAGTGACCACAAAGTGTTTGTGTTTAAAATCTCTGTTGACAGGAGGAAAAGTGCCAACAAAAACTCAACTCTGGACATGAGGAGGGCAGACTTCAGTCTGCTTAGGGAATTAGTAAGTAAGGTCCCCTGGGAAAATGTTTTTGAGTTGCTGGGATCCATCAGTGCTGGTTCCATTTTCAGACATCACTTCCTAAGGGCACAGGAGCGGGCAATTCCTAAACCATGATTTTTGAGCAGTCTTGGAAGCCCAGAGAGGTCTCAACTGACTGGAAGCTGGCAAATGTTGTCCTGATTTTCAAGAAGGGCAAGAAGGAGGACCCAGGAAACTACAGGTCTGTAAGTCTCACTTCAGTGCCTGGTAAAGTTATGGAGAAGATTATTCTGGGAAGTATTGAAAAACACCTGAGACAACACAGTCATTGGGCACAGACAGCAGGGCTGCATGAGAGGAAAGTCCTGACTATCCAACCTGATTTCCTTTTATGGCAAGGTAACCCATCTAGTTGAGGGAGGGTATTTTCCCGCTCTGCTCTGCACTGGGGCGGTCTCACCTTAAATATTGTGTGAAGTTTTAGGCACCACAGTTTAAGAAAGATATTAAGCTCTTAGAGAGTACTCAAAGGAGGGCAATGAAGCTGGGGAAGGGGCTTGAGGGGAAGCTGTATGAGGAGTTGCCAAGGTCACATGGTCTGTTCAGCCTGGAAAAGAGGAGACTGAGGGGAGACCTCATTGCAGTCTACAACTTCCTTGTGAGAGGAAGAGGAGGGGCAGGCACTGATCTCTTCTCTGTGGTGACCAGTGACAGGACCCAAGAGAATGGCCTGAAGTTGTGTCATGGAAGGTTTAGGCTGGATATTAGAAAAAGGTTTTTTGCCTAGAGGGTGGTTGGGTACTGGAACAGGCTCCCCAGGGAAGTGGTCACAGTATCAAGCTTGACAAACTTCAAGAGGCATTTGGATGATACTGTCAGGCACATGGTGCAATTCTTGGGGAGGTCCTGTGTGGGGCTGGGGGTTGGACTCAATGATTCTCGTGGGTCCTTTCCAACTCAGCATAGTTTGTGATTCTGTGATTACCTACTGGTTTCACCCCCTGCTTGCCCAGAGAAAAGTAAGTCACAATTTAATGATGTCCATCAATCTTACTCATTCACTGTGCCCAAGGGTACTTCTAGATATCTGAACTTTCTCTGTTATCCTACTTTTTCATGTCTTCTCCCCTTATGCCTCTCTGCTGACGCATTTCCACACCATCACAATTCAAAAGAAAGAGACACATAGGGCTTAGCTTCAGCTGGTCGTGTTCATTTATAGGATCTGACATGATTTGACAAGTCTATCCCCAATCCCAGTTTTTGTCTCAGACTGCTTCTCATCTATAAGAAGTCTGCTTCTATATACTTGCAAATGTGAGTGTGCATGTGTGTGGACATGGAGAAGCATACACATATGAGTAGATATCACAGAATAACAGAATGGGTCAGGTAGGAAGGACCACAGTGGGATTATCTGGTCCAACCTCCCTGCTCAAGCAGGATCATCCTAGAGCACATTGCATAGGACTGTGTCCAGATGGTTCTTGAATAAATCCAGTGAGGGAGACTCTACAACTTCTCTATGTAATCTGTTCCAGTGCACAATAATTTGGAGGTTATTGGTTTTACATTGTTTAAAATTAATGTAATATCAAAATTCATATACTCACTATTTTTATATACTTTTGGTTTATTCAAAGTTATAATGAGAAAAAATAATGAGTAAAAAGATCAGAGCCAGTCATTTGTACAAAGAGAACTCCTGTGGACCTCATTACACTGCCTGCACTCAACACAATCAAACACACACATGAATGCTAGTCACCTTTTATTATACTCGTAAAGAGGAATATGGACTCGTAAAAAGTGTAGCTGGCAACTTTATAAAAGCATAAAAGCTTGACTTTAGTGGTTCCTTCATAGCTATCTAACAAAACAGTTAAAAAAAAATAGCTAACAGATAGTTATGTAACAACTGCCTTATTTAACACTGTAAAATGAGTATTTTCACTGTTCATAACGAGGTAGACTGTCCTCTTCTACCTACGGTTCAAAATGAAGTGCAAAAAAAATTTTTAACTTGTTTGATGTATTCGAAACCTTAATGACTAGAACTGTGTAAATAATAGAAAAGTCATCTTTTGAAAGAATCATTCAATTTCTGCTAGATGTTTTTGCACATTTTATTGTTTATTTTCTGAATAGTCCTACCTAAATATCCTCTTCTCACAAATATTTAAGGAATTAATATTTTTATTAAAAGTATTCATTTTTCATGTGGACAGATGCATTATTTTTTAATTTGTTGCTCATCATCTATTTGCTTATTTAAGACCTTCATTAATGCAGTCACAAACCAAAAGATCACCCGGGTGAGCTCTCCTCCACTGAAATGAAAAATGGCAATAGGGAATAACCACAGAAGTTTAACACTCACAGACTGCATTTTATTTCAGTTTTCCATGGGAACTTTTCACAGATAAATAATACATTTGTATATGACTGTACTGGTTCACAAATAATCTGTTATCTTAAAAATAGCTTATTTGTCAAATAGCTTATTGGCAAATAACCTGACAATTTCTTGCTATACTATGCCTTCAATCATGAAAAAGCTCCAAAGGTTGACTGTCAGTATTCACCCTACTTTTACTATATAAAATCTAGTGTATTTCTAATGGCTTGCATTAAAAACCAAACCGAACCAAAAAAGACCACAAAAATCTCCATGCAAACTCAAACTTACATTTACTAGTTTTAATTACTCTCTGACCGGTAATGAATTCTCTGACAATATTATTTACAGTCAGATCTGTTAGAATTAAAGCCGAGTCACCAGCTTCTACCATCACTTACAAAAGTATTTCTGTAGCATGGAATTCTTTCCTATACTCATCATTAGGAAGTGAAATAAGAAATTAGATGATGTAAATGTCAGAGGTAAATTTTATTCTTCCGTTTCCCATATAAATGTAGTACTCTGATTTAGGCATTAGTACAGTGTGAACAAAGGAAACCAAAGAAAAACAACAACAAAATTCTGTTTTGAGGGCTTTTGTCTTGGTAAATTCATGTTGATCATTCCTGACAACCTTCTTGTTCTTTCCATACTTGAAAGAATATTCCAAGAAGATGTGCTCCATGTCCTTTCTAGTGACGAAGGAGAGATTTCTTTCATAACTTGTAGCATCCTGGGTCCTCCTTCTTGTCTATCTGAAAGAAGTGTTTATACATCTTTGTTTTTTTTTTATCTGCAAGGGTTATCTCTTTATTTCTAGGATTTTTTATTTAAGGTGGGGTAAAGAAAGAGGATAGAGAATAAAATCAATAGCTGCTACTGAACACCAGATTTTTTTTCTTCAAAAGAGAAAAAAAATGCAATGATGGGTATCAGAATTGTTAGTATCAGTCATATATGAAAATCAGTATGTTTGTTCTATGGGATTTGCAAAGTGTAAAAGGAGAAATTATTTGGATGAACAGGTACAAATATATGTATTATGAGTTGTAACAGAAGAATAATCCTAACCATGCAGAACTAAAGATAGAAATTCAAAACTGAAGAAACTGCACAGAGATGATATGGAAAAAGAAATATATGTTTATTTGTCTAGAGACTAGTAAATTCAGTGAGAAATTAATGGATTTTTTCTACCTTTCTTCTCACACATGTATCTATATATAGCAGTCATATAAATGTGAGAATATTCACTCTTCTTCAAGATGACATGAGAACTAGTTTGTTAAGGACACCACTTTTTTCTAAAAAGTGGAAAATAAAAAGCAACATTCAGGAGCGTGAACAAGAGTAATATAACTGATGAGTTTCAACACTAAAACCTCTCTTGTTTCCTGCGGTACTACTGTAGAAACAAAACTGATGTTTCTGTCACTGACAACCTAAAGTTTGGTGAAATAAAAATCTTGATGGTACTCTAAAGTATGATGTATGAAATGATACACAGCTTCTAAATGTAAACCAGACCTAAGCTTCCTCTTTAAAATGCAGACTCTCAGTAAAACCTTCAAAAAACTGTAGGCAATTTAGGACAGTGCATTTGCTCACTGTGGTTTGCTTCACTGATGGTGCTGTTATTGATGGTGCAGTTTGCAGACTGTAACCGGAAGGATTTTACAAACTTGTGGAGCCTTTTGAGTTTCTTTTGTAAAAGATACAAGACAATGTATTTAAGTAGGCCATTCAGCTTAAATACACATAAGCTTAGTATCACTAAGGTTGGAGAGCACCTCTAAGATCATTGAGTTAACCCAGCACGACTGTGCACCACTAAACCATAACCCAAAGTGCCATGTCCACACGCCTTTTGAACAGTTCCAGGGATGGCAATTCCACCACATCCCTGGGTGCCTGACCACCTTTTCAGTGGAAAAACAAATTCCTAATAGCTACCCATTTAATGAACTATTGGCATATCAGGAAGCACTAGGTCATATTTTTCCTTGGTTTTTGTTTGGTTGCTTGGTTTTGGCTTTGGGGATTTTGTTTGTTTTTTTGTGGCAGCAAGTGATAGAATTTTTAAACAAAAGAATACCCTCTGTTGATTAAGGAGGAACTAGGAAGATTAATACCATAGGTTGTCTGCATAGTTATTTTGCAATAATTTATACACACAATAACTGTACAGATAATTAACTAAACATGGATTCTATTGTGATTTGATATGGGCTATAGTCTATGTATGTTCATGTTCAGTGCTTCTGGTCTCCCAAAATTTAAGGTGGTCTTGGGTTAGGAAGCATCCTCAAAAGAGCAAGTGACAGGAAGAACTAGAAACTTGGACTCTGGCAAGTGATCCTCCTGCTCACAGTGATCATAGTTCATTTATTGCTTTGAACTATATCATCAATTAAGCAGCCATAAAATCTGTTCAGAAAGTTTTGCATTCTTTCAAGAAATTTGCACTAATAACCCTGTGTCCCTACACCATAGTTACGCTGTAGATGTCTCTGTAGCTATAATACTCAACGTCAACATTTGTTCCTAAGTTATTGTAAAATTTTAATAATAACTTTGCAAAGTGGTAGAAGAATATCATCAAATGAGTTTTAGCAACACTGGGTAAGCAAAACAGTTTATAATTTCTGAGTAGATGGCAGCAGTTAGTTGGTATTCCAAAATAAAATTTAAAAAACTCACCCTCTTTCAGAAATACTGCTTTCTTTTGGGCTTGATTTTTTTATTATTCTTCAGACTGAAGGAATGATCCAAAACCTTTTATCAAATGAGCAAACTTCTCATTTCCTTCAATGTGCTCTGCATAATTTCTTCAGTGAAAAATGTCACCATCCAAAGAAATTCACATCTAAAATTTATAATTTTGTAGAATCAATGCATCATATGTTACTGGTATGGGGTGTTTCAACATACTTCTCGGAGTTAAAATATGCATTACGTGACTCTATATTGGACTCTGATATGAGGATCTCAAGTTATGTTGGATTCAGGTTATTATTAAGGGAATGTTTTATTTTTAAATGTTGCAATTTGTCATTCCTAAAATAGAAGTCATGTCTGTTTTGTTCCTTCTGCCCTGGTTACAAATGTGTGAACAATCTAAAGGTTGCTTGGAAAAAAGGTTTTCTGCTAAAGTGACACACAGTATTGAAGATTTTCTTTTATCTGTTTTGTGATCTGATTTATAGCTGTAAAAAAAAGATATAATGTTAGATGGTAAATAATGCATTTTTATGAAGTTTATGGAATTCAATAGAAAATGAAATCACATGCCCATTTTTTTCTCTCACGTTTTCTCACTCTTGTCTCTAAGGTGCTGTACAGTGTTTTATACCATTAAATATGTTATCTCAGAGGCATCAACAGCATCACTGCTTGGCTTATTTTTGTTCAGTAGCACGTCCATCTCGCAGTCAGTTGGTGTTATCTCTGACTGACACGGGGAGAAGCCATTCCTGTAGTGTTCCTCCCTGGTACCAAAACCTTGCTACATAAACACAATAAAGGCATTTGCTCTGCTTTATGAATTCAAATTACAAATGCAATCCAATGGTTTATGGTTTCCCATTAATACCAACAATGGTAACAAGCACACATATGTTCTTAGGTAACAATATAAATCACATGGACCATAACTACTTCCTGGGCAAAACCTGACCACTCATGAAGTTATACAAACATACTGAAAATCTCTGAAAACAACAACTCTAAAATTTAGAGTTTTGGGGCTTTCCTTGATTTTATTTCATTGCAAAGCTCAACTGCACCCAAACCTTCAGTACCTAAGCTAGTGGAAGACAGTGATAATTGTTATGGTTTCTCTTATGTTCCAGAGAATCATAGCATTCTTCAAAGAATGGTATTTTATAAGAACATCTGTCATACAATCTTATCACTCCATAAAAAGATCTTTTCAATTGATGTGTTTTCTTACAGTTTCTTTCTTTACATGGGCTCCCATATACTCACTATCTATTGTCCTTTGTTCATAGGATGTTCAAAAAATCTGCAAAGTTTTTGTTGCTGAAGGTAAACTATTTGACAAAGATGTAAGTTTCACGTTCAAGTCCAAAATCCTTTAAAAAAGTAGAGCAGTTCTACTCAGCTCTGGTGAGGCTATGCCTGGACTGCTGTCTCTTGTTCTGGGCTTCCTGGAGAGACATGCAGATCAAGTGAGTCCAGAAAAGAGTCATGAAGATGTTCAAGCGATCATTTGTCCTATGAGAAGAGACTAAGGGAGAGTAAGTCTTCAGCCTAGAGAAGAGAAGGCTCTGTGGGATCTCATCAACATCGATAAACACCTAAAGGGAGGGTGCAAAGAGTATGGAGCCAGGCTCTTTTCAGTGGTGCCCAGTGTCAGGAGTAGAAGCAGTTGACAGAAACTAAAACACAGGATGTGACACCTGAATATTAGGAATCACTCTTTTACTGAGGGTGACTGATTACTGATAAAGATTGCCCAGAAAGTTTGTGAAGTCTTCCTTCTTGGAGATATTAAAAACGTAAATGAACACAACCCAGAGTAGCTTTCTCTGGTTGACCTAGCTATAAACAGGGAATTCGACTGAGATGATCTCCAGAGGTGCCTTGTCACCTCAACTGTTCTATAGTTCTGCGAAAAAATTATACAGTTAGTCAGCAAAGAATTAAATGAAAATGGCTAAGTAATGCTTGAATGTATTCAGATATATATACTTGTAAAATTATGTGTAGAACAATGGTCACACTTCTATAAGTCTTATACAATTTTACATGATTTTTTTGTTTTAGTATATATTGTAAAGATGTTTCAACAGTGACTAATGAAGTTTATGAATCAATGCACCTATAAACTCAAGTTTTCCAAATGTTCTGTGTCAGTAATTGCCTAACTCTTCATATTGTGTTTTCTCTATTAAAAAATACTAACCTATATTTAAGACATAAATATACAGAAAACTGTGTATATAATATATACACATATATGTAAATATGTGAAATTTTAAATTACTAAAAAGTAGTGTTAGTGTAAATTAATTGAAAGAAAGTGATCATGAGATTTAAAAAAAAAATCTGCCTGTAACCTCAACCTGTCTTGTAACCCCAAATGACAACTAAGTAAAATATAATATTAGGACAAAACAAAACCTTTAACCAAACTTAATTTTTATTAAACATAATGTGAAAAAGTTACAAAACAGTATCTAGTGAATTGTTTTCTCATCTTCAATTGTCAATGCTCTATGATGGTACAAGATACAAATAAACATCATTTGTGAGTTTATTAAGAAAGTTCACGAGTTAGTACTAATGCCAGAAGACGCCTATAAAATCTTAGCAATTTTTCTAATGGCAGCTGTATATCACTCCTGACACAGTTTCACATGGTTTTGTAGATCTACACAACCAGAAGGAAATTACTTCATCTAGTAGTGCAATATATTTCTATTTTAGTCTGAAAAAGTGTCTCATAAATTAATTTAGACAGATCATAAAACAAACTTTGTTAACACTACATTACAATGAAATGAAAAGTATAATAGTTTTAAACTGAAAACATATTAAAATTAACACAATAATGTGATGAGATCAATTAAGATGACCAGATTTATAGAACACTTTACACATGAATGAAGTTTTCCAAGGAGTGTTAAAGTAAAAAAGGAAAAAGTACATAGTGGATAAAAAAAATCTTCACATCACTAAAATTTTAGTCTTCAAAGAGATTTAAGATGAAGTATAAAAGAGTAGGATAGTTTTTCAAATGCGTATGTTAAGTGAAAAAGAAAAGCAAGTACTAAAACTACTCAACAAGCACTTGGAGTTTTAAAGAATAACTTTGCAGCTGTGCTTGGGCAAAGCTTGTACTTTGAAATGGGAATTCTGCAATGATTACAAAGATCCTCCCTCTCCCATTTTTTTTTCCTTTTCAGAATTAATTACTGAGAGGCAAATTCCATTTTGCTAGTATTTTTAAAAGCTCTTTGATGGCCTAATTCACAAAAGTCAGTGTGAGAGAGATAGGTTAAGACTGTTTTGAAAAGGTTAATTATTTCATGAATTGTTAGAAAACACACTATGAGACAGTAAAAGTAAATATCAGTATGCCTATATTTTTTTAATATGATGTGAGTAAAGCAGGACAACAGCAATAGAAATGCTGTCCTAAAAATCTGTATTAATATCTGTATTAAAAGTTACATAGCATTCATGTTTGGCTTAATGTTGATTTCAATATTCTGCTCATTTTCAGCTTATGCAAGGCAGCTGAGAAAAACAGATCCAAAGGATTTCTGAAGCTAGACACAGTATCTGCCACTATCGAAACTGACAAAATTTTAACTGCAATATTGTCAAATTTCAGGAAGAAAATATTCCTTCAGTTTTCTACTTTTATATTAAGGACCAATGTCAGTGGTTGTCAATCATCTGTTTAAGAGAATGAGTCATAATCTTTACCCTGGTCAGTTATTATCAGAAGTCTGATTGATTGATTTAATTATATAATTTTAGAAAATAGGATATTACCTTCCAGCTTGCACTGACAATCGTAATGTTGAAATAATGCCTAGATATCTCAGTGTGGGATTGCTCCAATGTGCTTAGTGCAATGCATATGTGTGAAGGAGAGAGAGGAAGACCATCCTCATGATTTAAATATGTGTGAAACTGATACTCTGAGGGAAAAACATTATATTTGACCTCAATATCCAAATGCAACTGGGAACATATTTTGTAGAAGATATTATTCAATGCAGGTTGTTAGTCTCACCTCAAGTATTTTCAGCACTGCAGAGAAATATGAAATTTGCTGTCTTCAGTGGTTAGGGGGGTGTGGATGGACTTCTTTTTTTGTATAGAAAAGAGTTGGAAAATCTTAGAATGAATACAGAGAAGTTGTCAGAGTAAGTAGAAATGAGACAAAATTTAAACAAAGGATAATGTGGGCCTGTTCCTAAGTGGAGGAGGGGCCCCGGTTACAGAGGAAGCAGAGAAGCCAGAGTTACCGAATGCCTTCTTTGCTTCAGTCTTCACTGACAAGATCAGAAATCTCTGACCCAGGAGACCAGGGTGAAGGAATGTTGGAAGAGAGACTTTCCCTTGGTCCAGGAGGATTGGGTTAAGAACTCCTAGGCAAATTTGGCATCACCAAGTCCATGGACCATGACGGGATGTATCCACAAATGGAAAGGGAGCTGGTAGACACCATAGCAAGGCTGCTCAGGATCATCTTTGAAAGGTTGTGGTGACCAGGAGAGGTGCCTGAGGACTGGAAGTAGAGCAAATTATTCTATGATTCTATTCTATGATTCTAAATGTCACTCCAGTCTGCAAAAAGGGCAAGGAGGACGACCGAAGGAACTCATGGTCAGTCAGCCTCATCTCAATCCCTGGAAAGGTGATGGAGCACCGCATTCTGCAGGCCATTTCTATCCACATAGATTACGAGAAGATGATAAGGAGCGGTCAGCATGGGTTCACTAAAAGTAAATCATAACTAACCAACTTGATTGTCTACCATGATGAAATAACTACCTGGATGGATGAGGGGGACAGCAGTGGATATTGTCTACCTTGACTTCAACAAGGATTTCAACACTGTCTCTAACAAATCCTCATAGGCAAACTCAGGAAGTACGGACTGGGTGAGTGGACAGTGAGATGGATTGAGAACTGGCTGAACGGCAGTTCCCAGAGGACTGTAAATAGTGGCACAGGGTCTAGTTGGAGGTTTGCCATTAGTGGTGTCCCTCAAGATTCTACATTGTTTAACTTATTCATCGATGGCTTGGATGAAGGGGTGGATGACTCGTCCTTAAGTTTGTGGATGATTCAAAGCTGGTAGAAATGGCTGATACCCCAGAGTACAGCCCTCCAGAAACATCCCAACAGATTGGAGAGATGGGAAGAGAAGAACCTACTGAAATTCAATAAATCAAATGCATGGCCCTGCATCTGAGTGTCATAGTTTAGGAATGATACTCCTCAATTCAATGCCCCACCAAGACTCTCCCAAACCAGATGCTGCTTGCTCGCTGCCGCCTTCCCCTCCCCCTTTCCATTCCAGTGCAATGGAGTTGAGAATTGGAGGCACAAAAGGGGAAAATCATGGGTTGGGATAAGAACAATATACTGGAAACAGCAATGCAATAAGAAAATGAACAGTAATAATATAAATAACGAAGTGTACAAGGAAGGGTGATTCACACGCAAAATACTCACCAAACCTGAGACAATGAACAAAGGCAGACAATGCGCCATGGTTTTTTCAACTGGAAACCACACCCTTCTTCTGAGAAGCCAGGGAGCACATCTTGGAGAACCCCACCCCTGGCAATGACACGAGGTGGACACTAAAGTCCTGGCTGAAACTAGGACAATGAGGAAGAATAAACCCAGGCACCACTACAAAAGCTGAGCTACTGGAAAGCAGCTCTGAAGAGAATGACCTGGAGGTCCTGGTGGACAACAAGCTGTCAGTGGCCAACCGTGTGCCCTTGTGGCCAAGAAGGCCAATGGTGTTCTGGGGTGCATTAGGAAGATCATTGCCAACAGGTCAAGGGATGTGATCCTGCTGCTCTACTCAGCCCTGGTGAGGCCATATGTGGAGTCCTGTGTCCAGTCCTGGGCTTCTCCGTACAAGAGAGACATGGAGCTCCTGGAGCAGGTCCAGCGGAGGGCTACAAAGATGATCAAGGGACTGGACCATCTCTCTTTTGAGGAAAGGTTGAGGGACCTGAGCCTGTTCAGCCTCAAGAAGAGATGACTGAGAAGGGAACTCATCGGGGTCTGTAAGTATCTGAAAAGAGAGTGTCAAGAGAATGGAGCCAGGCTGTTCTCGGTGGTGTCAAACAATAGGACAAGAAGCAACAGGCAGAAACTGACGCATGAGAAGTTCCACCTGAATATGAGGAAGAACTTCTTTACTGTGCGAGTGACTGTGCACTGGAGCAGATTGACCAGAAAGGTTGTGGAGTCTCCCTGCCTGGAGATATTCAAGAACCATCTGGACACAATCCTGTGCAATGTGCTCTAAGATGACCCTGCTTGAGAAGGGAGGTTGGACCAGATGTAACCCACTGTGATCCCTTTCAACCTGACCCACTCTGTGGTTCTGTGAAATGCTCATAGACATTTAATCAAGAATTTCCAAGTACTGGGTATATTTAGCAGTTACTATCCCAGTCACCAAATATAGATAAATAAATAAAAAAATGTCTTAGCTTATATTGAAAAACAGATCATTACTATTTTGCAAAAGAAATTGTGCTCAAATAGACATGGGTAGAAAGAGAGCAAATCTGAAGAAAATTAATTTTCTGTAGTTAGAGAACCATATACACTTGGAAAATACTAGCGACTGCTTTGATGCAGGGGATGTTATAGCTCCCTAATTCTCAAAGTGACAGAATCCTTATAATCCTTAAAATATACTGTAGATAATTTTGGCAAAGGTCCTTGTTTTGAAACAGTGGGTTATTTTAAGTGGCAAAAAAATTCTGTGTTGACTGGTCAGCTGGATGCTTAAGATCAGCAAATACAGATCAGATCTTTTGAAATAGTCTTCCAATAAAAAAACTAAATTAAACATTAATAATAGAAAATGAACCAAAGCCAACAAAAAACCCAAACCAAACAAACAAATGAAGAAACCAAAACCAAAACCACATTTAGAAATTCCCTAACAATCAGCAGGAGTTCATGTGTGAGAAGCACTGTAGTGTTTACCTTATTTAGTCTGAGGACTTAAAAGCCCCTGTGTAGTAAAGATATTTCTCAATATCAAGTCAGTTTGAACTGTGGATATTCAGCTTTATGGTCTTGAAATATATCCTCGGAGCTCAGTTGCAGCCTCTCAGGGCTGCAGCTGCCAGGTTGGATGAAAAACTAGTTGCATCTGGAACCAAATATGAAGAACATTGCTGAAAAACATAAATCTGAGTTCGGATTCTTTGATATCAATTTTAAGGAATTTGCTTTCATGGTGGGACAGAGGACTAGGAGGAGAGCAAAGGTGTATATTTGAAAGGTATTCTAAACCAACAAAAATAGGAAAGCATTAATTACTTGTCTACTCTTTTCTCCACGACAGAAAATTTACTCTGCCAAACATAGACATGGTGATTAGATATAATAAGATGGAATAGATGGACCTAATAATTAGCAGTTATTATTCATAGTTCTGGAAGTTATGGTGAAGAGCTGTTGAATTACTTATTTACTGGATTTGAAAATAACACAGGCTAAAAATTGCCTGGAGTTGCAGGAGCAGAGTCTTGGTCTTAGAAGATTGGTGACATTAATGCTGCTTGAGTGGTCTGGGTTTCAAGGCTCTCCTAAGACAAGGAATCAGACACTTGTAAGTGTGATCACTGGAAGTTGCCTCAGAGAATTAGGCTGGCTATCTGCTCTTTCTGTGTCATTCAAGATCTGGTGTAGCGCAGCAAAAAGACAGTGGAAGAGCTTCCTAGAGCTAGCATTCCAGCAACAACTACAGTAAGTGTTTTAGCCTGGAAGTCACTCTCCAATCCACTGCATTCTGTGTAGATGCATTTGCAAGTTGTAGTGATATACAGCAATCCACAAAAAGAAATATGGAAAATGTTCAAAAGACAGTATAAATGGTTTGCCTATATTCTGTTTTATTTCTCCTTGTTTACTTGTTTTGTTCTTATTGCTGTTTTGAGCTATTTTATTTTTATTACCAATGCACTGTATGTAACTGCGACAAAATATTGCTGAAATCATTATTGACCCCTAATGAAAGAGTGAGAGAGTAATTTCCTTCCCTTCCCTTCCTTCTCCTCCCCCTTCCCCTTTCCTCTTTCTCCTTTCCCCTTTTCCTTTTGTCTATTTTAAGGAGAATTTATCCTCCTTCTCTAGGCAGATGTACTCTCTGCTGTTACACAAGCTTTGGATGAACAAGATTAGCCATGCATTTATTCAAGATGAAGAGGGTCTTGGAACAACAACAACAGCTACAACAACAACACCACAAACAAGCAAAAAACCCCACAAAACCAAACTCACCAAAACCAGAAAACCCCCCAATCAAAAACAAAGGCGGAGGTGACTATTGTCTACTTATGCTTTTTTAAATATTTACATTATTCATATAATATGTATACACACAGAGATATATATGCTATTTATAATTTGTATACCTATATACATACTAAATATGTGTGTAGAATGTGTATATACATTATCTACTACATAATGTGTACATGCAGTGTATGTACCTGCATATATATATTATCTGCATGATACGTAGTCTACATATACACTGTAGTATAGGCATAATAAAAATGTCTTTCTCCATAATATGTTAAATTGTATGATCTTTAAAGCATTGAACTTGTTTTGTATTATTTCAGTGAAGTTACATGAGTTTTAAATGAGCACAAAAGTAGAAAGAACACTTTACAGTGAAAGGCTGTAATGAAACAAGATTCTGTGTGAGTTCATATTTGCCTTCTTTCTCTCAGTTCCATACCTTCTGTTCCTATCTAGCTCAATGTTTTTTCATTTTTAAAAAGTCACTCTCTATTTCACATAACTTATTTTTAATCATTTTACAGTTCTGTATGATCTATGTTTCATTGCCTCAACAGCTTCCTTAAAATTAGTAATTTTATTAACATTCTTCCTCATGTCAGTAGAAGCACACAAGACTAACATAATTTCTAAGAGAATCTTTCTTGAATGTCACTTTTTTATCCCAGCTCACTTTCACTTTTGTGGTGGATTGACTCCAGCTAACAACTAACCACCAGCTGCTCACTCACTCCTTGCCCCCAGAGGAAAGGAGGAGCAAATTGTAAGAGCAAAATCAAGAAAAACTCATGAGTTGAGATGAAGACAGTTTAAAAGAAAAAGGAAAGAGAGAAAAAAACCCAAAAACAAGTGATGAAGAGGCAAGCACTTACCACCACCTACCAGCAGAACAATGACTGGCCCCATACAGATTCTAAGGGTACCTTGGAAAGACTACTCCCCAGTTTTATTGGTAAGTATGATGTTACACAGTATGGGATATTCCTTTGGTCAGCTGAAGTCAGTGGTCCTGGCTGTGTCTGGTCCCAAACTCTCACCTACCTCTGGCATTCTCGCCAGGGGACAGCAGAGTAAGAAACAGAGGTGGTCTTGATGTTGTTCAAGCACTGCTCTGCAATAGATAAAACACCGGCGTGTTATCAAGACTGTTTTAGCTACAGATGTAAAAGAGCTGCTTTTAAGAAAATTAGTTCCATCCTAACCAGACCTAGTACAAGTTTTACCTTTAAATGTGGGAACATATGGCGTCTTACACTTGTTATAAGTTTTTTTTGTGACATCTCAGTACTTCACAGTACGAATTCTGATTTACTATCATTTGATTCTATTAGAAGAATGGCCTGTCTTGGTGTATTTTATCTGTTTTGTTCTACTACTTTTGATGGAACTCATTATACTCCCAAATTTTACCCCCTGGTTGTATATCGTGATTTTACACTCCCTTGCTTCTCCTTTGAATCTTGATTCCTCCTCCAGAGAGAGCTGGTGCTCTTGACTACAGCAACAGTTCCGCCTCTCACACAGAAGCAATGTCTTGCTCTATTGTATATCCAACTTCTCATTTGCTGTAACAATGTTATGCAGTTAGTACTAGATGTCAGAAGGCAAAACTGATTAGCTGTGTAACTGCACTGAGAAGCTTAGGTACTGCATGAGAATACTAGTAGGAAGATGCCAGAACTCCTTGTTCTCAGATGAGTGTCCTTACCAAATATTACCTCACGTGCGCACATATGCATCTTTCATATCTTCCTGTGACTTCACATCTTTGAAGCTGTGTCACCGATCAGAAAACAAGTCTGGAAAAGATTCCATGTCTTTCATCTGTACAAATCTATACCCTGCTGAATTAGGAAATTCTCAGGGAAATTGTGAACTATTGTTTTTAACTTATGAGGAGTAAACTGAAATTAACTTTGTTCCTTCTAAGTGAGTCTTTCAGTTCTTAGAATTATTGTTGTGTTACTAAAAATGTACAATGCATAAATTTACACAATTCCTCCTCTCACCTGAATAATGGTAACCTGAGAGAGGGCTGTAGGAGTGCAAGTCATCTGCATAAAAATGAATTTAATCAAAAGCCATCTGACTCAAATCTGCCCTTGAATTCAAAACAGATACTATAAGATGTACTTACATTATTTTCAAGACTTTTCAGTGCTTAGCAGTAGAGCTATAAGAAATGAACTATCTATTTATGTTATCCTGCTCTAATCTTAAATGAAGAGAGCTTCAACAAATTAATGAATTATTCCATTCAACTGAAGAGAGGCATTGTAGTATGAAAGACTTTCAATTCTGTAATGCAAATTAGACAAAAACAAATCAGATTTAAACAGGCCTCTGAAACAGACAAGCTATGCTTTCCAAAATCTGCAGCGTATTTCAGTGTATTCTCATTGTCTTGATTATGAGAAACAAAAATATTACATAGTCATGGGTGACAGGTTTCAACATCTCCTGTCCTCTTTTCAGTTATTGAAGGATTTTATTTTATTTTGGTTTGGTTTACTTTACTTTATTTCGTTTAACAGTCCTTACCACAAGAGTGACATTTGTCCTTTCAATAGCAAAAGCTCTTTCATTTCCACCCCTCTAAAATCTTAATATAATCTCTCTCTCAGCCTGGGTTCCAGGTACTGATGGTCTATAAAAGTCATTCTGCTTCTGCCCTTCACACTCTTCTGTAGAAATTATTTCCTTGGGCAAGAAAAGGATAAGGTAAAGTTTACTTATTATATTTACACCTAAATCCTGGTATGATTGATTCATAACCACACAGGCCCGTAATACAGTATTGCTGTTGCTAGTAACAGGCCATTAGCTTTTCTAGTGAATTTACAAGGCCTCAGGACTAAGGCAGTGGAAGTGTGATTGCAACATAGGGAAAAGAGGTAGGAACAAAGTGTGTGCGTAACATTTTAACTGCATTATTATGCTTCCTTTTCTGTAAAAATTAGATCTAGATTTATAGTGATTCTTGAATTAGACCATTAGGATTTGTATTACACTAACAGTGAATTCTTGTCTACCTGTATATTTGTGTAAGGTTTGCTTCCTATTTATTCTAAAGGATGCTTTGAAGCATAACACTTGCAGTTTTTCCAAGACTACTTAAAAAACTAGCTGAAATACTGAACTTCCTATTCCAAAATATTTGTTCATTTGTTTTATTTGGTTTTTTGGTGTGGTTCTTTTTCTCCCCAGCTTCTTATGCTCAACAACCACATCTTCTACCACCTCATCTTTTCGTTCTTTTCCCATAGAAACACCATTCTCCTAGCAGTACTTTCTGGAAGTCTATTAAATGCCCTCTGAGAGAGCATAGATGTCCCTCTCTCCAGGTCCCTTTTTCCGAGTAAAAGGAAATATTTTAACAGTATGAAGCTGTGTCAGAGGAGGTTTAGGTTGAATATTAGGGAAATATTTTTCACTCAGAGTGTGGCCGGACACTGGAACAGGCTTCCCAGGGAAGTCGTCACAGCGCCAATCCTGACAGAATTCAAGAAGCACTTGGACAATGTTCTCAGGCATGTATGATTCTTGAGACTGTCCTGTGCAGGATCTTTTTAGGTCCCTTTCAACTCAGGATATTCTATGACTGTATGATTTTTCTTCGAAATTCCCAGTTTAGAACAGTTCCATGGCATCTATACATTGCACCTTTTTTTTTTTTGAAGCTGGACTCCATTTTAAAGAAACATAACAAACTTTTTAGTAATACAAGTTACTGTAAAATGAACTTCCCAGGAATAGTTTATCTGGGCTTTGTTAGTGAAAGATCCCAGAAAAAACTGTGAAGCAACAACAGGAGCATGCACCTCTATGTCAGCCAGTAAACATGGCTACAGGAAACAGGTTCTGTATCATTTGTCTTTTGTCTTGTAACATAATATTTTATTTCTTCACAACAATTCAAATTATTGCTTCATTTTCCTATATCTAACATAATTCTGTCTTTATTAAGTAATATCTCTACTCTTATCCAGTCCCACCTTCCTAACACTCGGCAAGCTGTGCCAATCTTTTGTATATTTCTGCCACACTGATGCCACAGCCCAGGCTTCAAATACATATATGCAGCGGTAGCATTATAAAAACCTTTGTCTTCCTGTTTAGAAATAGATGGAAGTCAATGTTATACTGTGCCTGTGCACAGGTATGCAGATACAAGAGGTGGACTCAGTTATTGGACCCCCTTGTAGGCAAAGTACTGAAGGATCCAAAAGCTAGCCCTCAGCTTTGTTTGTGGGCAAGAGCTGATGTCAGCTTGAAACCAATATTTGATTCTGACTGCACATTTTGAATCACAGGACCTCTTTTCTTGCATTGCCTTCCCTGACCTGACAGCAGAGTCAAGAATTGACTACAGATCACACTGAGGTTTTCCAAGTACTGCTGGTATTACATGCATGAAATGTAGGAAACCTTGCATAAAAACTGTGGGATAATGATCATGGGCCATTGTGGCTCAGATCTAGAGTGGTCAGTCTTCTTAATACCTACATGCAAACCAAGGATGAACTAGGAATAAGAGGTAGGTATCTAAGTACATACAGATATTATATTTTTGGACTAAAGGAAAAAAATACGAGGTTGGGCTCATTTCTCAGTTTGAGGTAGCATGAGACAATAAAAATAGTGTTAGAATTTATGCTTTCTGGAAACAACATAATTAGAATAGGAAGGAAAACATTTCTCAAGTTAAAATTTTGGAGAAGATACGTTTTGTCTGTTTTATAGCTTAGACCCTTAAAGGGTGTAAAATTAGTGCAAAGGACTTCCGAGTGTGACCTACAAAGGTGTAAATTATCTATATTATATTTTCATGATTATATATTTATGTTGAATGAGGTACTTGAATACTTCTGGAAATCATGAGGAAAATAAAGACTGTAAAGATTAGTTAGCTTTTGTTCTATAATTAATGATCTCATGCAATTTCAAGATCAACCATGAAATTAAAAAGCCTGTTAACTTGCAGTGATTTTGCTTTGCCAGAGAGGATATTTCAATAGCCTCACTTTTTCTTTAGAAATATTTATTAATCATGCAAAATCTAATTTAAACAGGAGAATAATTAATTACTTGAAAACCAACAACTGTAAAAAAATAGTTCTAAAAGTTATGGTAAAATCCATAGTAATTTCTTTAGGAAAGACTGCTAAAAAGTCATGAACACATATGAATGGTTAAACAATGATAATGCCAAGCTTTAAACAAAAATTGTTTAGATACCCAAAGTGTGATTTAGAGCGTACATTCAGAAATGTAATTCACCAAAGCCAATTAAAATATGATTAAGGGTCCAGGAAACTCAGATATCTGTCCCAAAAGCTATTGTTTCTCACACAATGAATTCTGCAACATGAATTCTGAGCATCACTGTCTTTAAGGCACTGAATATCAAAATATACATCCTGGTTAAGGCTACTTGGGATCCAGACACTAAGTTTGTCTAGGTTATTTAGTAGAGGTCACATCAGCTGGAAGCACAAAGGATGAACTAAAAATTCAAAAGCTTCTTTTGAAAAAGTGAGTTTCAGGTTCACTTATGCTTATGAAAAATTGAAACTACCTTTCCCAGAAAAAAGGTATCTAAATGCCAAGGGACATCTGTTACTTCTTTATTTTGAATGGGGTCAACACATAATATATTCCTAGGTAAGGTAAAGCCCAGTTGTAACTTAATTAGAAAGGTATTAATTCCCTTAAGAGTTGTGATGCATGACTATAACCTCAGTTTACCTTATTTCTCATTTCCCATATCTGTTTTTATCCAGTGTAACCTGAAATTCAAAAAAAGTCCTGGAAGAAAAAATTGAAGAGCAGATCCCCTGGTGCTTACAAAAATACCAATCTATAGATTCAGCTTTCCCATGTGCACTTTATCCCTGTCCCTACTTGCTGCTGCTGCTGCTCCAGCATGGGGCTACTAGTGGTGATCAGCTGTAGTGGGTTGACCCTGGCCACATGCCAGGTACCCACTAAAGCCACTCTCTTACTCTCTCTCTGCAACTGGACAGAGGAGAGAGGAAAAAAAAAACAGCTAAAGATTCATGATTTGAGATAAGAACTGGGAGAGGTCAGTTACTAATTACCTTCACGGGCAAAACAGACTCAAAATGGGGATATTACTTAAATTCATTACCAACAGGATCAAAGCAAAAGAGTGAGAAATAAAACAATCTTAAAAACACCTTCCCCCCACCCCTCCTTCCTTCCATGTTCTCCCTCTTTCCACCAGTGGTGCAGGGGAACGGGGAATGGGGGTTATGGTCAGTTGTTTCTGCCGCTGCTCAGGGAGAGGAGTCCTTCTCTTGTTCCCAAGGAGTCCCTCCCATGAGACACAGTCCTTGATGGACCTCTCTGGCATGAGTTCATCCCTTGGGCAACAGTTCTTCACAAACTGCTGTCCCGTGGGTCACTCCTCCATGGGGTGCAGTCCTTCATGAATTAGCTGTACTGACGTGGGTCCCCCACAGGGACCACAAGTCCTACCCAGGAAAAACCTGCTCCAGCGTGGGCTTCCCTCTCTGTGGGCTGCAGGTCTCTGGCAGGACCCTGAGCCATCTTGGGCCTCCCATGGGGTCACAGCCTCCTTAAGATATCCACCTGCTCCAGCATGGGCTTCTCTGTGAGCTGCAGGGGCACAGCTACTCCACCATGGTCTGCACCACGGGCTGCAGGAGCCTCAGCTCTGGCACCTGAAGAACCTCCTCCCCCTCCTTCTGCACTGACCTTGGTGTCTGCATTGTTGTTCCCATGTTCTCACTCCACTCTTCCCTGGTTGGAATTCCTTCTGCGCCACAACCTTCTGTTCTTAAATATGTTTTCACAGAGGAGTTACTATTACTCCTGATCTGCTCAGCCTTGCCCAGCGGCAGGAAGTCCATCCTGGAGCTGGCGGCATTGTCTCCAACAGATAGGGTAAGCTTCTAGGAGCTCCTAACAGAAGCTACCCCTGTAGCCACCCCCATCCCCGCTACCAAAACGCAGCCACGGAAACCCACTACACCAACCCTGGCACCAGTGCAAGACCTCAGGATGGAGGAGGAAGGGACTATCTAATGCTGTATGTTGCATAGTTAGCAACAGGAGAGTCACTGGAAACTTTTCTTCCCCATTTCTATTGAGGAAGCCTAAAATAGTCTCTTAGAACCCAGAGGGACTTTGGAAAGGAAGAAGATGGGTAGGTATTAGAAAAAACAACAATTTAAAATTATCCATTAGGTTATTCTAAAAAAAAAACAAACAACGAACAAAAACCCACAAATCCAAATGCCATCATTTGGAACTTAGGACTGTAAAAATAATGGGCTAACAATTTTTTTTTTAGCTGCATATTTTTGTTATGCTGCCTTTGGCTCATTATAGCATTTCAAGCATGACAGTGCTCTCTTTCTAATCTGTACACTTTGCAGTCGTAATATACACTGACCAAGCTGCTGTGGGAAAATTACAAACCCATTCAGGATACTCACAAGCTTTCAGTTGGGGTATTTTCCTGGTTGGTAAGGGATGAATATACAAGTCTCCTCAGTGAGATGCACTTAAAACCCAGGTCTCATAATCCATTTTTGGGGAACTATTGTAATTATCATGCAAATAGGTTGTCTCTTCTCTATTTTGGTGCTAAAAATTGCTGAAAGGAAATGAGAAACTGCACATTCTAAATTCCAGTTGCACAAAGTTTTTTAGCTTATGCTGCCAGATGAGGACTCAAAGTCATGCGAAATACTGTATTTCGGGTGGATCGAATGTACTATGTGCCCCCCTACCTAGATGCCTTTAAGATATAGAATATGTCAATGCTTTATTCAGTACTGGGGATTCAATTTATGGAGATGGCTACCTGACTTCAGTTTTCTGTAAAGCTGAGTTAAGTGTTCAGAAGTCAACCAGATTAATTTTGAAAGATATTGAATGTATAATGCACAAAGTTCCAAGAAAAGAAACAGCAGAAATTTGAAACTCATTAGTGCTTTCTTACATATAGTAATGGACACAGCTACAAAAATGCTATGATAACTTCCTGGGTGAATAGCAACATTAAGTGTAGACTATTCAATCCCAAACTCATTTCATAATTTGCTTACATAACAGCAGGTAAATATATAAGATAATCTTGAAATTACTATGTGCGTAAAAGACATTTTGAAGACTTTCTGATCTGTCTATATGTCTTTTTTCATTAAATATATGATTGTTTGTGAGAGTATTAACACAAATATACATGATAGGTCTGAAATTCTTGTGGAGTGGGTTTTTTTTGTTTACATTTGCTTCATTTCTGGTTTTTATTTTATACTACCTTAAATAAAAGATATTTTCTCTCTTCTTGTTTGCTATTTTACCCACAAATATGTACCTTTCCATAGAAATAAGAGCAATTAATCAAGCAAAAAACTATTGAAATGATTGAGTTCTGACCAATCAAGGTTAAATTAACTTCAAAGGAAAGTAATTAGTTAAAATATTGAAGTGAAAAACAAACAAAACAAATAAAACCACTGCAAACCTTAACCTCAGGAATGAATCCAGAAATAAGACAAAGTGCACTTCAGAATTCAGTGTCAAGAATATAAATTATGAAGCTTGATTAAAAATTATTAGAGACTGTCTGGTTATAAACCAATATCCCATAAATAGAAAGTTTCTAAACACATGGAAGCAAATTAAAAGAAAATTAAATGACTGATATATTTTGTATCTCATTTTTAGTTTGCTGTTCATTCAGTTTTGTGTTTAATTTATTTAGTACAAAACACTGAGAGAAAAGTATAGACAGAAAAAAAAGAATCACAAAGTCCTCCTCTTTGGTGAACACTTCAACAAATGAGATGAAAATAACTGAAGTAATGGCATAGGTGGAAATCCAGAGTTGAAATTGTTTTATCAAAAGAAAGCAGAATTTGTGTCATGAATAGCAATTTAAAATGGTTCTCAGCCCTTGTGTGTTCACAGTTGAAATGCATAGATGTTTGGTTACTTCTTTAACTTTCATAATTTAGTCTTAAATATAAGTTTCACTTGGCCAAAGAGTGGAGGTCGTAGTAGGTATGCGTGTAAGCAGGAGTAGGCTATAGTGGTGATATGTGTGGGAAAGACCACATATTGCGATGTGTCTGTTGAAATGGGGTCCAGGGTGCCTTGAGACAAAAGGAAACAACAGTGGAAAATATTCATTGTGCATCAAAATTTAACTGTACTGCCGCAGTCCGAAGGGGGGAGGGGAACGGGGCCACAACACAGCACGGATCCGGGACACAAAGGTGGGATGCAGGTAGAGCGTTTATTCCGGCGCGCCTGCGGGTTTTATCAGCTCCGGAGGGAAAGGGCCAGAACATAGGGCGGAGCAGGAGACAGACAGGCAGGGGGACAAACCAGGATAGGGACATGGGCAAAAGGGGAGGAGCGCAGGAGGAACCAGGGGAGAAAAGGGCGAATGGGGGCTGTCTCCACTCTGCAGCTTCTCCAGCCAATCGGCAGAGAAAGAGAGGAGCAGGGAGGTGAACAAACCAGGACATGCCCGGGAAATAAAAATTCTGGGGAAGCATACAATGTATATATACATAATAACTGTAAAGTCTGTATCATAAAGTCCTTTCAATCACTGTACATCTTTTTCCACTTCTGAAATTTTCCCCATTCTGATTCCTGGTCCTTCACACTGTACTACACCAGAGTTGATCCAATCAGAGAAGCAACAAGGGCTCCTGCTCAAACACATCTGAAAAAGACAGCTGTTAGAGGCTGGAGAGACATGCTCTAGGAAGGTACTCGAAGTCCCTAAAAGCACTGGAGTCTGTGGGAGACAGATGTGCCAGTGCAGGGACACCCCTGAGGCATCTCAGTCCATGGGTGACCCATGATGGCTAAGGGACAACCCTGAGAGACTGTGGCCATGCTTGACTCAGGCCAGTCATGAGAATTAAAGGCAGAGATACATACCACCTCAACCTCCTATGCCATGCAACACCTGGCTGGATGAACTGGCCAGACTAAGTATAAGCCATGGTGAAAATATGTAAAATTGAAACAGGAGAGAGAAGCAGATGTTTATGTACATGCAAAAGTGCATGTGTATGTCTGTGTATGGGGGGGGAAGTGTGTGTGTGAAAGTGTGTGTAAAATGTGCTCTTTCCTTTTTTGATGTATTCTTTTTTTTCCCTCAATACCTTAAAAAATGATCAGCCTCTTGTGCTGGATGTCAACAGATTAAGATAGGTGAAATTCCCCAATTCTAAGGGGTTTTCTTGCATGTGACCTCAACACATAGGAAATTCACGATCACTTTTGTTTGAAAATTCCATACTATGACACTAATTTACACCTCAATTTGCAACTTCTGTCTATCTTCATGTTATTAGCTTACATTAAATATAGGAATATCTTAAAAGTTTATTTGGAGATAAAAGTACAGAAATATACCCTTTATTTCTTTGTTTAAGGTAAATGTTTAAATACCTGAATTTTAGTAAGCTAGTATTAACAAACAGGCAAGAAATCTTTAATGTAGAATTTTTGCTTACATGTTTGGTTACTAAACTAATGGTCTTAGAGAGGGAACAGTTTTTGGTTATTCTTTCTAATAAAAATACTTCACAAAAAGAAAAACATTATTTTAAATTTTGCTGTAATATAAATCACTAAAAAGGTTTTTACATTTAGTGTGTTGCTTTATAAGCAGAGACACTCATAAATTGTCAGTCTGTTCATTAACCAAAACAATTAATAGATCATTAACAAGACATTACAAGACTGAACTCTGTAATAAATTTTTATATTATTCAATTAACCGAGCTTGATTGTGGACTCTTCGCTGGAGGTTTCCCGGAGAAGCACTCAGGTGCGGTCCTCTTTTTGCAGGAGGAGAGAGTGGCCAAGTTTCTTCTCTGGATTCCAAGGCGAAAAGACCTTTATGTGAAGTTCCCATAGCTTATAGGGGCTCAGGGGGAGGGCTAGAAAGGGGAATGTGATTGGACCAAGGTCCGGGGGAAAGGGAGTGGCCTGAGGACTCTACTGACCAATGGGGGATACAGGAGGACCCTGTTCCAGTAATAGAACTAGGGATTGGGGAGAGACAGATGGGACAGCTTATCATGCTTGTGTAGAGGCGGAGTTCGCGTTCAGGGAGTGAGTGAACATGGCTCCTTTGTGGGGGGGGCCCACATGGACCAGGGGAAATACATAACTCAGAAAAACCCATACAAATAAAACGCAAGTGGCTGTTGTTTTTCTACTTTGCTCGGTCCCAGGAAGTTGCCACTGTGTTGGATCTGTTTCTGAAGCTGCTCTTTCCAGGTTTCGTAATCCTGGGGTTCGCCCACATTCAATTATATACTATGTGACATTTATAGATCATGTAACTTTATATACATTTTAATAGAGTTGCCATGTTTTAAGCCCAGGTAGTAACTCTGCACCATGTAGCTACTTGCTCATTTTCTTCTGGTGAGATGAGGGAGTGAACTAGAGGAGTAAAAGTGAGAAAACTCATGGGTTAAGGTAAAGACAGTTTAATAGGTAAAGCAAAAGCCATAGATGCAAGCGAAGCAAAACAAGGCATTGATTCACCACTTCCCATGGGCTGGCAAGTGTTCAACCATCTCCAGGAAAGCCAGGCTCCATCACACGTCAGGGTAACTTGGGAAGACAAATGCCATCACTCCAAATATCCCCTCCTTTCTCCTTCTTACCCCAGCTTTTATTACTGAGCATGGCACTGTAGGGAATGGAATATCCCTTTTTTCAGTTGGGGTCTGCTTTGTTGGCTGCGTCCCTTCCCAACTTTTTGCACATCCCCAGCTTACTCACTGCTGGGGTGATGTGAGAAGTAGACAAGGCCTTGACTCTGTGTGTTAAACCAATTTTATTATACTATTTTTATTGTGAGTTTTATTGGATATAATTAGAGCCTTCAATGTGACTTCAGAATAAAGAATATTGGACATATTTTAATTATATTAACATGGAGGATTTCTTGTGTTGTTTTCTGTGTGAACAGATTGACTTTACTTTCTTTTGAGCTGCACTTGATAGTATTTTGACAACAATAACTACAATGTAACCTAAAGTACAGGCACAGCAGGAGGAGGCTATCTTTACTGTTCTTCCTGCAGGGTGAAATATTCTTTCTGCTGCTAGACCTTGTTTTTAACTGATAGTAGAGTGGAGGGGAAGAATCCTGCAAGAGTGTACTGATGTCAAGAACAAAACCTATTTTTATGCAACATATTCCAGGGGTTTTTTTTTGTTTTGCTGTGTAGTTCTTTTGTCAATGAATCTGCTAATATGTGTTTTAACCAATGTTAAAGACAGGCAGTAACATCTTTCAGCTAAGATCTTCCTCACATGCTGTTAAGAGTGGAATATTATTAAAGAGATAAGTTTGTTAATCACATTCATGAAAATCCAAAGCAGTTCTTAGTGAACTTTAAACAACATTAGAAAGAATAGGCTGTGACAATTCATGGCTTCGGTTTTAGCGGTACTCTCTTGATTTCTGTATTTATCCTGCTTCTGTTATGAACCGAGCTTGCAGCTGACACTTAGGAGCAAAGAACAGAAAAGGGTAATTTCAAGCTTCCTAATATATTCTTCTGCTGAGTAGATACTCTTTAAGCTAAAAGTGCATTAACAAATTTCAGCATGATCCAGGAGATGTACAAATGAGCTGACAGATGAGCCCAGAGACGAACATCTGCCTTTTCAAATCTTCTCACATTTTCAGGATTTATACAAGTTGGCACCTTTCCTTGATTAGTGAGGCAAGCATTATTTAGTGATTCTTAAAAAATCTTTACTAAAAATATATATTCTGTATTTTACAGGATTATTAGTGTACTGCCTCACACAGTTTTGTAAAAGATTTTTAATCATAACAATAAATGAAAAGCAGGCAATAAATATCTAAATGCCTTAAAAATCTGTTTTTATAAGATGTTGCTGTCATATCAGAAAACAAAGGTATGTTTATAAATACCTGTGTATAGTAAGCTTCTCCTTGATGGAAGTGATGGCAATGAGTTAGATTGTTCTTTGTCAGTACTATATAGCCTAAAGTGATTTTAGCTATTTTTCAGACTGTCATTAATCTAGTCATTTACTAGTATAAAATTTCTTCCATTTTATTTGGAAAGTGTAAGTACTGAAACTTCATATTCTGTCTAATGTTAAGGACAGCTTTCCTCCCTCTCAGAAAAGGAGCCATCCATTTATCTAATCTGCACAATACTTTGCGTCTGTATCTTAATTTTTATCCTTGGCATATAAGACTGTGCTTTGTCATGTCTGAACATGTAACAGTTAGGAGTATATATATGTTAAGAAATCCAGGACTTGTTGAGGAAGAAGAGAACTGCCCACCAAGCACACCTTGCACTGCCATCCTGTCACGCAAGAAAAATAGCCTTTCGTCTTGCATGCAGCAAGCTCCAACAGAAACTCCGTGACATCCAGAACAAGTGGTGGACCGATCTAGCTGCAAAAACTCAACTATGTGCAGATACAGGGGATCACAAAGGATTCTATGAGGCCCTGAAAACAGCATACGGACCTACATACCAAGTCCAAAGCCCATTACTCAGTGCAGATGGTCAAACGCTTCTGACAGATAAAACCTCCATTCTGAATAGATGGTCTGAACACTTTCAGACTCTTTTCAGTACCAACTGTGTAGTACAAGACTCAGCAATTCAGTCCATCACACAATGACCGGTGAAATACGAATTGGATACTGCCCCCACTTTAGGAGAAACCCTCAAGGCCATACAGCAGGTGAAAATAGGCAAGGCAGCTGGGGTTGATGGAATTCCACCCGAAGTCTGGAAACATGGGGGCCTTGCACTCCATGCTAAATTTCATGAGCTTGTGGTGCGCTGTTGGGAACTAGGTGAACTACCTTCAGACCTTCGTGATGCAGTCATCATCACCTTGTATAAGAAGAAAGGTACTAAATCAGACTGTTCAAATTACCGTGGTATTACTCTGCTCTCCATTGCTGGCAAAATCCTGACAAGAATACTCCTGAGCAGACTAATACCCGCTATAGCAGAAGGAATTCTACCTGAAAGTCAGTGTGGCTTCAGAGCCAACAGGAGCACCACAGACATGATATTTGTTCTCAGACAACTGCAAGAGAAGTGTAGGGAACAGAACAAAGGTCTCTATGTAACCTTTGTCGACCTCACCAAGGCTTTCCATACTGTGAGCAGAAAAGGTCTTTGGCAGATTTTGGAACGTTTAGGTTGTCCCCCCAAGTTCCTTAAAATGATCATCTCACTTCATGAGGATCAGCACGGCCAAGTCAGATATGGCAACACACTTTCTGAGCCCTTTCTAATAAAGAATGGTGTGAAACAAGGCTGCGTTCTCGCTCCTACCCTATTCACAGTCTTTTTCAGTATGATGCTCCAAAGGGCCACGGTAGACCTTGATGATCAGGACGGTATCTACATTCGATATCGTACTGATGGAAGCCTATTCAACCTAAGGTGACTGAAGGACCACACCAAGACCCTAAACCATCTTGTCTGGGAGCTGCTTTACGCTGATGACGCCGCCCTTGTTGCCCACACAGAAGCAGCCCTGCAGCGTTTAACATCCTGCTTTGCAGACGCTGCTGAGCTCTTTGGGCTGGAAGTCAGCTTAAAGAAGACTGAAGTTCTCCATCAACCTGCACCTCAGGAAGTCCCCCATCATCATCCCCACATCACCATTGGCCAATCAGAACTCAAATCAGTCCAACAGTTTAATTACCTAGGCAGCCTCATCTCCTCGGACAGTAAGATTGACGGGGAGATAGACAACAGGTTAGCAAAGGCATATAGTGCTTTTGGAAAGCTTCATAAAAGAGTCTGGCGAAATAAACACTTGAAGAAAAGTACCAAGATCAGTGTTTACAGAGCCATAGTGCTGTCAACTCTCTTATATGGCTCCGAATCATGGGTCATCTACCGCCACCACCTGCGTCTTCTAGAACGCTTCCATCAACGCTGCCTCCGCACAATCCTAAACATCCACTGGTCAGATTATGTGACCAATACATCAGTTCTTGAACAGGCAGCAATCACAAGTATTGAGGCCATGTTGCTGAGAACGCAGCTGCGATGGGCAGGGCACATCTCTAGGATGAAGGACCACCGCCTCCCCAAGATCCTACTTTGCGGTGAACTTGCCACTGGCTGCCGCAAGAGAGGAGCCCCAAAGAAAAGATACAAGGACTCCCTGAAGCAACAACTCAGCCTTGGGCATATTGATCACCATAACTGGTCTACTCTGGCCTCCAATCGGGAGGCCTGGAGACAAACCATTTATAACGCTGCTGATGCTTTTGAGAAAGCACGCAGGATCACCCTTGAGGAGAAAAGACAACGCAGAAAGAATCGAGCCTTGCAGAATATACCACCTAAGGAGTCTTTCTGCTGTGTCTTTTGCAACCGGACTTGCCTTTCTCGTATTGGCCTTTTTAGCCACCAACGCGCTTGCAGGAAACATGGGTAGAGCCCTTCCCAAATCTTCGTTCGCGAAGCCTAGCCATGAATGAATATGTACATAATAGTAGATAAATGTATTTTATGATATTTGTGGATACCAACTCTTGAACAGCAAAGAGAAACCAAAGAAAGCCCAAACTTTTCACCCTTCTTTTCTGAAAACAAATTCTTTCCTAAATATAAAATTCAATATTGCCTTCTACACACACTAGAGCATCAATAATCAGATCACTGATACAGATAATTAATTTACTTCTTATATATAGGAAAGATACAAATTATCATACCTACTATAGTAACTACTATGACTATGACTATGTTATGATTTCCCAGACAAGATTTAAAACATTTATTTCAGGCACAGGTAACAATATTGGATAATTCAGCAAAATATAAACATTATAATTGTGACTCCTAGGCAAGACAACTTCTGTGTTCGAGATTCATGGAAGTAGGGCTTATGCATGCTACATTCAAATAGAAATGTGCTTTTTTTTGTGTCTAACAACGAAGACAACTCTGAATAAGACTGTCTAACATATTTCAGTATTTTATAGGCTATATTAAATTTAAATAAAACAAGAAATACTTCCTCCTCTGCCCTTCACTTGATAGCTTTCTCTAAATTTGAGATCCAGCAAGCCATGATTTTTTATGGATAGAAAATTAGGTCACAAAAATCATAACAGCTTTCCTTTATCCTCTTTTTCTACTAGGCTTCCCTACTGATGAAGGTATTTTAGCAGAAAACACCTTATCTCTGTGTAATTATTACAGGAAAATATTACCAATGTCAGAGATTAAATATGGTTTACTATCTAACTGATAGTACATTTCAGTTGAAGGCCTGTAGGCACTGATTATGTGATTAGTGCTATTCAGCTTCTTAATTGTTTGCTTACCTGATTGATAGAAATTGCACTTAGGAAAACTGTGTATGACACCAAAACTCGTGAGGTTAAAATTACCACTTAAAAAGATGATGTCAGAAGTTCATCAAAGTTTTGGACAACTACCCCCAAATCAATAGGATTACATTTAATGAAGCACATGAGAGAAGAAATGCAATATATAGGTATGAAATGAGGAAAAAATGGCTAAGCACAGTGTTGCAGAGAAAAAATGTGAAGGTTATCATGGACAAAAAAGTAGTTTTGAGGAGAACAATAAATTTTATTCTGAGACAGACTAGTAAGATTGTTGTATGTCAGTCAAAAATACTAATACTAAATAGCAATAGTGAAAGAAACATAGTTTTCTAGTATCTGATGTTGATGAGGCTGCAGCTGCAATAAAGTGTGTTTTATAAGAATGTAAAAAGAAGATTCTTAGGTTAGTAAAGCAGTCTTTTCCTCTCTTTTCCTTCCAGATTTCCCTAATCATGAATTTCCCTAATGTTCAGGAGGAAAGATACCTTATTATGTTGAATTTCATGTACCAACTCTTAAAGAAGGTATTATAGGTCTGAAGGAAAGGAGCAAAATTAATTGGGTAGAAGCTGAAGAAAACAGATTTCCCTACCAAGAGAATATCTAGGAAGAGAAACAAAGCAAAAAATGTTACAGTGAGACTGATGAAACAATTGCTTTTTTCAGCAACTTGGGTAATTAAGACATTATGGGGCAAGTGTGGGAGCCCAAACCCAGCTTTCAGCAAAAGGAAAACAAGGGCTGACAAAAACCTCGTGATCTGAAGGAGCTGGACCCTTCTCACAAGACCTGGTAAAGTTCTACCTTATGGATTAAGCCTGGCTCCAGCAGAAATCAGAAAGGACTCTTGAGATGATTGTATCAGACCATGTCTAAACCCCTGTAATCCCTCTATCTCCCATGTAATCCTAATAGGGGAAAAATTAACTGTTTGGAAACTGCAGTAAAAACTTGTGCAACTCCCCAATTAACATAGGTTGTCCCCTTCATTAACATGTCCAGCCCCAGATGCCTTTAAATTGTGTTCTCGTGTTCAATAAAGTATTCCAGTTTCCCCAAACTGGGATCGTCTAGCTTTTATTTTTTTTCAGACCGCCACTTTGCAGTTTCCCCAGACTGGGATCATCTAGCTTTTATTTTTCAGACCGCCACTGGCAAGGGGAAAAAAGTAAGTATTTTTTAAATACAAGGATCATGAAGTACTGGAAGTTTTTGAGGTCTCCCTCTCTGGAGATTTTTAAGAGTGGGTTAAACAAAAAAAACCCAAGTGTTCTTATCCTTCCTCAAAAAGTGATGGAATAGAAGTTTCCTGAAAGTACTTTCAAGACCCATTTTTTTTTTTGACTGATGTATTATGATGGATCATATAATACATCAATTTGCATATGATTTATATATTAGATATGAAAATACATCTGAATAATATTACCTTGTTGTAACTTTTATTTATCTTTCATTTACAGATAAAGAAATAATAAACTCCCTTAACGGATACCAAATTTTTCTATAGATTGATATTGACCTAGGATACACTACTTGTAGGACTGAGTTTCTGAAAAGCACTTACAGGTTTTAGCATTGCAAGTTCCAGTGAAAATTAATATTCACTCAGGTTATCCAAGACAAGATTTGTGTGAAATAACTGTGCCTTTACTACATCTACCAAGAGCTTTTTCACTGAATGTATGGTTTTAGGCCCTTGGGGATACATGACAGGCAAGGAGAAGGGGTAGTGCTTCAAGTAGAGGATGGATTGCACTGTACAGGGCTTGCAGTTAGGAGTGACATGGTTGAGAGCCTCTGCGTTTAGATTAGGGGAAAAGATAATAAAGTAGATGCTGTTGTAGTATTCTACTGCAGATCACCCATCCAGTATGATGACATCAATGTATTACTATATAAGGCATTAAGGGAAATCTCTAGATCTTGGCCTTATGGACAACTTCAACTTCGTAGATATTAACTGGGACTCACACAGCAGACACAAACAGGTTCAGGGAATTTCTGAAGCATATTGAAGATAACTTTTTGATACAGCTGCTGACAGCCAAGTAGGAAAGGGGTAGCACCTGTTTGGCAACCAGCCACTAGTGATGTTCCCCAGAGCTCAATTTTAGGGCCAGTTCTCTTCAATGTTTTTATCAGTGACCTGGACACAGGAGTTGAGTGCTACATTTAAAATAAATTTTACTGATAGTACTAAACTAGGAGGAGCTGTTGATTCACTGATGGGTAGAGAGGCATTACAGAGAGATCATGATACGTCAGAGTGTTTGGCAATTACCAATCATATGAAATTTAGAGAGAACAAATACTGGATTTTGCACCTCAGAATGTAATCCGGGATGAACACATAAGTAGGGGACAAGAGGCTGCAATGCAGACTTGTAGAAAGGGATCTGGGGGGTTTAGTTGATGGCAAGTTCAATGCAAGCCAACAGCATGCCCTGGTGGCCAAAAGGCCGGACTGTATCCTGGGGGTCATAAGTCACAGTATAACTAACTAGTTGAAAGGATTGTCCAGCTGGACTTAGCACTGGTGCATCCTCACCTCAAGTACTCTGTGCAGTTTTTTCTTTATGAATTTAGAAAGGATATAAAAATATTAGAATATGTCCAAAGGATGACAACAAAGACGGAGAAAGGACTAGAGGGCATGACTAAATGGAGAGTGGCTGTGCATACTAAGATTGTTCAGTTTTGAGGAGGCTGAGGGGTGATCTCATTGCTGTCTACAATTTCCTCATGAGAGGGAGCAGAGAAGGAGGTGATGACCTCCCCTGGTGTTCAGTGATAGGACACAAGGGAATCCCTTACAGCTGCTTCACTAACAATTCAGATTAGATATTAGGGAAGAGTTCATTGAGAGGGTGATGAAGCGCTGGAACAAGCTTCCCAGGAAAGAAGTCGTGGCTCCAAGCCTATCACTGCTCAAGAAGCATCTGGGGAACACTCTTAGCTATTTGATTTGGCTTTTTTATGGAGTCAAGAGTTGAATGTGGTGATCCTTGTGGGTGCCTTCCAACCCAGGATATTTTATAATTCTCTGATTCTAAAGAAGATATCTCAGAATAATTTTATAGAAAAAGAAGATGAGCTCTTCAAGGGCATGACTCGTCTCATTCTAAATGAGATTTGCACATCAGGTGATCTAAATTGTTTCTTAAAATGACCTGCACCTCCCCATTCACTATGATAGTATTTTAGAATTCCAAACAGCTCCTTTACAGATGTCCGAAGTTATGCTATTTGAACTGCATCCTTAGTCACTTTAGTATGTCAGCATTGCTAAAAAATCTTCCAGAAGGAAAAAATATAAAGAAATGTAATACATATGATGTTGTAATCTCCTTTATTAAAGTCAAGGAGTTCATACTTTTCTCTTGGGAACAGGATTTGAAAATAATCTGTGCTGTGGCAACATTTTTTTCTTATAAAGAGGAAACTCAATCATTCATTCATTGCACATAAAAGTTGTTAGAAGGTTTTTTCATAAATTATAATTGTTTACATGGATAAACTAATTTTGTTAATAGTTCACAATAAATGAGATAAAGGTAATATTCTAAATTTAGGCTGTAATTAGTGCAATGAATTTCATAAACATGTTTTCCAGAAATTGTTTAAGAAAGAGAGTAAACTAGAAATAGGCTAAAACAAACAAAAAACCCTCCACCCTCTATTCTTTTTTTTTCCTTTTTCATGTCTTCTATTCAATTCATTTTATTTCCTAATAAGGAGTACATTACACTGACACATTCTGCAACTGCCTGCATGATGTGACAGTGTCTCTTGTTAAAATGAATAGAAATAAATGAACACAGATGCCTTGAGCATCTTAGTTTCTTTTCCCTGTGTAAAGAAATCTCTTTAATTGTCTTTATCACCAGATATGTATACTTTCATAATTTGAAATGTACATCAAATATTTGTAAGCAAAATCACATTTCATAAAAATAAACAAATCTAATGTGACGTGAAGATTCTGAATGAAATATAATGAAGCAGAAAAAAACCAATAATGTTTCATTTATGTCTCAGCTCTAAAAACATTCCTTGGTCTTTTAAAAGGGAACAGTTTCCATCAATTGCACCAAGAAAAGTCAACATATTCTTAATTATTAATATAAGCAAGATAAGAAAAATAGAGTCCAGTGTGAGCCCTCTGCTGAATGGAGCAGAGGGTCTAGTGACAAAAACACATGGAAAAGACAAAAGTATACAATGCTTTCATGGTTTCCTCCTCTTGATTTTTATTGTCAAGACTGGCCTTCTGGAGTCTCAGGCCTCTGAAACATGAGGGAAAATCTGAAGCAAAGAAAACTTGTGCTTAGTAGAAGATGACTAAGGTAGGGAACATTTAAACTAATCGGACACATTTAAACAAATTGGATGTACCCACAAGTGCTTAGCAAGTTGCTCAATGTCATTGTGAGAACACTCTTGATTGTCTTTGAAAGGTCATGGCAACTGGGAGTGTTTCCTAAGGGATGGAATAAAGTAAATTTCACTTCTTTCTTCCAGAAAGAAAGAAAGACATGAAAGAAGATCCAGGGAATGACAGGAAAGTCAGCACTGGAAAGGTAATAGAGTTAATTGTCCTTAAAACCATTTTTGATCCATGAAGCACAAAAAGGTGATGAAGACCTGTCAGTACGAATTTATGAAGGGTGAGTCATGCTTAACCAACCTGATGGTTCCTATCATGAGGTGACTGACTTAGTCTATGAGCAGAGTGGAATGGATGTTCTTAATTTCAACTTCAGTAAAACTTTCAACAGTATCCATATAACATCATCATTAGTAAAATGATGAAGCACAGGACAGATAAATTAACGAAGTAGACTGAAAACTGTCTGAATTACAGGCTTAGTAAGTGATCAGCAGCACCAAACCTAGTCTTATAGCTAAGTAGCATATCCTACAGGTTGATAATCCAACAGATGGTGTTCAACATCTTCATTAATGAGCTGGATGATAGGACAGATGGTACCCTCAGCAATTTAGCAGGTATCACAAAACTGGGAAGAGTGGTTGATACAATAGGTGTGTTGTCTTGACAGGTTGGAGAAATCAACCACCAGAAATCTCATGAAATTCAACCAACAGAAATCTCATGAAATTCAACAAACAAAAATCTCATGAAACTCAATTCCAAATGAAAGAGTTCAAATGGAAAGTTCTGCCCCTGGAGAGGAACAACCTTATGCACCCTACAGGTTGAAAACCTACATGGTGGAAAGTAGCCTAGCAGTGGAGGACCTAGCAGTCCTGGTGCACAGCAAGTTCAATGTAAGCCAGCCAGTCAACAAAGAAGTCACAGGGCCCAGTCAGACAAACAAACTGACTTGGCCCTTTTTAAATCTGACCAACCCCTTTTGTATGCCCTTTTGTCTATTCACCCTGTCTGTTTCTCTCAGTTCACCTTTCCCCTGCATATTGCCTCATCAGTTGGCAAAGTCCCACTACTCTCTTCCAACATCCCGGACCCTCAGGTTTGCTTCCTTATCAATTACAAAGTCTGGTTTGCTGCAGTTTCTTGGTAGCCCATCAATTAATTTGAATGCTGATGTTTGTCTCTTGTCACCTTTGTATCTCTGTATGTTTTGTTTATAGCTTACCCCTTTTTCTCAATATACCACTTGACAAAGCCCTCCATCAGGTAATTTTACTGAAATAAACATTCCAACATTCCACGTACCTTACCAATTAGTGTGACTGACCAGGTTTTATTCTCCTTTTACTACCTCCGTTACTGTCTGAAGATCAAGTTTGTGTTCTTGTGTGCTGATGCTTATGGCATCCTCTTTTACTTATTCTCGCCTTCTGCATTGGAAAGGACCAGATTAAGTGAACAGATGCTCTCTCCTTCCATTATACCCTTATGGGATTTTTTAAGGTCCATTTAAGTACAAGACATATTATGGAAACATTTTCTGTTTGTGCCTTAATTCCCACAGGAAAGAAGATATGTGCCCATTGAAAGAGACTGAAGTGTTCATGAGCCAGGTCCCTACTCTTGGTGACTGACTGACAAAGATTAAACACACCCTCCCAGTCTACCCCTAGGCTATAGGACCTTTCTACCAATGGAATTTGTCTAATGGCCTTCACTAGTCTGAGCAAATGCCAGAAGGGATATTGAAAAATTCTCTTTAGATTTATTATTTACAAAATCATTGATTTCTGGAACAGATTGAGACCAGAAGCAGATCTTGAATATACAAAACATGGTTAAGAATATAAATAATATAATGCCATTTTTTTACACTATATCATTGTGTTATTGGATTAAACATATTTGTGAAATATAGAAAGGTGAAGAAAATAAAAACTAAAAAGTGTCACTATTATTTCCGAATTACTGGAAGGTTTTTTCAGCTAAATTTTTTTGCTTATCATTTGAAGTAATCAGAGTTCAAAAATATTCATTTCAATGTAAAAGTGGAGTGCATGGTCATTTATTTATGCCATATAAGACCAGATTTATTGATGCTCACGACTGCAAAGATTTTGATTTAGAGGCATGCACTTATGATAATCTTTAAGTAAGCTATTGATGTTCTGCTAGTGGTTGGCTGCAATTTAAAAATTCTTTTGTGCACGAATAAAAGAGCTTTGAAGGCCACAGGTAACCTGAACACTGCACTGTAACAACTGGAGAACTATACAATTGTATTTAAGGGAAAAATAAACAAAAAACTTTTAAAAACATTCAGAATTCTAATAAAATCACTCTTCAGACATTCCCAGAATGCTTTTAAACATTGAATCAGTTGAAAGAGGGTAAGACCATTTTTGAAGACCCCATCATGTTCACAATCAGTGCAGCCCTTTAGGTAGGTTTTAAGCTGTTAAACATTCAGTGAAACAAGAAGTGGAAGATGGATCCCTTGCTGTGTAAGTGCTGCCAACCTCACCCAGCATTCTTCTGACATTTCTTTTTGCTCAGTTGAGATTTAATTAATGCAGAGAGGAAGAGTTTTTCACAATTAAATAAAAAGGAAAAGATTGTCTCCAATCCTTCATGTCAATATAGGCATTTACATGACTAATGAAGCACCTATATACTTCAAATTTACCTCTTTTGCAATATTCATAGAATGGTTTGGGTTGGAAAGGACTTTAATAATCATCTAGATCCAATCCCCTGCCACTGGCAGGGACACCTTCCACTAGACCAGGTTGATGAAAGCCCAAATCAACACTTCTAGTGGTGGGACATCCACAACTTCTCTGGACAACCTGTTCTAGTGTCCCAGCACATTCATGGTAAAGAATTTGTTCCTAATATCTAATATAAACCTGTCCTCTTTCAGTTTAAAGCCATTACCCCTTGTCCTGCCACTACAAGCCCTTGCAAAAAGTCCCTCTCCAGCTTTCTTGCAGGCCCCCTTTAGTTACTAAAAAGCCACAGTAAAGTCTCCCCGGAGCCTTCTCCTCTCCAGGCTGAACAGCCCCAACTTTCTCAGCCTTTCCTCATAGGGAAGTTGCTCCAGCTCCCTGAGCATCTTAGTGGCCCTCCTCTGGGCTATCTCCAACAATTCTGTACTCTTTGTATGTTAAGGACCCCAGAGCTGGATGCAGTCTTGCAAGTGGAGTCTCTCAAGAGCAGAGTAGAGGGGGAGAGTCTCCTCCCTCAACCTGCTGGTTCCACTGCTTTTGATGCAACTTAAGTCTATTTTGGCACCTGCTTGCAAAATCAAAACTTGGGCATTTCTTTTACTAGTAGCATATTGGTTAAAAGATGACACTACCCTGTTGTTTTCTTTTGCAATACAGAGTTTGTTTGTGTATATAAACTGAAGATCAGAGCTCTTGTCTTGGAATTCAAATAAAATCTCAGACACACTAAAAATTATAGTGGTGGTTTCCTCAAGCCACAGCCACTCCTAGGTATTTTTATGCAGTAGCTTAAGTTTTTCCGCTCATTTAATACATTGTGGGTTTTTTTGTGGGCTGGAGTTTGATTGTGTGGTGTTTTGGCTGTTGTTTGCTTGTTTTGAAGAAACTACTTAAAATTGTTAAATCCTCTCTTGTACTGCATAAATGCCCTGAATTCCTGACTTGAAATTCTTCAGTCCTTGAGTCATCAAGATATCTACCACCCAAATCTGAACAAGAGACATAAGTTTTACAACGGTTATAATTACTGATGAATTACACACCCTAGTTTTTATGTCACACATGCACAGTTGGTAGATAAATTGTCATTGATTGAAGGAGGAATAAGTACACGTGGAATTTCTCAACATCTGACATATTGGGACACCTACACTGAGCCAATCAAAACAATTAAGGCATGGGTAAATGCAGAATTCTTCCTTTCACCTGTGTTTGATGCTTTATCTCAGGGGCAACATTTTTAAAATTAAAGGCATCTAGGTCAAAAGAACTTTACCATGGGTCTATTAGAAGACTCCTTAACTTGGCAGCTATAAACCTTCTCCAACATGTGGTTCAATCCTCTTGGGATAGTGTGAAACTAGACACCAATATACTACTGTTCTGTGTTATTATTCTAGTCTACTATTTCCTACTAGTTGCAGGAAATACTCTTATCTTGAACTGCCAATTGCATTGACACAGTGGCTGTAGCTTTCCAAAATCTCACCTGTCTCTTGTGTCCAAAATGCTCAGACAGACTTCGCGAAACTTCTTTTTCTCACTTTTATTAACTCAAGTATATTTGTTGTATGACAGCTGCCGCAGTTCGAAAGGGGGGATGGGGCCATGGCACAGCACGGGTCCGAGACACAAGGTAGGGTGCAAGTAGAATACTTTACTGAAGCGTGCACTGGGTTCTTTATCATCTCGGGAGGGTAAAGGGCCAGAACATAGGGCGGAGCATGAGACAGACAAGCGAGGGGACAAACCAGGATAGGGACACAGGCAAAAGGGGGAGGAGCGCAGGAGGAACAGAGGAAAGAAAAGGCAAATGAAATGGTAACTGTCTCCTCTCTGCAACTTCTTCAGCCTATCAATGAGGGGAGCGGGGAAAGCAGGGAGCAGGCAAACTCGTGGCAAGCCTGGGCATGTCCAGGCTGTGCACTGTGTAGTGTGAATACAATGAAATCACATAATAACAGTAAAGTCCATATGATAACTGTAAGGTCCATATAATAACGTCCTGTCAATTGCAGTATGTTTTTCTCCACGCCTCGAACTGTTCCCATCACAGATAGCAATTTTTGGAAAGTTTCAGTCTTTCTCTCGGTAGTCCTCAAAGGCTTCTGAAGTGCTCACGTGTTTTTTTGAAGTGGATTTAATCTTTGAAATTACATAATAGGTGCATAAAAAGCTGTTGTAGGACACAAAGTTAGTTGAGATTAGAACACACAGAAAGTGTGTCCACTCAGAAGCTATATAATCCTCTGTCAAACCCAGAGCTAACAATGTTTTTACCCTAAGAGTTTCTCAGTCAAAGATGTCTTCTAGGTTCCTTCTAGCATGTAAATGGTCATTTACTTGCATACCTTAATTTAGTAGGAATCCTCTGACTGCAAATTTCTTCAACACTCTATTTAATGTCAACTACATCAAGAAGGTATCTTCCAAATATAGCTATTGTGAAAAACAAACAAAAACCCTCCATAACCTTAACCCACAGATTTCAAGCCATTCTCATTTAAGAATATGATGGTAGAATATGATGGTAAACTCCATCTGGTATCACAGCATGCTGGCTAGGACACTTTCCTAGCAATCAGTATACTTGAATTTGAGCTTTTCTGTACTTTGAAAGTAGTTCAGTAATAAATTAATTTCTTTCAAAAAACCCAAACACTTTAAAGATGAACATTTCTGGTATGTGCCCGGAAGTATGTATCTGAATGTCAGTGACAAGGGGTTCTTTCCTTTTTGTTACTGGTGTTTTTGCAGCAGCAGAGGAAGTTATTCCAAATCGGAAGAAAAATTATTTCTGTTTTCTTTATTTGATTGTGAAAACATCTCACTCCTGCTGAAGATATAGGAGAAAAATATAAAATATTAGAATCAAGTAAAGAAGTATTCTTCTATTCTTGTTAGTTTTACTGTATGTCAACTTTTCATTTCTTGTCTCAGTTTTATCAGAGATGAATAGTTAAGAACCAGGTACAAAATGTTCTTTGCTTTGTTCAGAAATATCAATAATTTTACAAGTGATTTTTTTAATGACCCCTGGCACATTCTCTGTAGTAGGGCTTGATCTATAGAGTTTCTGAATATAAACATATCAAGGTAATTTAAAGTGTACCGTGACTTATTCCCCATAGACAGGAAAAAGTTTGGATAGTCTTATCCAATGCAAATTTTCTTTTGCTGAAAGAGTGGATGACTTAATACATTTCGAGTTTTCCCAGAGGTTCTTGGTAGTCTTTTGAGGAACTATTTTGGAAAGGAAGTAATTTTCCTCAAATAACCCAGGTCTTGTATCAAGGGCATTACCTCTTTCAAGGTCGTATTCAATTTCTGTATAAAAACTTGTGACCCTCTCTGCCCCATTGAATGGGACTCAGTTTTTAGACTCAGACTAAACCATTTTGAACTCAGTGCCATTTTGGCTGCAGTTTAAAAACAAACAAAGAAACCAACAAAAAACCCCTACCCCTAATAAATGGACAATTTGACCTACATAAGCAAGAAAATAAGCATGACGCACCCTCTCGATATACTGTGAGTTACTTCTGAAGTTTTAAACTCAGCTAGTAACTAACTGCCACACAGCTGCTTACTCCCCACCCCCAACCTCTCTGGTGTAGAAAAGAATTGGAAAGAAAAAGTAAACCTTGTGGATTAAGATATTTCAGTTTAATAACTGAAAAAAATTTAAATGTGTTACTATAAAAAATATTATTAATAGTAATAATAATGTGGAGAGAGAAAGAGGACTAAAATCCAAGAAAAAAAAGTGATGCACAATGCAGTTACTCACTACCCACTGACTGATGCCAAAGCCAGCCCTGACCAGTGATGAACAGCCCCCAGACAACTTCCTCCAGTTTACACACTGGGCATAACTTTCTATGGTACGGAGTATCCCTTTGGCCACTTCAGGTCAACTGTCCTGGCCATGCTCCCTCCCAGCTTTTTGTGCACCTGCTCACTGACAGAGCCTGGGAAACTGAGAAGTGCGTGACTTTGAGTAAACAGTGCTTAGCAACAACTACAGCATCGGTGTGTTTTCAATATTATCCTTCTGTTGGATCCAAAACAGAGCACTGTACCAGCTACTAGGAAGAAAATGAACTCTATCCCAGCCAAAATGAGAACACTACTGCTCCTTCTGGTTGGGTTGTGGTAAGCAAAACAGCAAAAAGTATGGTGCATTTCATCATTCCTGTGAGACACTGAAACGGTTTATGGCTTAAACATTGTTAAAATCACTGAAGAACTTTTGTCCCCCGTAGAGAACTGCAAAGAAACAGTTGCTCACTGAAGCCCACCCCTACCCAAATGTGCCTACAAATTTGGACAGTGAAGGGAATTCAAAATAAGATATAGAGCCTACTATTATCCCAAGGAGAAGAACAAATGTGAGAGGCTGGAGTGCTAATGGCTCAGACAATCAAGGTGCAAGCTGATGACGTGTGAAGTAATTGCCCAGATGCTGAGGATGTGCACACCTGATACCTCAGGCTACAAGTTGGATGTTGAACAAGATAAGGAAAGGGGCAAATCCTGGGAGGTGGGGTAGTGTTTCTTTGTCATTATAGAAATGATTCAGCTGTGATAGCTCCCCTCTGGGGAAGCATCGGGAGAATTCACACAAAGCCTGAAGACATTAATCTCTGCCAATGGGCCATAACGGGCCATAACTGACGCAACTGTGCTGACATAACAAGCAGCTGTAACATCTTAGAAGGTTTCAAAGACTCATGAAGTATCCTGTGATCCAGTATGACATCATCCATTGTAAACCTTCCCTGCCCAGGGGAGGTACCAGGGGCATTCCCACCCAGTCTAGGACAAATAAAAGACCACACTAGAAATTCAGTCAACACTTGTTTTTTTTTCCTTTGCCATATGGGACTTCCTTCACCACTACAGACTTTTTCCCTCATCACCCTGGGCTTCTTTCTACGGATTCAGACTGCAACAATCATTTCAACAAAACTGGAACTCTCACCACCAGGAAGACCACAAGAAGAGGGTCAGTGGGATGCCATTGGAATCCACAGAATGGAGATATTTTTTTCTACTTAATTTATCTCCCTGTCACTCTTTTTCTCTAGCTCACTCTTTTTTTTCCTATTTCTTTCTATCTCTCTCTATCTTCCATTTACCGTTAAATAAAAATCTGTACTATTGACTTGGTCTCATTTGCACCTTAAATTGGGCAGAGGCATCTCTCTAATAATTTTAAAGAATGTGATCATAAAAATCCCACGGCTGTTATCTGTTGCTAAGGGTAGGAGGAGTAACAAAGTCCTCAACTCTGGGTCTTGAAGGCATTCAGAGGCAATTGTATTAAGTAGACATAAACTAGAACAGCTCCATGAGCTGCGTAAATTTATGCTCAAAGCCACATTAGTTTGAAAGAACTGTTTTAAGGATGATTAAACAAGGGCAGGTTTGCAGTACTCTGGCTCACAAGTCATATGCATTAGTCATTTGAGGTGAGTGTGTAGGCAAAGGAATCTGTCCCGTGTCAAGTCATACAACAAAGGTAAGCTAATGGTAAGTGGATTCAATCAACAAGTTTGTATCTCTGATATATCCTTGCTTCTTGCTCCCTTTCATGCAGCATTATCAGAATGTGCTTAATGTGACTGGGCAATTTCTCTGTGGAGCAGAAAAAACTCAGGTGGGATGCATCTCTGTGACTACAGCGGAAGAAGGCATGGAGGAGATAGGCACAAGTGATGTGCTCTGGAAGCTCAGGGTAGTATACAGGAAGTGACCACAACTGTTGTAGAGAGAACTGAACACAAAGGGGACCAGAGAGTGTCCCTTAAGTACATGGATGTTTTAGTTGAATGAATCAGCTGGTTGTGTAAATTGCCTTCCCTGAGTTAATCAAAAAACGTGCATGTCTTCCTGATTTAGTCAGACCAGCATGGGGTAAGTGGCTCCTAAAAACTGAGCAACTATCAAAATGAACCTTGAAGAGAGCAATAGTCTTGAGCTGAATTCAACATATGTAATCCTTCCCAGCAAATAGGCATGCCTCTGTGGCAATGAGCATACTGAGACTGGTAGTGGTAATCACGTTTGCATTGTGATCCAACTGTATATTGCAATTACTGTATTGTGCTTGTGTTGTGATATTAGTACAATGCATTATGCTAAATCAAAATCCTGTGTAATGTTAATTACCTTCAAATAAGTAAATTTGGTATTAAAACATTAAACCTTCCCTGTCTGAAAAACCTAAATGAACCTGGTCAGAGTGTACTGGACTGACAGTCTAGTACCAATGTCAGGGCAGTGCATGAAGTGATATATGAAGCGAGATTAAATACTTCTCAGCCTTTCAGTTATCTTGAGATAAGTTCTAAAATCAATAGTTTCAAAGCCGTAAGAGATTTCTGTAGATCAGATTATCAACAGTCAGTGGGAGAACTGGGACTACAATATCCAATTTATTCCATATCTTTCATCAGTGTAAGGCTTGATTTAAACAAGAAAGGAGGTGTCAAAACTAAAGAAAAGCTTTTACTTTTAATGGCTGAGATTTGATCAGAGTGGTTCATCACAGGACACCTTTCTGATTCCAGTACCTCTGGCCAAATGGTGACATCAAAAAAAAATGTTGGCATCCTAGAATTAAGGGACTTCATCCTATATGGCATGTAAGATGTGTTCTGGAAGTGTAGAGTTCAAGAAACTAGAACAAGAAGGGTGAGTTTATTTCTAATTTACAAATATTCTAGAGATATAATGGGCTTATGTTGAAACTATAAAGGTGGAAAAAATACAAAACCCACAGAAAAAACCTGCAGGGTTTTAAGAAAATAATTGAAGGAGATAAACAAGTGATCTAATCAGATTTTATAAATATAACTGTTTATAATGATGTTTTCAGTATAGCAAAAAGGGCATAACAAGAGCCAGGATAGACAAATGCAGATCAAAAATAAGGGATGACTAGAACAGGTGATTAACAGTTGGTGTAAAGAAAAACCATAGCTAGCGATGCTGCTACACAAAAGTGTTGGAAAATGGTTAAAATAGCTGATCAGTCATTCCAAAACCACACCTCGCTAGAAAAAGTAAATTGTGACATGAAAGGCTCCAGACCTACTATAATTCACCTCTCTATGTTTGCATTCAAAGAGTACAATCCTGAGAGTCTCCATTGTATGACTTCTGGTCCAAAAAGAGATGAATTAGACTAAATTATCTATGTTAATATGAAGTAACTGAATGAAATGTTTAAAATAAACTGAATGTTTATTTTACACAGGAGGTGAGATTAAATTATAGGGGTTTTTTCTCATCAAATCTTTATGCTTTTGGAAATGCATGGTAGAAATGCATTATTTCACACAATATTAGTAAGGTGTAGGCATATTTTTGAGCTTTTAGTCTTCTTCCTTTAAGCAGCTAATAATAACAAAAACTTCAAAAGGTGCTTCTGCTTCTGTAGAGCTCAGATCATCAAATCTAAACCCCCTGCCATGGGCAGGGGATATCTTTCACTATATCAGGTTGCTCAAAGCCCCATCCAAACTGACTCTGAACACACCCAATGATGGGGCACCCACAACTTCTCTGGGTAACCTGTTCCAGTGCCTCACCACCCTCATTTTAAAAAATTGCTTCCTTGTGCCCAATGTTAATCTACCCTTTTTCAGTTTAAAACTGTTACCCTTTGTCTTGTCACTACAGGCTTTGGTAAAACGTCCTTTCCCTTTTTCTTATAAGCCTCCTTTAAGTATTGAAAGGCCACAATATATTGTATCTGGACCCTTCTCTTCTCCAGGTTAAACCCCCACAATTTTCTCAGTCTTTCCTCATAGGAGAAGCATTCCAGTCCTCTGATGACTTTTATGACCATCCTCTGGACGTGCTTTAATAGCTCTAGGTCTTTCTTTTTTGGGGTCCCTTAAGGCCCCAAGTTCTTTTCATGAGCTCATAGAAGGGGTTTTATGTTAAAAAGACACAAGGCCACAAAAATCTGCCCAATGGATTTTTATTTTTTTTTAAGGGGCCTTCAATTCTTTTATACCTTGAGGCTGCACACGGGAAAAACACTACAACACTTTTCAGTAGGTTGAAATAACACACTTTAACTGGTAAACTTTGGAAAATAAGGCAACTTGGTAAAAGTTTAAAGCAAACATTCAATCAACATAAAGCATTGACTTAGCAAATTCCAACCCTCCAACTTTAAGTTACCCAATTAACAAGAAAAGGGAATTAGGAGATGAGGAAGAAGTAAAGAAAGAGAGAGAATTATAGCTACCACCTTTAGATCCAGTGTAGACCCAGCTACCACAAATCCAGGAATGGTAGGGCCATGCACAATGTAGAGGCTATGTGGTATTGGTTTTATTTGCTCTGGACTCCTGTGGCCACCCCTCCCATGTGGGGCTTTTGGTGTGCCAGCCATTCTTGGGCTGGTTTAGGGGCTCCAGGGAGTGTGGTGTGGGGCAGTGCTCCCTGTGTGCCAGGGACTGACAGCTGAAGGCTTTCAAGGAGATGGGGTTATGGGGGGGGGGCAGAGCACCGTTCCATCTTGGCAGAACCTGATCTGTCCACTCCCACACACACATAGTTGTTTTGAGCCAGTAATAACTTTAATAATTTTTTCAGTCCCTCACAGGGCCCACAGAGGTGGGCACAGTACTCCTGGTGCGGTCTCTGTAGCAGGATGCTCTGTCTAAAAGGGGATACAGCAGCTCAAACTCTGTCTTGTAAACAAGTTATCAGTGGTGGCTTGAGCAGGGAGGTTCTGCTGCTTGGTGAAGCAAGGAAGATCTTCTCATCAGGGGTAAGATTAAGCAAGGAGGGTCTGCTATTTTCAGTGTTGAAGTATGCTGAGACCAGCTTGACCAAACTGTCAGACTGACCATGAGGACATGCAAGACAGATGCTCCCTGACTGAGGCTGGAAGCAGCAAGGATGTGCAGGCCCTGGTACAGAACTGAGAGTCAGAAGTGTTGAGAAGAAGAAACCAAAGAGCTCATAACACCTTTTTCAGCACAAAGTGTATTTTGCTGAGTAAGCCTGACAGCACATAACCTAAAAAATGTATGTGACTGACAGTCAATCCCTTTATACAGTAGAAGGTCAGTCTCACATTTGCAGAGTGAGGGCTTCTAGCATATCTCCCTAAGCTGTATGAAGATTGTTCCCTTGAATGGGAGCACCCCTCAAGGTTATTCCTTGAGGCTGAGTGAAAGAGGTTTGCCCATAGTAATTGGTATTACCAATCTCTACTTAATAATTGTTTTGCTAGCTTTCATATAATTGCTTCAATATGCTTCAAAAATAGAACTCTATACTAGTAGCTACAGCTAGCCATACTTTGTAGTAAATAATTCTAAGGTATTTTTGTCTAATCATTATCTTTGTTATAATCAATTTAAATAAAACAGTTAATTTATATAAATGTATTTGGTTTGTCATCCTCAATCCTACATAACAAAGTTCTATAAAGTTTCAATTACACCTATAGAATCCTTTAGACATAAACCGTTGACTAAGTCTGGAACTAGGATTGGATCTAGCCACACCTAGATCCATCTCTGAGAAGGAGTTTAGAAATCAAGGGGGTCTTTTCTGTGCCTTGTGACACAACAGGACGGCTTCTCTAATAAACTTTGTCTGAAGCTCCCATTCTGTCCACGACAGTCTCACAGGAGCAGAGCAAAGGTGCAGAGAATCACCTCCCTTGACTTGCTGGCTACACTTCTTATGCAGCCCAAGATACAATTGGGTTTATGGCTACAAGCACACACTGCTGGCTCATGTCCAAAAAGCCCAGTGGAAATACAGATTTGTATTTTCCTTGGGAGTAGAAAAAAATGTATTACAGTTCTCAGTGTAATGGATTTTTCTTAAGAGTATTTTAGATGTGACGGGTTTCTTCTGGGTCATTTAGCCAATGCCTCTGCATTAGAGGGGAAATATTTTATTGTTTCTAAGCCAGGTCTCATACAGTGGTGTAAACTGGCTTTGAATCTTTCACTGAGGCTGATTGTATACCTGCCCTTGGCAATCTTTTCCAGCATTCATCTGCTATAACTGAAGGATTTCCTTTCCCATCATACTATTCCCATGCTGATTTTCCAGGCTGAAGTTTCAGACAAGTGTTCTTTCTTTTTGGCTCACTCTCTCATCAAAATGAAAATATGGCTTTTCTAGTATCTGAATGACATGTATTAATTTTTTTAAAAGTGCTTTACTTTGTAATAGCTTTGTTTAGGTTTGGTTTTTTGTTTTTTTGTTTTTTTAATAACAAACTATTTGTTTTCTTAAAGAGAAGAGACTGATTATCAAACTCTGCCTTAGTAAGCACATACTTCAAGTTAATGAGGCTACTCCAAAATAGGTCATTTAGGGGAGAAATTCAGACAACCAATAAAAGCTTTCAACTAAAGAACATTGTTGTTTGCAAGAGCCAGAACTAAACTCAACATTATAATGGTGCTTTATAAAAATTAAAAATGTTACATTAGAAATATTACCTACTCTAAAACAGAGTTCTTCCCAAAGCACTATTTTTAGCGGTAAAGTGATTCCTTTCTGTTTCTTCTCTCACTCCCCATCATCCCAGTTCTTTTTAATAGCAGCCTTGTTCATTTATTTTAAGAAAAAAAAAGTTACCTTATAGCTAAATATTCTAAAAATGAAAGTGCTTTTTCTACATGAGATGTTATTATCATCTATAAAACAAATTTGTTTTCTGTGGCTTAAAGTAAAGCTTTCTCCATCACTAGTACAAAGGCTGTCTTCTGAGTAATTGGCTTCAGTCATACTATTTCATCACTGCTCAAATTTTATACCTATGTTATTTTCTCTTCCATTAATCTCTAAGTGTCAAAACTCAAATTGGTTATGGTCTCTACTGCTTTCAGACAAGATAGCTCCATTTAATCATGTGTCCCTAGGAGGAGAGATGTTTCTAGAACAGAAAGACAAATAAACAGGAAAAAAAATTGGCAAAAAGGTATCAATCTTTCAAGGTAGAAACCACAGCATCTTAATATTTAAGCAGAACAATCAGCAAGATCCTACTTCTCCATCTCTTTCCACAGTACTTTATGATCTTAGAATATGCCAGCACATTAATGAAAGACAGCTGATGAGCAAACTTCCTTGCAGCAGGCACTCTGGTATTTCCAAACTATTCTAAATTAAATCTGTGTGAAAATAAAGGGGATACTTGCTTGATGTTTCAAAAATAAGAAAGCTTTGTGAGAAATAAGCATTTGAAACCTGACAGCTGCATATTATTTGAACCCCATGAATCTAAGCAGATTTTCTGTGATTATCACTGTTAGCTAGAATATGTCATTAACTTACTTATTAGGGTGACTCTTTGCATTGTAAGGGAACAAACAAATTGTCTTTTTTATAGTTTTATGGCAATATGAACTAATACAGATATATGCAGAATGACAAATGTCTATAAAAATACTAGATATCTTTTAGAAGTTGTGTGGTGATGTATAGAAAGGCTCATAAAACACTGAAGGTGTAGACAGAACCAATCTGAGAATAAGTCAGTATTACACAATCTGCATGTGAATAGAGTCACTGTCATATGAAAAGGGGAGATTTTCTCAAACCCTTTTTGTTTGATTAGTCTGACAGCTCCTCAGAAAAGCCAAGACCCTTCACTGAGCAGTTAACAAGTTTGGAGGGTGGCTCTACTGACTTGTTCAGGGGCACAGGCCAAAGAGAGAAACCCCCTCTTAGACCTCCATACCTTTACCCACTGCCAGTGACTGCCAATGTCCTTGAAGCACTCACTCATATTAGTAGTTTACAGAATAAAACTTTTTATTAATAAAATTATGACAGGTTAACGTTTGAGAATTGTCAGTGATAGTATCTGACTGCAAAAATATATTCAAAGCAATATACTAACAAGATCTAATCCCCAGTAAAAGCTAGCTCAAGATAATAATTCAGTGTGCATAGAATATGGTTCTTACCCAATAGGCGTCCCTACTGGGGAGAAGACAGATTCATTCCATCAACAGATCCCACAAATTATAATGGAGTCTTCTTTCTCTCTCTTCTCCCCATTCTAACTCACTTTTGTACTATATCTTTAGGTTTAAGGTGGAGCTTGAGTAACTTTAGTTATATATGTTAGTGAGTGATAGTTGTATCTGAAGATAGTATCTGAGATAACCTTGGAATGGGGGCATGAGTCAGTCCGAGGAGAGGGATTTCACCATGGTTGCTGATTCAACAGCAGGACATCATCCTGTATCTCCCTTGGCTTTCAGCTACTGTGTGGCTTATCAACTAAAAATTACCACTGAGTTCCCTCCTCTGCAAGGGTTTTGACAGAGCCTGTCTGCTTCACCCTCCTATTACTACCCCTTAGATTGTATTGTGTGGGAGAGGTCAGGTGTTCTGACTATGTTCCATCCAGGGAGTAGCAACTGTATTTTTCCCTATAAATTCTGTATCATTATCATTTTGCCCTCAGTCGTCTTCCCACAGTCACACAGATGATGTACCAGATTTGAAATATGAACCTCCTGATCCTTTGTTTCTAGTTTCTCTAATGTTTCCTTCAGAAATCATAATCATAAAATGAGTTGGACTGGAAAGAACCTTAAGGATCGATCACCTAGTTGCAATCCCCTGCTATGGGCAGGGACACGTTTCACCAGACCAGGGTGTTTAAAGTCCCATCCATCCTGACCTCATCTGAATTCAGATGAATTTGTATGGAACATTGGTCAAATTTAACATGAAAATTTCTTGATGCTTTTCATAGCATAATACTGTTTAGTACTTCTGGATCTTTTTATTAAATAAATAAAGGTTTTTCTTTTTTAGTGTTTGAAGTTCATTTTTACAGTGATGATTCAATTAAACAGTAAATATAGTTATTCTTTATTTTATAAGTTAAATAATTATGTATTTTCTACTTTATATGGAATTGCATGTCAAAGAAGAATATTTAACAAAAAATAAACATACAAAATATATTTATGCAACAAGATGGAGGCAAGAACCATTTGTGTTAGGAGCCTTTCATAAATAGCAGTGGAATGATCCTGACAGACTTCCATATTATTAACTTGGCAATAATACATAGTGTAAAAAGAAGCAAAAAGTGCAAGAAAGGTTCTGCCTTCTCAGGAATGACCGTTCATGACTGAAGCATTATGCAAAGCATGTAACAGATGAGGAAATACACCAACAAACAAATAAAATCCAAACAAGAACCTATCAAAATGAGTTCTTTACATGTAACTCCAAGTAATAAATGAGTCACAGCTTCCTAAACATGTTGAGTGAGAATCAACTGGATGTATTAAAAAAAAAGGCACAGCCTTCTATGCAAAACAATACTATTCAGGACATCTCCATTTGGTATTAAAGGAAAAAATAAAAATATTCTTTTCTACACAGGTAAACTTTTATAGATTAAACACAGAGCAGAAAATCTGATCTCTAAACTTTATCCATAATCACTGAAGGATAAAGCAACTCAAAATATGTAATTTTAAATACATTATTTGATCTTACTTCGAGGAAAATTAGCAAAATTTAAGGTGAAGTGCTTGGACAATGAAGACATAGAATCTACTTCATATGATCAGTATTTTATTAAATAGACAAATAGATGACCAGCTGAAGGTTTCCTCACTGAAATCAGAAAACTGGTTCTGGGTAGAGAGAAAGGTAGGCAGGCAAACAGAATTGATTACATCAGTTTTGAATCCTCTTCTTTCTCAGACCTTTAACGTTTTGAAGACTTTTTGACAACTCCATAAATTCACCATCCTACTTGCTTTGTCATCTTCCTTTGAACATATAGGAAATACTAATGCACTAATGGTTAAAACAGTGAAGCATTCTAAAACAGGGTGGACATCAGTACCTTGTGCTTGTAAGTAAACTCTAGGTGATAAATATTCAGCTGCTAAAGGTTTATGGATATGTGCTTATATGTAAAGTTGATCACATATGCTTGGATTTAGGAGGGCTTTGGGTACCAAAATCTAATTCAGGAAAGGACTGTGATGAACTGATCTTCCTTGAGCTATGTGCCCAAAGACTCTAATATATATATATATATATATATATATATCTTAGAGGATATGGCGCTTGAACAGCAAGCTTCTTTTGACTTATATGAGACTTATGAACAATCTGAGCCTTTTCCTGCATCTCCCCTTTTTAGCAAACCTCTCTTTAATATCCTCTTCCCTTTTTTTTACTTTTGATAGCACAACCCCTAAAGTTGTATCAGAACTTGCTAGCTTTCTGTTTATAGAAAAGTGACTTGACTGAAGATGTAAAATATTTCAGAAAGAGGTAAAATCTGGTATAAGGCTCTGATGGTTCAGGCTACTAACAATGAAGAGTGATTAGGCAGGATGAATAGTAATGCAAGGAGAAATTTTAATACAGTAAAAATGTTTTTTAAATATCCTAAATATATGGCTTGCCTAAAGAATCTGTGCATCATCTAATCCTCAGTATCATTCCTATCACTCTAAAATATTCAATGAACCACAGAGATTGTTACAGTAAGAGGTAAACTAAGGAGAATAAATTACTTTCCTTTCCTTTCCTTGATGTTGTCACTGTGATTATTCTGTTTCTTCTAGTCCTTACAAAACATCATCTACATTCAATGGAAAGGGGTCTATGTATTTTAATGGTTTGTGGATCACACTGCACTGCTTCAATTACCATGGTAGGTGAAAAACTAGGAAAATTGCAAAATTAAAACCCAGATATGGAGGGGTTTTTTTGTTTCTTATTATTTTCTTCCTTATTTAATTGCCATGGTGTACGGCTACACAGGTGATTTTTTAAAGCAATGTTATGCATCAAAAACTGAAAGGTTAGAAAAAACCAGAAGTTGTAATCTAAATGTAGAATTTGGTGTGAGAAAGGGAAAGCTGTTGTTTTAGGCTAACAATAAACAAACACAACTTTGAAATGTGTTTACTAAGTCATCAGATTTACACTGTGTGATGGATGACCTGTAGTTAAGGCTTGTCAAGGAACATCAGGATATTGAGAGACTGGGAAGTTTAACAGAGTCTTCATTTCCCCATGGATACCTAACTCTCACTCTATTTCTGGGTGTTTTATTTTGATGTTTTTGTTGTTTTTGTTGTTATAGTTCCATTGTTTTGTGCAGTTGATTGATGAGTTTCAAATACTGATCTCTACTGTTTCTCTCCAACTCTCCCCAGCTGGAGGCAGAAGACATGAAAAGAAAACTAACTCCCTTGGGATATGTAAATCGCACAATATATATTACAGAAGTGACAGAATTTATATAAGGATCTGGAATCTATCTCCAGCTTCATTATTTTCTAAGGAATGATAGTACACAGAAGTCAAATAATAATAATAAAACATTTCAGTATATATACTTTACATGAATACACACACATTAAAACTCAGAGCTAACAGAATCCTGACATGACAAGAATAACAGCCCAGAACTCATCAATATAGATTTTAGATACCTGTTGTGGCTGGTACACATAATTTTAAATTTTAATTTCATCTCACATATTGGTTCTGTTTTTTTTTTCTTTTTACATAGTTCTTCACAATTAGTATCCAGAGACATACCTGTGAATTTCTGTAATATTTTCAACTACTTTTTGTTATTTTATGCTTGGTGAACCTAATAAATATTAAAACATTTGCCTTCCAGAGCATGAAATTGTTATAATTTCATATACAAAGTTTTCATTAATAGTTGCTATCACAGTTACAGTCCCTATCCGGGGCAAAGCCATTCACGTTAGATTCAGATGAAGCTTTACCCACAAGAGTGATATGCATCACTCCATTGTGTGATGTATACTTTTGTGGTCATAAAACGGTGGTGACTACATGCTAGCATATCTTCCTGATGAAAAAGAGTTGTCTTTTGATCAATTGCCTTTATGTGAGACAGTTAAAACACTCCAAAAACTTAGTGAAAACGTAACATTTAGTTAGAAATAAGTTCATTTCACTAGGTGACAGCTCATCTTCCAAAGATGAGATTGGAAATGAAAAATTAAAGCTCTGTTGAATCCTGAAACCTCAAACTCACTGAACCTCTACTATAAGTTGTATTTTGTGTCTTCTTCCCAGCAGTTATTTATTTCTGTATAGCAAAATCTTTAAGACACAAATCATCCTACAGAGAGGGTTATCAGACATTGGAACGGCCTACCCAGAGAGGTGGTGGATTCACCATCCCTGGAGGTTTTTAAAAAGAGATTGGACGTGGCCCTTAGTGCCATGATATAGTAATTGGAGTTGGATCAGGGGTTGGACTTGATGATCTTGGAGGTCTCTTCCAACCCTACCTATTCTATGATTCTATGATTCTATGATTCTATGATCCTCTTTTTCTTAGGCTGCATAATTCCTCTCCTCCTCTCTTCTCTCTCCCTGCTCCTCAATTTTCTGTCTTTGTCTCTCCTCACTTCCAATTAAAATACATCTCTTTTTATAGATGCCAACTGCCACTCTTTTCAAGGAATGCACAATTTATGCATATTAAACTAACCAGATAATTTTTTTTTCAATTTGTATTTAGACCAAAGTAAAGAATTGTGTATCTAAATCTTGCCAAATTCTCCCCAGTTATAATTGTTGGTCCAGTAAAAGTTACTATTTTTATCCACAGCATTGACTGTCTTCTAATGTTAGACCAAAATAGCTTTAACAGAGTATCAGAATAATTTCCATTAGGTTCAGTGGGATTTTAAAGTGTAAATACTGGTAAGAAGAAATGTCTCCATTTCCATATGTCAAGTGATCTAAATAGAGCATTATCTAACCAAGCTTCAGAGAAGCATGCTAAAATATGACAGTAACAGTGAACATTTATGGCAGTTGTCTTATACAGGTATTCAAAATAAACACAACTTTTCTGACTCTTGCAATTTTCAAAGAAGAAAATTTGCTATCTGTAAAGATAAGTTTTCCCTCAGAACTTGCTGGATGCTTTGATGAAAAGTACCATAGAGATTTTTTATTCCTAATTTTTGAAAGGGTCAATATATATCCAACATTTAAAGATTAACTCTTCAAATTAATGTTTGATTTAAACTACTGATAAAATCTATTTATTATATCAAAGAGTTAAACACAGAGATTGCCTCAGTACCATTTCTAATTAACGATGAATTTTTCAAGCTTAAAATATTTTTTTTTTGATTAAGATGATAGATGACATAAATTGATAAACTTTCAACTTTGATATTGGGTCATTAGTTAATATTTGCAAAGCACTTACAAAAAGTCAAACATGACACATGTACCATGCACCTTGAAACTTGAAATTTCACTCATAGCTCTTCTGACTGAACAATTCACAAATCCCTTAAAAACATTCCCCTTCATCTACTTCCTTACTTGTTCCTCAGTTCCAAATCTTACATGGAATATTATAGCTATCTTGCTGTATTAAAGGCAAAGATTATTTAAGAAAGAAAACAATTATTAAATCACAATAGCATAGAGACCTCTACACGAGCAAGTGCTCTGAAAGCTTCATAAGCAAGCTTGTGAAAAAAACAAAACCAAGCATATTTGTTTTTCTGATTATTATTTTCAATATTGTAAAGAATAATTGAAAGGTAGAAGCCTTTGCTTAGATGAAGAAGGAAAGTTCTTGGGGGATGGAAAGACCTGTGCTTTTCTTCAGCACAGGTTTGTGTATGTACTCACTTGCAAAATGGACTAGAATTGAGGGAAATTTCCAAACCTATATAACTGTCTCATACAATCTCCAACCATCCCCATCTACTCTTATACTGATGTAATTCACATTGCAGATTATGTCCAGTGTAGGGGTCTTCTTGAAAAGTCCTGCAGTCTTTTACTACAAAAGCAAACTACTCCTCTTTGGTACAGCAGTTATGCAGTGGGATATCAGTATCCATCACCCAGCCATGTGCAGGTCAAAGAGGGAATGTGTGGTTTCAGATACTTTTCTTTTGTTCTTGCTTTTTGGAATCATTTAGTAGTTAGTATACTCATTTTTTAAAAAAAAATTCTGAAGTGTTTAAAGACTTGAACCTATGAACATACTTCTCGTTCATTCAATCCATTCAGAAAAACAGGCATTGGTAAATTAAGAGATGCTATGGTGCGATAACTATTTTCAGTTAGTCCACTGTACTTTTTGGATCATCTTTACAATTATTATTGCACAAAGTAAAGTTCTCAAACCAAAGAGAAATATAAAATATACAGATGCTAACTTAATATCTGTTCTGTTTCCTGTATGAAGTCCTAGAAAGAATTTTACACTTTCCAAATAAATGTAGCTGTTGTTTCAATTATTATGTAATACTAAGGTGTGTTTGACTATTTATGAGCCAAAACAGTGTTGAAAGAACTATCTGTGTTGTTTAGAATTCTCTATCTAAGAATTTAAGCAATAGAATTTTACAAGTTATGGGGAATAATTTATGAACTACAAGGAAGAATATTTTTTATTTCTTTTTTCCATTTCAAACCAGAAAGACAAATTATCCGATTCAAACTTGAATGTAACATAAGCTTATTGGAATGGAAGAAGTAGGAGAATAAACCTCTGAGGTTCCAGATGCAACTTGAATCTTATAGTTTTTGGGAAACTGAAAAACTATATCAAACCAAAACCTTAAATAAATATTCTATTAATAATTGTCTAACTTCTAGCTTTAAGTAAGTCTATTTATAAGGTTTTTACTGATTCCATGGACTCACTCATTTGCCTCAGTAATTAAAACAAACTATCTCTTTTATGTAGGTTTCTTAAAAGTTACATCAAAGGAGCAGTTTAGTTTGAAGTGTTCATACCTCCTGCTGTTACATAAAATTATTCTGGAGCATTTAGGCTAAAAAAACTTCCAATCATTCAAGTACAATAAATGCAGAGACATTTTTGCATCACTTTATTTATTCTGGATGTTGGCCAAATTAACTTGTAATTCTAAAAAAACCTACAGCTACCAAAGTAATCTGAAGTGGCAACATATCACTCTAAAGTGCAATCACAGCACAAGGTGGTACAATTTGTAAACTCAAGCTTGGTCTAGTATTTATTTTTATAAATGCAACCATTTTTTTTTAGAATGAGGAGAAAGTTAATTATGGAAAATCAAACTACATTCCAAGCATTTAATTTAGAAGAGAGAAAAAAAAATTCCAGTTTGCATTTGTGTACATACTTTCAAACTCTCTTGTTGTTTCTGCTTTATTCTGTAAGAGAAAGAGAGACAAGGGAAAGAGCTACAGAGACAGTAAAAAAACTTGGTAAGTACAACTGGTATTTTCGGTAAAATAATAAGTTGCAAAGAACATTCAATCATAGCATTGTGCATTCTTTTATTGCAACTGTGAATTAATAGAACTGCAATTCTGTTATTTATTTTATTCCTCTTAAAATGATAGTTTGCAATTTGTTGGCATTCTGGTGACCAGGTGCATAAGATATATCTTTACAAGTGTAAATGTTGAATCTTGTATTTCTGGCAATATTTTTAACAGTTGCTTTATTGAATAGAATTTGTGGGGTTGAAGATGGCATTCTAGAAAATCATGAGTTCTGAAAAAACCCACTAAAAAGATAGTGATGGTTAGGCATTGGAATAGGCTGCCCAGGGAAGTGGTAGAATCACTATCCCTGGAAGTATTCGAAAGGCATGTGGTTGTGGCACTTGGTGATATTGTTTAGTAGTGAACACGCTCGTGCTGGGTTAATGGTTAGACTCCACTTCGAGGTCTTTTCCAACCTTAATGATTCTATGATTCTTTCACTTTAAAATGTTTTAGGGGAATAGTCAAATTGATGAAAAATATTTAGAAATATTTAATACAAACATAAACCCAGAAAATCAAGACTTTATTTATTCTTGGATCATGTATTTCCTGTGGAATTTGTTTGTTCATCTATGGTAGCTGATTCTAAACAAAACTACGAGTGGCACATTCCTGCCATGTGGCAGCAGTCACCTCAGTATGAGATGATGTGGGGAGAGAAAGATGTCCAGCTGCCTGGGCTTGCTGCACTGTACCCGATGGTCTTACTTCAGTTGGGACCTAAAGTAAGAGATCCTTCTCTGTAGAGCAGAGAAGACCTCAAGGCTTACTTGTTTAGAGAAGTGAAAATAAAGAATGCTTCTGTAGTCCAAGAGCACTCTCAAGAGTATATACTTACTCAAATTACTGATTAGTGTGCTGGCATGGGTTATGCTCCCTGTCCCCATGTAGTGCTTATGTATTTTACATAACTAATTAAACAAATTAAAGAAGCAGCCCTAGCAACAAGGGTCAGAATCCTATTTCACCACTGTTATGTAAGTATGCCACACAGCAAGCTACAAAATAATTTTCCCATTGCCTCCCTGTAATTACGATTGAATTCTTTTCTGTGCACTGGCAGTGGAGAGTGGAGACCAGATGAAGACTGGAATAGCTGATGATAATTCCTTAGCAATTCAAGTACTTGAGTGCCCTCCAGCTGAAGGTGACAAGTAGGTGATAGAGAAGCTCATGTTTTGGGCTCGTGTGCCACCTGGACCTTACAAAGACTAGGTAGCTCCCTTTACATGGTCAGTAATGTCATGTTCAGGCAAATGAACTTTGAAGGCTCTATGCAGTTTTTATATTGTGTGTTCCTTAAACCTTTATCCTGCAAGAGTCAGAATTGGTGAATGTAAATTTTCATCCTCAGCTACAGCAAGAGAGTTCCAGTATAAATCCAACAAATTCTCCAGATTATTCCATATATATCTTAGCGTCAGATTTAATTTTAGAAAAAAGTTACTTCTAATGCCAAAATGTATCTGTGTGGTCATGCAGGGTAAGGAAGTGATAGCTAATCTTTTGAAGAGATGCAGGATTTTAAATATGCTTTTTTATTTTGCCCATTAACTATGTACTTTTTAAAAGTACTGTATATTTTTAAAATGTGTATCTTTTATTTGATTGACAGTAATGGCTTCTTTGGAATCAATCTAGTCAAGTGAATCAATAAATACATAATTTGGAAATTATTTAAGTAACAAGTGAAATTAAGTAGCTGATATACATACATATATATATACACACATACACACACACATCTCTTGCACAAGAGGGGACTGTTAAAACTGTAGTGGTCACCCTATTAAACAGGCATGCTGGTTTCCATAGCATGTTGGTAAATTTTTTTGCCCAAAATGGTTTTGACATCTTATTCCTCCTTTTCTTCTTTCTCTTTGAATTACTAACTCAGCTATCAAAAACTGAAGAGGATGAGGAAGGTGTATGGCAGGGAAACCAAGAACTCAAACTGTCAGAACAGTGCTAGGAACATATGTTAATTAATCTGTCGTTAGTCTCTTCCCACAACAGTCAACATATGTAGAGTGGGGTCCAGATGAAATGAGAATTAAACAGTCTACGGAAAATATACTCGTGCCATCTCAGTCTAGTCTTATATGTAATTTTATGGAAGAACTATGTCCTGACTGGATTTGAAAGAAGAGAAGGACATATGGCTCAGTTCAACAAGGATATCTGGTGTTTGTAAATACTATGACAAAGAAGAAGGAATTTACTGTAATTTACTTTGTTGTAAAAACTGATAAAATGCTGCTCATTTATTTATGCCTGACATTTAACATGGTTAATTTTGGCTTATTTTCTTTTTCTTATTAAAAAAGTATTGATATACTATATTTGAAATGACAAGTCATGGATTTTCAGAGCTTGTAACAGTTACGTACAAAGAATATTAACACAAGCGCCATGAGATAAATCTTTATTCTTTTATAAGTGATCAACAAACTCCAACAATGGAAGACTCAGAGAAGACAGGCAAGGATGATGTGCTCATGAAGCTCAGAAAAGAATGTAGGAATGGGATCACAGGTATTGTAAAGGAAGCTGAACTTCTCTCAACAGCAGGGAGACCAGAAGGTGGACTTTCTCCTAAATAAACATCTGTATCAGTTAAATGGGTCAACTAGTTATGCAACTGGTCTTCCTAAATTAATCGGTTGAAAGTGTTATATTCCTAGTCCAGACAGATCAACATGGGGGAAGTGTATATGTGTCTCAGCCCAACATGGAATATAAAAACCAAGACAGTAACAGAAATAACTTTAAAAAGAGCAAAGAGCTTGAGCTGGTTTAAACCCATGCAGTCCTTTTCAATGACTGGGGATGCTCAGTTGTGACAGAGAGCATGTAGAGACTGGGAATCATGTTTGTATTGTGATACACCTGTACATTGCAATTGCTGTTTTGTGCTTGTGTTTGGAATTCAGTGTATTGATGAATCAGTTTTCTAAATCAAAACTCTGTGTAATGTCAATTATCTTCAAAGAAATAAATTTATTATTAAAATATTAAATATTTTCCACAATTCCTAATGTGAAAAATCTAAAATAATCAGAGAGAATTGAACTATGACACCCAGAGGTTATATTTGTGAAATAAATCTAGCATTATGAAATTAATACATGTTATCATTTTATTAAAGCCAATGTTCACTATGTTGAATTACTATGCTGACATAAACGAAATACTTACTTAAGGATAAATTTAAAGCATGTGTTTAAAAGCCTCATCTAAATCCAGAAATGCTCAGCTACTTTAGCAGGTCTTGTTTAAGCAAAGTAGTTACCACACGTCTGAGCTGCAAACAGAAAGAGCATTTTCAAGATGGATTTTAAATACAAAATTGTCAGCATTGAGGTTAAGTGCATTGCAAGATGATTTCTGGTTTCTCTACGTGGTAATTCTTGACTCCTGAAAAGGGTTTGCTGAAGTCCTTCTATAATCAACAGGGATAAGTCATAATTCTAAAGAAAATGTTACCCAGTTTAAGGTCATTGGTCATTAAACAGGCCAATCAATTGAAATTTATATAATCTTTAACACATGCTGTTCTGTCCAACTACCCAGAATGTTCTTGTATTTCTTCACAGTGCTTGAAATTTTTAAGAACTATGTTTCCTACACTCCTAATAAACCTCATCTTTTCACTTACTATTTGTGCGATTCACTTATTATGTGATTAATGTCAGCCCACTGAATCAGGAGCTTTTATGATAAGAGAAAATTATTAGCATATAGTTTGACCTCCTGTGAATTAGAATTTCACCATGCAGCTAATTCTATAACATTGAGGTAAAGTGTAATTTATTTTCATAATAGAGACACTTAACAAATGATGCAGAAATATTTACAGCTCTAGACAAATTGGTCCAAGGTTACAATATACTCATTATTATAGAAGATATATTCAACAACATACGATATATATATATATATAGTACATATACATCTACAGTTATACATACATACATATATGTTTCAATAAATATAGATGTATTTCCAGTGGAACACTTCAGCAGCTTTTACTTCTGCAAGGGCAAACACAGTGTAATAAATAGTGAAACAATTTCATCTAATTTCATGTTGATTGGCAATAAGATTTCATAAATATCTGAAAGAAGAGAATAATCCGTATATTGAATGACAACTGTTACGCAAAATATTCTTCTGTTTGATGTCTGACTAGGTAGCAAAAAAAAAAAAGTACAGATATCATCTATACAAAAATTTGGTTTTTTTCCATTAAACCAAAGTTTGGAAAACTGTCAAGCATTTTATAGTTGTTTTGGGGCTTTTTTTCCTCTCTTTGTTTTTTCTTGTGACTTTCTATGATGCAAGTGTAATTTCTTATTTCATTTCTGTGATGGCAAGTTTTGATATTTCCATAATTTTTTGTTTAAATTCACTTTTCATTTTGAAATATCCTATTCCTTAAATGTTGAAAAGAATTTATATGTTCAAACTAAATTTAACTTTTTTTTCAGAATAAAATAATTCATTCTGCTCAGAAAGCATTTGTCTGATTCTTCAATTCAATGAAAATGGTGGTGACTTTTTTAGCTAACACTCTTATATTTGTTTTATAACTGAAAATTAATGTTAAAATCAGTTATTTCCTTATCTTTCCTTATGTTTACTTAGTATATAATACATTCTTCCTTGTGTTTATGTCTATTTAAATGGAATTTAGTGAAACAGCAGGGCTAGTTTTTGTCTCCTGACCTGGCATAAGACATGATTATTCTTTACTTTTTTGCAGTCAGAAAAAGCTCAAAAGAAGACAGTTTCAGAGAGCTCCTTGAACTCTTCATTACATTTCCATTTTTCTACAGTATAAGCAAAGCTGTTATAAAGTACCATAAAGGTGTATGCAAAGTTAAAAGTAATATTTTAAGAACTTTTTTCAAGTCAAAGCATGCATGTAATTCTGCAAAATAATATCTGTTCAATTTAATTTTTGTATATATTTGAATTTACCTGAATAATTTTGAAAAGCATTTTTGTTTTGCATGTATCTATAACATGCTTTTTTGCACAAATATAAACATTTAAAAGGAAAAGGGATGTGGAGTTTTCCAAAGGTTGATGCATAGTAAAAATATAACTGAATAACTCAGGTTGCACTGTTAGACATACTTGCTAAGAATCCACATCCCACACCCCTTAACAAGCACCTTTAGCCCTGCATGTTTTTGGTGTGAGTCTAGAAAATTGTGTTTTGGTGCTCAAAGGAAGAGCCCTAAATCCATATGTCTTTCAAGGGGAACAAGTTGTAAGACAGAAAACACTGTTTGTAGATGAAATATCATTTTTCAAAAATCCCTGAGGGTGGTTGATGGCAAATCTCTTTTGTCTCTTTTGTGAAGTTAAACTATCTACAAAATTATTCAGATCATTTTATTCACATGCATCCTCTTATTTGTGAGGGAAGAAACAAAGCAAGGTATAGAAACTGGACTTATTTTTTAAATGTCTTCTACTTCCTGTTCAGAAATTTTAGTGATTCAGCATGTGCACCAGGACACAGTGCAATAACGTTCTAGTCCCTCTGGTCCTCTTTAAGATAGCATTCATCTTAAAAATAGTGATATTGCCAGATCTTTTTGCTGCTTTTTTTTTTTCCTGACTGTTTTGCCTATTTAATAATATATTATCTTATTCCTCTTGATGACATCTATTAATTTCATTTGGCTGTGCAATGTGATTAAATTTATCAATTTCTTAATTATTACATTGTGAATAATTAATACTTTTATATTCAATTTTGTTACCAGGAAAACATTTTTCTAAATCACACAGAAACCTTTTCATGTAATCAACCTAACACATAACTGTTTCCTTTTTTCAAATTAATCTGAACTGTTAATTTTAAAAGTCACTTTTGCAAGATTCTGTTGTTCCAGCAGTTCCTTTATTAAGCCCTGTCGTGCCCAGAATTGTCCAAATAAGAACACACAGTCTCTGCCTTAAGTAATTTTCAAGCAGTAGGAAAAAAGGAGAAGTTAGAAACTAAAATTATGTGATTTGCAGGCTCAAGCCTTTTTTATGCAGAACTGTGCACTTACAGTGATTGCCCTTCTCAGTCTATAGTTTCACTGCATGTCTTTTGTAACCTATTGAATAACCTTTTTACATGACTATGTTTATTCTACAGCTGATGATCAAGTCTTGAAGAATTTCTTTCTCAAACATATTGAGATTTTCAGTAGTTACTAATGATATCTCCCTTTCACCTCTAGTATTTAAGTTTACCTTCAGGAAAGAAGAACTGTGCTCAACAGTCACGGTCACTGTTTTCTGAGAAGGAAATACATATAAAGGATGGAGGTTGATCCCAAGAGGCCAAGCACCAGCGATAAATCTGTATTTCTGAGAATCATTAGTCTGATCAACTGCTTTGAGAGCTTTGATAGTGCTGCCTCAGTGGACAGAATGGTAGAAATACAAATTCTGCTGGTATTACTTGTTGGAATATGGAGTACAATTTAACCAGTTAAAATGCAAGATCTTATTTTCCTTTCTGAACAGTGAAATTTACAAAAATTGCACTGGCTATTTGGCAAGCTACTGCTGTAATGAGATGAATTGTCCATATAAGTAGAGAGGAAAAAATCACAGCCTGATGCATTCTGTAATTGCAAAGTGGGACTGAGGAAACAATGTAAATTAGTAAACTTATAGTCTTAGAATCTATTTCTAGAACAGAGTTTTTGCTAGCTATTCACTATCTGTCTCAACATTACTGAGTTAATATCTAAACTGGGACAATCATTAATGGAGATTCTATAAGTATGATCTGTGCTTATTTTCAGCAAATCTACCCTAAAAACCCCACCCCTGTCATGGAGTAGTCTTGCAATCAGTTGCACAATTGTTATTCATGTGATACCTGCAGACTGTTTCCATTGCCCCAATTATGGTAAAAATGTTTTCTTCAAGTTAATCCTGTTTCTGATTAAAAAAAAAAAAAAGATTCTAAAATACATCAATAAAGTAATAACCATGCCCGAAATTCAAAATAAGATATATTATTATTTCAGGGAGCACTGTTAAAAGACTGAGAAAAAATAAATATAATGAAACAAATGAAGAAAAAAGAAAATACTTTTAGGGTCTGGGATTAAGAATGTTAGATATTAAATGAGTGGCATTTCTCAGTAGCCATGGTGTTGATATAATAAACCTAATTGGGATAGGGAATGTAGCAAATGCAATAGTTTTACTACAATTTTTCCAGTACTGAACTGTGATCGTGGAACAACTGCAGAAGTCTCACTTTGTAGTTAGCAGAGAAAGAGAATGGCATATAACAGAGGGAGAAGAAATAAAAGCTTTAAAGATCCAGAACCAAGGAGTAGAGCTATGGTTACTCACCAACAGCCCAGGCTATAATATCAGACAGCTTTCCCTTTTTTAAAATTATTTAGTATTACACAACTGGAATAAAATTAGGGTAGTAATGATTCTTTCTTTTACATAGATGCAAAAGGAAATAATTTTTAGAATAAAGCTGCACTATAAATGTAATAGGGAATAGAACCTCCTCCTGGTGTCTTCAAGTGCTTCTCTAAAACATTTGAAGTAGAGACACATGTGGACAGATAAAACACCCAAGTGCAAAGCAAATTTGTTTAACAAAAATAAAAATAAAGGGCAACAAATCATTTTTTCCTCTGCAATGACACAATTCAAACTGTTATGCTTCTAATCTTCCTTAAGACAGTATGACTTCTGGAACCAGCTTTCCTTTGATTCTTCCTATGCGGCACAATAAAGTGTTAATTCTCCAAACATATGGTGGAATACTAAATGATAAACACAGACTGAAGGCCCCAGGTCACTAAGAAAAGTTTCAGACTAATTGCTTATCTCAATTGTCTTCCAAACCTCGAGAGGTTTGTCCGTTTCTAATTTACCATGAGAGTCATGGGAAAATAATCCTTGCTATTGGTAAAACTCATGAAAGTCACATTTTGCCAGGAAAAACAAGGTCATTTTGAGGAAGAGGAGGATGGTGGTGGTAATGGCAACTGGTAAAATCTAAAACAGAGTACCAAAACTAGCAGAATGTGGAATTAGTACTAGGACCTTCAGTTTTATGGAATGAAGGCATGTTTGCTATTTTGCATGGAACACATCTGTTAAATTCTGCTATTATCTTAATGGTTTTGAGTGTGTATATGATGCTAAGATTTAAATATAAATGCATTAAGATTGTAACTGGCTTTAATAGTGATAATAATTTTTTTCCTTCTACTCTGAAATAGGAGTATGGTATAATGCATCTCATACTAATACAGTGCAGTTAACTTTCATTATTTTTGAGTTTTGAGGCCAGCTTTCAGGTTTTTCTTATCCTGTATGGATAAAACAGATACAGAAATAGTCACTTTGCTTACTTTTAACTTTCTTCTTTATAAATCATTGTCATAGAGTAATATTCCTCCTGTATTTAGAAAGGCTTGAGAAGGAAAACTGAATATTCCTACTTGAAAACTCTGTACCATTTTGTGTTAAAAATGCAACTCTGCCAGAAAAGTATTCAAACTTCAAAGAAAAAAACATCCATATTAAAGAATTTTGGAATTAGGACTGTTAAGGCATGTTTGGAGTGTCTGCCTTCTCCAGTGATTTCAACCAAAGACTCTCATCTCCCTGGTTACTGGAGCCCAGCCTGGTACCTGGAGTACCTGTCCAGGCTGAGAGATACAGTTAATTGTTTTCCTATTTGCAGGGAGACAGAGAATGAAATTAAACAGGCAAAAATAGTTAAGAAAAAAGGATTTATATAACAAAAAGAGAGTATAGACTAGGAGTGTACTGACTGGCCCTTTTTACATGCAATCAGCCCCTTTTATGCCCTCTTCTCTCTGTCTTTCCACACTTGTTCCTCCCTCATCTCATGTGATGCCTCCTTTTCACCATCTTTGACCCTTATCCTAAACATCCTATAGTAAGTTTCACACATTCCACAGGTCCCAGTCAAGTAAACCCTAATAATCTTGTTATTTTTGTTTCCCCATGGCAGTTACAATGTTCAAAGTAACCATCTTCAAGGCTATATCTCAGTAGTTCCTTTATGTCCCATCCACTAGTGGTCAAAGAGTTCTGATCTTCATTATTGTCACTGTTGTCACTTCTTTTAGGTTTGTGTATAGATATGTTTAATTACAAATTTCTTTGTTACTTATTTTTCTTATACTGAATAGTCCTAAATCAAGTACCTTAAGTGCACGCCCTCAGTTTCCACATTCTCTTACACAGAATATAAGCTTGGTTTTAAAAGTAAACTAATACAGTATGGCCAAATTCTCGATCAAATATGCTGTTCACGTTTTCTGTCTCCAAGCTCATGAATAGGTAACTCAGTTAACAATTTCTGTGATTAAAGGAGTTTCCCTTACCTTGTTTCTTTTGGTTATTTAAAGTTGAGTATTTAAAGAGTTTTTCAATAAGGATAATAAAAATCAGAGCTTTTGATTCATGTGATTTTTCTTCTTTTACCTTCTAAATTCAGATAGATCAATGTATTAAAGGTACTAGTTACAAGGACCTTCAGATTGTTGTTCATCCATGTACAGCTTTCAATCTACTCTCTAGTAAAGCTAGAATGCTTTGAGCTCCAGGGAAACTGTTAAACCGTGACAAGTTGAATACGGCACTTGGAGATGGAAAACCTGCACAGCATATTTGATCAAGTATTTGATCATATTTTATTAGTTTATAAAACAATGCTTACAACTGCTCACACATTCAGGGTCTTTTTTCCCCTTTTGTCTCTCTCTCTTTTTTTTTTTTTAATATTAATTCACTCAAACCATTGGCAACATTATTTTGTTCTTTCCAATACTGTGTTGCTTTCCTTGACTTTTACTCTACATGCCCTCTGATTAACTGATTTTAATGATACTCTTCTATGTGTTTGTTGAAATGTTTAATGACCTAATGTTAGTCTATTGTTATCCTATTATGACAGGGCAATCCTCATTACCAGTTAGCTTGAGAAGGTGCCAAAGAATCTCTGTTATTAGTGATGAGAAAGGCTGTGACACAATGTTCTCAACAGTGTTATAAATTCTTGTGTCATTTAAGATATTTACATTAACCTTCTTTTCCTCCTTGAATAAATATATTTAAAAAAACCTTTCAGGTTAGCTGGAGCATTTAGGGAATTTTAATCCCTGAATCCTGTCTCATACATATATTATGAATATCTTCTATCATAGTATGAAATTAAGTAATTTTGGAGTGTGAAATATAACAGCCAAAGTGATAAAAATATCTACTGTGGATATAAGTGAAAATATTAATGCCTTGTAGAGTTACTTACTTAGGAAGGCAAAAGTGGTCAAAGAAGCCAACAATTGTTTTCAATTTTTCAAATAATTAATTCTTGATTCATTAAAAATTTGTTACAGATACAAATCACATATCAACACATTTCTATGACATAAAAATAATTTCTGAATTAATTTTTTAAATAAGTGAAATACTAACATTATTAGTCATTCTTTTTTTCACTTTTCAATTCCATTTTGAGACAGATTTTTTTTAGAATATAAAAACCTTCTTTTAAGGCACAAACCTAATTTTCTATTAATTTCTGCTAATTTAGTTTGTAAACAACACCATGGCAAGGTTAGGTGTAAGCTCTAAAGGCAGTTGCATAAGATATAAAGGTGATGGCCAATGGGAATAGCATAAGCATGGAAAAGTGAGAGACACAGACTCTCTGCAGCTGTTGGAGTAGTGGTGTGTATTAGATGAGAGGTGGTAGCAGATTGCTCAGCTGTTAAGGGCATTTTCTTCAGGGAGTCAAATCTGAGTCCAACAACATGTCTTACTGCTTGCCCATCTTTTCATCTTGTCTCAGAAGCTACTCTCTGACGTTCAGAGGACCATGAATTTGCCAGCAGCCAGGACAGAAGAAAGAGAAGAGGGACATAGACTAGAACTTGAGTATGAGTTTTTCCACCTACCTGTCTTCCCACTATCAGTTCTATATTATCTTGATAATGCAGGGAATATGTCCTGGGCAGTAGTGGGAAGCTGAAGGAGAAGCAGAGAGCAGAGACAAGCATATAGGTAACATCACCATCAGAACAAGCAGCTGCGAGATTTGCTCAGCCCTGAAAATCTTGAGCTGTTTGGTGCTTGTGTGAACTACTTGTTGATACAGTTGAAATGAATTGTATCACCCTAAGAATGACCAAAATAGTTTTGCAGAGATTCCTTCAGCCAAACTGCAGAGCAGCATGCTTGCATAAATATTGCTTAAGTCTCATCTTTATGCCCAGCAGATATTTCCATCCTTACTCTGGGCAAGGCTGCTAGCAAGTTAAAACAGCTAAACAAAACAATGCAAGGGACCAGCAGAAGTAACAGTGAAATTATGACAAAGACTTGTTTATCATGTCTGGATTCCAGTCTAGTTGACCATATAAAAGCTGTCCTCTTACCCTAGGCAAATAAAGGCCTGTACTCCTTACCTGCATATGCATTATGTAAATTAAAGCAGTATTTTGCATCTGTACTGGCTTTGGATCTACTAAAACCCCTCCACATCTCTGCAAGAGCAAAATAAGGATGGGATGTTTTGATCTGTGGTAAATTAGAACTGATATAAATTTTCTGGTTGCCTTTGTCTCACAGATATAAAAAAAATTGGTGGAAAAAAGATAACCACCCCACACTTCATAGCTTTTGTTAGTGTACCAGAAGTGTCTGATGCGCTCCAGCTGAAGGCAAGGAGCCACTATATCTCCTTCTGATTTCAGAGCCTTAAATACACACATTAGGCAATCCCCCGTCTTTCTCTCTGCCATGTTCATTTTTGGTAAAACACTTCTTGGTTTTTTTCCTAACAGCTCCTTTCACCTTTTTATTTACTTACGTCAGCGTTGTACCCCATGATGAGGAAGACTTTACCATCAGCCAATGACACAAAACTGGGGGGAAGTGACTGATATGCCAGAGAGTCATGGTAACATCAAGAAGGACCTACACAAGCTAAAGAAATTAGTTGACAGGGACTTGATGAGGTACAACAATGGAAATTACACCTGGGGAGAAACAAACCCATGCACCAGACCTGGGGGTCTACTGGCTGAAAAGAAGCTTGACTTAAAAGGACCTTGAGGGTCCTGGTAGATACCAAGCTGAACTAGTGATAACAACACTCCATTCCTGTAAAGAAGGCTAATGGTATTCAGGACTGCATAAGGGGAAGTGTTGCCAGTAGGTGGAGAGAGATGATCCTTCCCCTCCATTCAGCACTGCTGAGGTCACACCTGGAGTACTGTGTCCAGTTCTGGGGCCCCAGTACAAGGGAGACAATGACATAATTGAGAGAATCCAAGAAAGGGTCACTAAGGTGACTAAGGGTCCAGAGCATCCTTCCCATGAGGAAAGGCTAAGAAAATGGGACTGTTAAGCCTAAAGAGAAGGCCCAGGAAGGATCTTATCAATCTATATAAATATCTTTATAGAGGGTGCAAAGATGATAGTCAGGGTCTTTTCAGTGGTGCCCAGTGACAGGACCAGAGGCAATGGGCACAAACTAAAACACAGGAGGTTCCCTCTGAATATCAGGAAAGAGATTTTTACTGAAAGCTCTTCTGAGAAATCAGATGCCATCAAAGGAATTTCTCACCTTTGTTAGAAAAACAGAGAAACTCCAATTGGCTTAATAAGGTTACAAATTTCACTCCTCTACCTGCCGTGTTTTCTCCCAGGATATTTCAGCTTCAATGTTAGTAAAATTTAGAGGAAAGTTTGAATCAAATGATATAACTCAGGATTCTTTTTTTTTTTACAGAAGAAAAGCCAAAGAAAACAGATTATTATATAAATGTGAAAATACCTTTTTACTGAGACCAAGCACTGGCATGGGATGCCCAGAGAAGCTGTGGAGTCTCTCTTTTTCGAGATATTCAAAAGCTGTCTGAACATGGACCTGGAAAACCAGTTGTAGGTGGTCCTGACTGACCAGAGATGGTCCTGACCTCCAGAGATCTCTTTCAACCTGAACCATTCCATGATTCTCTGAATTCAGTATCTCTAGCTGAGCAGTGTACTTCTGTTACCTCAGCAAGACTATTTTCCTGTTTATTGTGACTTAATATTAAAAATAGCTGGCATTCAGGATAGAATTTGGGGTATATAGAGGACTTGCTTCAGGACAAAAAAGAATTTCATGTTTGGTCTTGAAATACAAAAAATTAGCAATCCTTTATTCAGAAAATATTGAAATTATGCAAAATCAGTAGAATAATCCTCTAAGCAAAATGATTGTTATTTTAATCACAATTTTATTTACTTAGTATCCCTTTTATGTCATAAGTAGTATACTGCTTTTACTATGGAGATATGGATACTCTAACTTTAGACAAGGACATTTAAATGCTATAGAAGTACAAACTAAAAAAGATCTCTAGTTTCTTAGAGATACAGGAATTTAAGAGAACAGATAATATTTGAGGGGAGGCAAAAGAATACCGTGAAGCAAATGGACAATATTGATCCATATAATAAATAAAAATTTGCAGTGAATATACTGAATTTCTGAACAAGCATAGCACAGCATAACCATATGTAAGTGTTGTTTCCAGTCCAAGTGAGTCTGATGTAGTATCTCATCCAGGACCTATGGGAAGCACAGCAACATATTACAAGAAGTTTATGTACTCTGATATGCTTCCATAGGCTGAATTTTTTTTGTTTTGTTTGTAAACATTAAAGATTTCTGGTTTTATAGAAATAAATAAGGGGTTTAGGTTATAGAAAATAAATTCAAAGTGTTGACATATCTTTCATTGATTCTAAAAGTGAGAACTCCTTTTAAAAAGAAAATATTTTTAATCGTATATTTAATATTCAGCTTCATTTCAATAATTAAGCTGTTTATTCTCTCTGGAAAAGCTGTAAGAGACCATTAAAATGTGTTTTTCTCTATTATCAAGTTTATGCTTGTAAAGAAAGTTTTGTTTGGTGTTACGAAGTTTATTTGTAAAAAAGGCTTTTCATAGAATGTACTATTCATCCTTGGATGTGAAACGTTGTTTCCAATAATCTTAGTTGCAGTAGAATCTTTAAAAAATGATGCCTGATCTGGATTTATCCAATTTTTCCTTCCCCTGAGAAGGTGGCACTACAGAAACTCAGCTCCAGTACCTGCTTCTGTTACAGAGCTAATCCATAATCCAGGGTTACTGCCACTGGAACATTTAGTTAACTAATACATTTCTATAAAAGTCTAAATCAGAAGAAAAAAAACACAGAAAACATATATTGTTTTCTTCCTAATACTCACCTATTACTTGCTACTTTCCAATGGTCTTTTTTAGACAGAGGCAAGTAGAGGCATCTAAAGAGTAATTTTGATTTCATTTAGAAGTTTGTTTTGGAACAGATCACTGTGTTGTCCTCAGCATTCACTTTGAATGGCACTTACTGAAAAGACAAATCCAAGTGTTTGCCTGGCACCTGAACAGCTGATGGATGTACAGTTCAACGTGAAGTTGCTTTGAAATGCTTATTGTGTGTCTATCACATACTCACTACCAGCTGTTTCACTTTGCAAGCTCAGTCCTATCTAATTGCATTACTTGTTACTGTAGACATATTCACTGAATCCAATTTAGTTTGGGCACACAGAGTACCTCTACATGTGCAACACAGATGGCAAATGAATATGAACAAATTACTCTAAACTGCAAGCATGTCAGACTTATTATGTATACCTACAGCATGTTCAGTTGGGCTGATCTGTCCAAGCATAATGGATACTTTGGATGTTGAGCAACTGTTCAAACAGACATAGCCTTTATTCCAGTTGGGGTGGGTGGACTTCTAGTCAAGTAGTCAAAGTTTTAGCTTTTAGCAAGAGACTTTCTTATCAGAGAAATGGAGATATATAAATAAAACACTGCCAACTGCAGTAATGGTTTAACCCTAGGTGACAACTAAGCACCATGCAGTCGATTGCTCACTTTCCCCCACAGTGGGATGGGGGAGAGAAACAGAAGAGTAAAAGTGAAAAAACTTGTGAGTTGAGATGAACTTGTGGGTTCATAGATAGCAAAAGCTAAACAAAACAAGGAATTAATTCACTCCTTCCCGTTGACAGGTTCAGCCATCTCTGGGAAAGCAGGGCCATATCATGCATAATGGTGACTTGGAAAGACAAACCCCATCACTCCAAAAATCCCCCCCTACCTTGTTCTTTCCTCAGCTTTATATGCAGAGTGTGACACCATAAGGTAAGGAATATACCTTGGGTCAGTGTCCTGGCTGTATCCCCTCTCAAATTCTTGCTCACTCCCAGCCTTCTCACTGGTGGGGTGGTGTGAGAGACAGAAAAGGTCTTGATGCTGTGTAACCACTGCTCAGCACTAAGCAATACACCCCGTGTTATTAACACTGTTTTCAGCACAAATTCCAAACATAGCCCCATAGCAGCTACAAAATTAACTATTCCAGCCAAACCCAGCAGAACTGTTCCTGGAAAACTTTGACACAGCCTTAAACAGACGCCGCAAAATAGCATGTCTCTGTTTCCTTGAGGTGTTTACTCTTTCCCGCACATGAGAATAGAAAGTAAATCTTGTAATAACATTAATGATATCACCTTTCTAGCAGACTCTGCACACTCCAGATAATAATAAATATTTATAGTCATTGTAATGATTAACACTAATGCAATATTTATTTGTGGTTTTTGTCAGCAGTCATGTATCAATACACAAAAAAATCATGTCCAACAGAAAGCGTTTTCACACTCAGCCTTGTTTCTGAAAACTTTTACAGGTAAGCCCAATTCATTCACTGCCCTGTATCAATAATTTTTGAGCTTATTTGTGAAAAGGAAAATATATTTTATTTGTTGCTAATTTAACTTTCCAGAAATATGAACAGATTTGATGTAAGTAAGAAAAGTATAATTTGACAATGATAAGGGCTGAAGAGTATAGTCCCCAATTACAGTGTAAAGTAGTGGTCAATGCAGAGTGTTTATCTTGTGCAAGGTTGCTCTTGAGTTGCATCAAGAGATGCTTGTATTCTTGCTCCCACAAAATTCCCCATTTCATCACACCTGGTACTTATTTTTTTCCTTTATTTGGTTGAGTATTTTATTGTTTTCTATTTGTTTGTTCATTTGTTTGTTTTGTTTTGTTGGTTTTTGCTTGGTTTGGGTTTTTTTTTTTTTTTTTTTTTTTTTAGGGGGGAGGGTTGTTGTTGTTTAGGGTTATTTTTTCGGTTGGTTTGGGTTTTTCTGGCTCCTAGAAGTATGCTTTTGAGATTCATGGGATCAGGAATATGAGATAATAACTGCCAAAGATGGTAGATGTTGTTGATCTTAAGCCGTATTTTAGTACTTTTTTATTCTGACAAGATTTATCTTGATTGAACTTGACTATTCCATCTACAGATGGAGTTGAAAGAATTATAGTAGACATTTCTTCTAAACTATATGAAGTATAAATAGAAAATAATTCACAGGAAATGTAAATGCCTACTGGATGTGAATTGTCTCATAAAGTAATGGACCTTTTTCCATATGGAGTTGAGGTATCCTTTAATAAAGTAAGTACTAAAACCAGAATTTTGGAAAAAAGTTGAAAAGAAAAAAACATTGCTTTCCTATGCTATTATAGTCAAAGCCAGTATTTGATTTAGGTAAAGGTATTTTGATTATTCTGGAAGTCATAGGCATAAGAAATCACGTAAAAGTTGTTCTTGGCTCATTAAAGAAGTAATTTAATTTTACTGAGACACACTTTCTGTGTATATCACAATGACAGTATTTCTTCCTGCCTCAGACTGCATTTTCCCCATTTGAGTGGATTTTTAACTGTGATATATAATTTTTCACTGTCTGGGACTGAAAAGGAAACAAATTTGGTAATATATGTTACTAGTTTGAACAGAAATCCTGTGTGGAAGGTCAGTTCACAGTGTAATTAGCTGAAATTCTCAGCCTCTATCTTGCCCTGACTTTCCTAGGTAAATTGGTAAACTAGGAAACGTGTGTTTCATTGTGACTTTTATAGAAATAAACTAAGATTTTAGAAAACAATCTCATGAGAACAAAGGTTTTCTCTTTACTGAGAATGACTTCCTACATGAAAGGAAGGCATATGAGTTTAAGTTCTATAGATATGAAGTGTGGGTGTGAAGACCACCATAGTATTGCTGCTTGATTTTGGTTGGGTTTTTTCTGTTGATTCCCCCCTGCCCTTCCCCACCCCCACCCTGGTAGTACAGATATAGTCAAACATCACATAAAAGCCATGCAATAGATATTTACATTGATGTTACAATGGATTTTCGGACAGATCCTAAAAAGGTGATTAAAATCACACAAAAGACCCAAGAAATTAAGATAGTCCCAGTGAAAGAGAGAGAAAGTAACAGAAAGGGAATGAGCCGGCATTGTAAATCTGCACATAACTAACAGATATCTCTAATTCCTACTCAACTCAGACCTTTAGAGCAAGATACTTGTAAATAATTATGAAATACGACTTTTTGCAGCTGGGATTTGAGAAGGTTTTTCAAGCAAAAACCTGTTGTGAACTATAGAGTGTGAAGGGCAAAAAAATCCCACAAACTGAACATGTTTTTACTGAGTCTTCCACTATGAATTATTCACTCAGCTTTCAGTTGGGTTTGGGGGGACTCCCCTAAACAAATCACTATATTTTTGACAAATAATTGGTTTGCTAGTCTTACTTTCTTCGGTTCTATCCATGGCGACCAAGAAAAAGCCACAGTCACTCTGGATCTTGTCTTACATTTTACTGTTTACAGTCCTGTTAAAAGAAATAGTCTTGTATATAGTCCTGTAAATTGACTGGATGTTGTACATAACTTCATTTTCCTGTGAGCAGTCAAATGCAATAAACATCATAGAATGGAAACATAGAATCATTAAGTTGGAAAAGAACTGCAGGATCACCAAATCCAACTTTCGACCAAATATCATCACACTCACTAAAGCATAGCTAGGAATAGCTAACATAAACTAACTAAAATATAACTATGAATAACTAACGATGAAAAAAAAGAAAAATGTTATGCCACTACATAAATAAAATTTTCAAGACTTTTAACTGTAGATTACTTAGAAGAAAGGGGACCCCTGGTGGCCTAGTGGTTAGCATGCAGGACTCTCACCTCTGCGACCCAGGTTCGAATCCCAGCCAGTCCCCCGGGCAGATGGAGCCCGTTAGCCCTGTGAGGCCATCCATCTATGAGAAGGTCACTCTAAACAAACCTACGTCCTGAGGACTTCTCTGCCATTGTCCAAGCTTGCTTGGCCCCGGCAGATGAACCTTAAGATTAAAGGGTGGGCTCAGTTCAGCGCAGGCTGTGTCTCACCTAAAAAATCCATTGCGCAGGCTGGAAAGGTAAAAAGACCTTTCCCCAAATCTTCGTTCACGAAGACTGGCCATTATTATTATTATTTATATTATTACTTAGAAGAAAATACCTCCAAAAGTATTTCATATTCACTGTGTGATAAAGTGAATTTTTAAAGTTATATTCTTTGTTATTTATCCCTTTATCTAACTTAAAAAAATTTAACTGTTATTTTATGGTTATTATAATATTATACTATAGGATTTATGTTTGATTTACACCTATCTGCAGACAGTATGAGTCTTTCAGGTTGTTACAACAAGGGCCTTAAAGGCAAAACACAACAGAAAAGCTTGTACATTTTACCTGTTTATCACAATGGTAACCTTCCCATCCCAACAAAATCCATCTGGGTAACCTTCTACATTAACAGTTTAAAAAAATACCCCCAAACAAGAAAACAAAAATAACCAAACAAATTGAAAACAACAAAAAACCAAACCAAACCATACCAAGACAAAAAAAAAAAAAAACTTAGACAAAAAACCCCAAACCAAACCAAAAAAAACCCAAACCCCAAACCTTTTTGTGACTTTGAAGTTGAGAACCCAGGGTGTGGTTGTAATGACCCATGGCTTCTTACATCTTAACATTGAAAATCAATATACCTAGCAGAGACATCTTAGACAAGCTCAGCTTGTATAAATAATTTCATTAAAACAAGCACTTTGGAATTCACGCAAAGGTTGGCAGTTTAGTAGTTCGAATTTTATTTTCTTCAGAATTTTTTTCTCTGAAAGGAAGCAAGTTTATTACATATTTATCCCCTACAAGTATTTTGGGATTGTATAATCCCTTCTCTACTTCTTAATTTTTCAAAATGCAAAACTGACAAAATCATCATAATAGTTAAGCAATTGCCAATAAACCTTATAACTACAGAATAGCATACACAAATGTCACCTTTTGTTAACACTAACTTTTGATTCCGCTATGAAAACCATAAACACTTTATTTATGACTCTCTAAACATCACTTTTTCCAGTTAATTTCTGCATTTTTCGTTCTCACATATCTCTGTTTTCTAAAGGAAACCGTTCATTTTGGCCTACTTTACCACGATGTTACTATGTTTTCTGTAACTGTTTTCATAGCTAATGTTTTTATGATACTATTTCTCCCATTGTGCAGCTTGTAGTTTTTCCTTGAGTTTTATTTAAATAATGTTTAACAAAAGTCTTTGCTACTCTGTGAATAATTGACAATGAATTTAGGCTTGATTTAAAAATGGTAGAGGATAGAGAATTAATTATGGGTTACAGGGTGAATGCAGCAGGCAGATATTTTGCAAAACCTTACTGTGCATTGAGCTACAGTGTTTTTTCTACAATCTGGTCTGGTTTGGTATCTAACTAGGACTTGATGAATCTGAGAGGTCAACAGCAGACACTGTGTCTGCTAAGATTGAAGATAAGTAAAAAGCAGGTACATTACAGCAAAAATTCCAAGAGTCTTCAGGAAATTTGAGATCTTAATGAATAATTAATATTTTTGCACATCAGTTAGGCATGTTCTTAGAAATTTTACTGATTTTTTTCCATGTCTTTGATTCCAAGAATCAGACATCCCACAAGCGGACTTTTATACCTTACCAAAAGCATAATGCACTACTTGGCATACAAATATCAATCTTGATATTTCATCATCAAGATGAAATATCACCTGTTACTGCAAGCAGTTGGAGACTCAAAACACTTCCAAGTTCTTCATAACATTATATTGTTATAACTTTATATTGTGAAATACTTTCAGGATATAGAAAAAAGATAATCTGAAGAATAATCTGAAAGGTAAGTATCCTGAGTCTTCTAGTTTGTGTGAAGAGTGCACTTATAGCTGCTATTTTTAGTAGCAACACGTATTATCAATCTAAATGAGCAATCTAAAACTACTAAATTAATTCAATTGTAAATGGATTATTTAATAGCTATTTTCATAGTGTTGGAGGACTGTCATCAGCCAATAATGAATTTTTGCCTGAAAACTATGGATAAAACTAAAAATGGTATTTGTGAGCCAACGTCTTCAGAACCTAATGTTAATTGTAATTTAAAAATAATACCAGCAGCAGCAGCTCAGAAAGGATGCCTTTAATAACACATGGGTTTTTAGAACAGTGAAGGTTTAATTGCCTCTGTAATTTTATAACAAATGCCAGTTGTGATTCCCTCTAAAATTTGGCCTGGCCTTAGAAATGGTGAATAACATATATATATTATATATATGTGTTAGGAAATACAGTTATTAAGCCTAGTGTCTATGTTAAAGCATACTGACTGTGTTGTGTTTTGAACACATACCTTTTAGCCATCCAAATTTTAATTCATGATCTAGTCACTTACTGAATTATGAAACAAACCTAAGACATATTTTTAATATTAAAAAAAAAATCAAATTATAGACCATGATTAACAAATGACACATACTGGGGTAGCAGTATTCCTCTGGCTACCTGTGCTTTTGTAGATATAGGTAGTAGGAGACAGTTGCCCTCTGCACTTAGTAAATAGAAAAAATAAGTACTTCTAGTATGCAAACCTGTTGAACTTGCTATTTGAAATAGACCATATTTATTATTGCCTTGAAGGAACTGTTTCTCTTCATTACGTAAAACAGAATCCACATGTAGTTGAAACAATCTCTTCCCTAAAACTTATAAAGTAAAACAACTTGTGTTTTTTACCCAGTCATTGTTTATCATGTTGCTTATTATGCTTTTAAGACTTCTATGGTCATAAGTTGCTGACTAATGTATCAGAACCTGACTAAAGTGAACTAAAGAGAAGTAAGGATAAGATTTGTTTCAATATGGTTGTGAGGATTTGTTGTTTGGTTTTGGTTTTATTTTTTTCTTTTCAAGTTGCAGATTTTCTAACCTAAGCTGTTAGCTTTCTTTAGGGAAGACAAGTCATCCCATTCTAAGGTAAGTAAGCCATAAAGAATAAAATAAACTACATAAATTATTCTTCACCTCTATTAAAGGGAGACTAAGCAAGTATCTGACACTAGATACTTGCATTTTAAAGCAACTAAAATTAGATAAGTTGAATCTGCTCCTGCAGGGGCTAAATCCACAGAATTAAGTTAATGCCCTTCCACGTATGAGGATGAAAGTTTAGAAAATATAGGAATTATTTCCCAAGTCTTGTATTATGAGGTACTGAAGTGGATTCTTTTGTCATTTTAAAAAATATTATACATATATATGTGTATATTATACTTACATATACACACATAGATATAGATAGACACATTATATATGTATATATGTATAATTTTATATATATTTATATATAATATATATTATATATATGTAACTATTGTGCACATATATATGTATAATATATATGTTTTTATATATATATACAAAATTCCCAAGAAGTACATTCTCAACCAATTCCTGGACTTTTATTGAACATGGTTCTTTTCTGATTTGAGTAGTTTTCTCTGATTTTATCAAGCAGGATAATTCACGAACTATGTTCTTCAAATAATTAACGCTACAGATGCTACAGGAATGTGTATGATATTTTTTTGCTTTGGCAGTATGGAAAACTAGGACATGTTTTTTGAATTTTACCAGAATATTTTCAACACAGGACCCCAGAGAACGGGAAATGTTCTTGCATAATGGAGGACAGACTTCATTGAAGCACAAAGCAGTCTTTCTCCTCAGGGTAGCTCTCCCTGGAGACATTCCCCAAGTGAGTCTAGAGTTTCCTTAAACCCTCTCCTTACATTTCTCTAACTCTCACAAATGCAGAAGAAACATAATTTATAAAATTCTAATCTAGCACTAGTATGTTTAATGATCTGGTTTGTTTAATGAGATGGTATGGTTCAAGATTGTTAGTTTCAATTGTTATATCAAATAAAATTGACATAGACTTACACTTTCTCTCGTTTTGTTAGTTTTTGTTTCTTTTTATTTTAAAAACTCTAATATTTGACTAGATAGCAAAATTCTACAAAACTTCAGCATTTTGGTAGAGGTAAAAAAGACTTTTACCTAAGCCTTTTGTTCAGTAATGTAAAGAAAGGATTCACTTTTCTTATTCTTAAATATAGTTGAAAAAAAAGTTGTGGTTTTCATATGAAAATTAAGCATATATAACATTAAATAGTCATATCCAGGAGACTTTCATGAGTTTTGAGTAAAGTATTTTTTTCAATACTTTGCATATAGCATGAAAAAATCCATCATAATATTTACAAAGGAGGACAAGAGGTCTGGAAACACTGTGAACCTGATTCCAGGTGCTGTGAGAACTAAAATGCTCTTAATGCAAAAATTAGAGTTTAGGAAACAGAGAAAACCCTTATCTGACTATCCTAAAGGTAAAGAGTAAAATGATCAACTTACCAAAGTTTTCAGGCAGAAACACACCTATACACACTCAGTTGGGCTACCAAACAAATACCCTGGGTTTACTGAACTGCCTGTGTATCTTATGTCTAACTCTATTTAGATGTACATGCACTTATTTTTGGATAGTTTGTGATTACTTATAATCTTAGACTGGCAGGTGTTCAGCTCTCCACACACATGAGTGGGCACCCTATCCTATTTGAAACTGATACTCAGTCAGGTCATTTAGTGTTCATCAAAATTTAGGAATGGAGAAATAATTCTATATATGTTGCCACGGACACAACTATTGAGGATTCAGGAAATGGATGTCCTAGAATTTATGTCCCATGAAAACTCATAAACACTGGGGAGCCTGTGCAGCCATACATTGTTTCTACTTCACGGACCCCAGTAAAAAGCATGAAGGATTCCTAGCACTGTAAAATCCTTATATAAAAAACAGGTGCTAAGTTAAACCTCTTGGCCCCAGGTTTAACCAACAGCTCACTAATTCATATACCACTAGGCTACACAGCTTCTTATGTAGGGGTTTTGCCTACATCTCCTTTTAATGTAGAACCACTGTGAAGGCAAGAGGCAAGGCTCACAGACTTGGTAAAACAGTAGGCAAGAAGGAAAATAGTGAAATTAATTTCCTAATTACTGTAATTGAACAATTAAACAAGGGAATATAAGTCTAAGCATGCTTTCAGAGTTTGAAGCCCAGGCCAGGGACAAAATCAAATCAGCAACCTAAATGCCCTGAAAAAGAGATAATGGATTGCAAGGCTCCTGGACTGGAGCACACAGAAGTTAGTGTATTGCTTAAACCTGTACTAGAGCTTGGAACATCATCTTCTATAAATGTTCAAGACTATACTAGTCCATGCAGAAGAAAGGCCTTCAGTCAGCCTTTCAGTCTGAAGCATATATAGTACTGTGATTTGGACATTTCAAGCAAGTTCATTTAAAAAAAGAAAACCAAAACTTTTGCCTTGTCTTGCCTCATAATTGTTCACCACTAGACAACTTCTCATAAAACCACTAAGCAGCAATCAGAAAAGTAAGTTTGTGTTATTAAAAAGTGCTCTTGACATAATCAAGAACTCAAATGTGGCTTGCACATATGGATAACTAAATTTGAAAGAAATTTAACAGTAAATTTTAACCTTTGTTTATCCTGAAAACAATGTCTATGGAATGTGACAGTTCTTTCTCAAAGATATTTTTCCCTTAAATAATGAATAAAGAATGAAAAACGTAATCGATCCTGTAATAATCTTCTTCTCAAATTCCATTTAGCTTCTGATTATACATAAGTTACAAAGACTGAATAATCACATACTCAAATACTTCACAAACATCTGTGTCACAATTGCACAAAAAAGCACTTTAAAACTTCGATCTTCATTAGGGGGATAAAAAACATTGCAACCAGTAGTTCCTAAAATTCCAGAAATTTCAACATCCCTAAATAACATATAAATTATAGTAACTGATATACTCACAAGTGAACCAGTCATAGTCTAAGTCATGATCGATGGGATTTTTTAACTCTTCCAGTCCTTCCAGGTGTTGAATGGAGAATTAAAGCTTCAGAATTCCAGTTAGCATAAAAGAAACCAAGTGAAACATCTGTTTTATATGCTCCCCGCAAAGCACAGCACAGCATATTTTCTGTTAAGTGCAGCAACTTATTCATAGTACTAAGCATCTTCTAAAGTTAAAACATAGCTAAAATTTTAAAATTTGATGAAGTAATGTTCCAGTGATGTCACTGAATCATGGAAATGCTATGAATCTTTTATAAAAGGTAATAAAAAACCCCCTATTACTCAGTCATTTCAAACATTTTAAATTAACGTGGCTAGGCACGCAAGGTAATGGATTATTTCTATCTTCTGTTTGTTAAGTAAAGATTCAAATCCCAGACATGTTCATGTTTACTGGTCCCAGAATGGTTGAGAACTATGGAAAGAACTTCCATAGCAACTAAGCACTTATCTCTTCCACTCCAAGTGCCGTTAGGTTTGTCTTATGTATTTGCGAAAACATGTAATAGTAAGCATCTCATAAACAGTTGCAGCACAACTTGTCTTCTTGGTAATACAAAATAGAAGTCATGTAACTTGTATGAGACATCACTTAACTATCTCTTGAAAGACATTAGAAAACCTACAATTAAGAGACTTAAATAAGAACTTTGATAACGTAAAATAGTCTTGACATAATTCAGACTCGTCTTCCACTTCTTGCCTCCAAGAAAAGGCTGGCATTGTGACACATCTTGAAATTTAGAAAATCCAGGATTTGAATGAATAAAACTTGTGAAATAAACCCCAAGTTTCACTGTACATACTGAAGAAAATACAGGATGATAATGCATTTTCGGATCTCAGTATGAAATCTACAGAAAAGTGTGAAAAAACTACTCAGGAGACTAGTTTACTCAAAACATGGCCGGCAATATATGTAATAGACTCAGAGAGATAACATATTTCTGTTGATCATTTTTTGACCCAGAATTACACTGGAATAATGTATTCTGATTTATATATTTTATGCTTCCACAAAGGTACTAGCAAGACAGTGAAGAAACAAACACTAAGCCTACCCATAAGGCTGAAGAAACCTTAGGATCAAACTAAATGAAAGCTTATTCTAACACTTAAAAGACCTAAGTCTGCTTACAGAAATTGTTAATATATGTGAAAAATGTGGAATTCATAACATTTTTGAAAGACCAATGAATAGAAGAGTGAATGATGTAGTCTGCAAGTGAATAAAGTCAAGAAGTATTGACATAGGAGAAAAAGTCTAGGCTATTACCTACAGAAAACCTTGTATTTTTAATTGATAAAAATGTAGAAAAATAAAGTAAGATGTCATGGCATTTAATATCAAATAATTATGATTTCTGCAATAAAAATGGTTATTATTTTAAAATAAAGGTCTAGCAATATAGCTGATCTTACACAGATAATCAAGACTGTGGTACGTTTACTGTCATGAAAAGCAAAAGGAATACTGAAATTCATCAGAAGATACATTACAATAGGTTTAGGGAAGTGTTAATACCACTAATAGGACTTCAAAAAGAAATATCATGCTGAGTTCTTGAATCTCGTGTTCAAGAAAAAAGACATATTTAAATTGAATTTGTTGCAGACTGAAAGAAAATGTCTTATGTAAGAGAAATGCTCTGTAAGAAACTGTACGCTGAGAGGTCTTCCACATGCAGAGTAAGACTGGGGATAAAGAAGAGGGTTGGCACAAGAAGTACCATCTATAAGTCAGTAAATTAATAGATTTAGAATAATTTTCTATCCATCATTAAAATCTGGAGCAGCCTTTTCTGTAAGGATATGGGGCAAAAAAAAAATCAAATTTTTAAGCTATGATTTTGATTATTTAATGAAACAGTAGTATATAATTGACTGATATAAGTCATCAATCAGTTTGTAGTCCGTAAATAATACAGTAAATGAACTTTGTATGAAAACAGTAGTGACTTAATAACTAATTATGAACCTTTTGGATTTTTTAAATAAGGATGTATATCTTTATACACAAAGAGGACCATTTAATTAATGAGGGGTCTTAACTGTCTTCAGTAAACCTCTGCTTATAAAGAAATGGATCAATTCTGTACCTATAATATTCAGATATCAAATTCCAAGGATTAATAAATTAAACACATAGAAGCTCTATAATTAAAAACATACACCATTGTATAATTTAGATATTTTGGAAAAGACCAACGTTTACATATCTTAATTTAAGATGATTTAAAAATATGCATTTGATCTTTTCTTACAGCGCCTGTAGAGGAAGAGTGCATCTGCTGCCTTTTTTAAAGAAAAACTCTCCAAGCCGCAATCAGTAAAAGAGATAATGAGATTCATATTTACAGTGAACAGAATCTCTCTGGAGAGCTGAAATCTTTCATTCATATGTATTAAAGCATAAACTGATTACCAGTTCAAATGAAGACAGCACCTCTCTTTTTTTACTGGCCTCCTGCTGGACTGCTCATCTGTGAATCTTTTTGGCTTCATCTGTAAAGACTTTCTCTTCAGCCTGGAGAAGAGAAGCCTCAGGCTGATCTTACCAATGGTTATAAATGCCTGATAGGAGGGAAAAAAGATGAGGGACCCAGATCTTTCTCAGAACTGCACTGTGACAGGACAAGAGGAAAAGGGCATAAATTAAAACATACAAAATGCTGTCAGAAGACAGGAAAATTTTCTTACTGTGAGAGTGGTCAAACAGAAGAACAGGTTGCCCAGCGAGGTAGTGGAGCCTCAGTCCTTGGAGGTAATTAATACACAACAGGACACAGTCCTGGGCAACATTCTGCAGGTGACCCTGCTTGAGAAGGGGATTGGAATAGCTAATGTGAAGAGATCCCTTCCAACCTCAACCATCTTGTGGACTTACTGTTTAAAGTACATAAAAGTACAACATCTTTGATGAGAGTAGTGGGGAGGATGGTAAAAACTGACTAAGCATTCTTGTGTAAAACACTCTTTGAAACATAACACAAACATCCTTGGAGTCTATCAATCAGATGACACCCTCATACTCTGGTGATGAGACGTCAAATTAAAATATGGGAACTGATTCTTTTTCATTTTGTAAGGACCCCTGTCAAATATAACATCCAGAGATATAATTGATTTCTTTGTTTGTTGTATTTATTCACTAATCTGCACTTGAGACTTACTGTCACACTCAAAATTCTGTTACAGGCAAAAAAGGAAGACGTTATATACATAAAGGTAAGAATTACTGTCATTTTAATAGAAAAATTATTAATTGAATACAAATACACTATACAGTCATCATTAGTCTTTTTATAGCAGTATTCAACTTTTGTAGTCCAAACTTGAGTCGTTACACTACAGTCTCACTGAAAATACTATCACTTTTATTGAAAGATCTCCTGGTATCCATCCTTGTACTCTGGAGTTACTCTCACCTTTCCTATGCTTGGCTGATCTTCCCCAGCGAGAAGCAGGTTTTATCAAGGTCACCTCTGCCCCAGGTCTTTCACTGAGTGATAGTGTTTTTCTTTCTAAGTAAGTTATCCGTGATGGAGCCCTGCTCTCCTGGAGATGGCGGAACACCTGCCTACCCATGGGAAGTAGTGAATGAATTCCTTGTTTTGCTTTCCTATTAAACTGCCTTTATCTCAACCCATGAGTTTTCTCACTTTTACTCTTCTGTTTCTCTCTGCCATCCTAATGTGGGAGGAGTGAGCAACCAGCTGCAAGGTGCTTAGTTGCCAACTGGGGTTAAAAACATGACAAGGACTTACCATATTAATAACTACCATAAAGTATTAAATTAAAAGGATTTTTGTTTATTATTATACAGCATTAAACCGTGAAAAATTCTTTATCTTCACGCACAGACAGAAGTGTTAACAGAAGTACTACCATTCATGCCTATGTCAGAGATATTGCTATAAAAACTCTCAGAAGTTTTAATGTCTGTCTGCCATCATAAAACCTTTCTCTAATTTCCAAATGAAGAAAGAGATAATAACATTCTTACAGAGTCTTAAAAAGAGCAAAATGAAGCATAACCCAAATTATAGTTCTAATCTGGGAAACGAGAGTGAGAGTTTTCAGTGATTCTTATACATTTTAATTTGAGAACTTCTACAAAAAAATTAAAGACATTCTTAGTGAGGAAACTCCATCCTGTTGAGAAAGAAAACAAAAAATGTTTCTTTCTAATGAATGCATATTTAATAAAGATTGAATTAACATAGCATTTGTATAGAACAGTTTAAGGAACTATATGAGACTAAAGCATTAATAATGTGTCAAGCAGTAAACATAATCTTTAATAATAATAGCTCAAACCCCTTCTAGCACTCCATTTGGTGAAATATAGTATTATCTTAAAATAGTAAGTAGTGGTGCACTGTTGAATTTATCAAAAACTTTGAAAGTAAAGGAAGAGTTCATTGTGTGGATCATACTTCAACCAAACCTTTAAGCTGTCTGTTATAGATTCCTTTGTAAGATGTTATAACTTCAAGGTTAAAAGTTGGTTTACATTGCAAAAATTGTAATTTTTTAAGAAAAGAGATAATTTATAAAGTAAGAAACACTGTTTTAACTCTGAATTCTATGTACACATTTATGGAAGGCTCAAATATAAAGTTAAATGAAATAAAAAAATCAAAAAACTTCAAGTTAATTTTTTTCTATTATCAATTTTTCTCATTAAACCAAATTTTTGAACATTTCTTCTAATGATTATAATTGACAAACATATTGCTTCTGAAGAATTTCATCAGTTGCCTGAAATATTAATCCAACATTGATAGTGCCATTAACATTGTACTGTTATTTGTGTTACCTTGAGATAGATTTTTTTAATTTCCTAAACCTGAAACTAAAAATTATTTGTTTTGTCTTTTTGATTTTATTTTTTGGCATGAAAATCATAGGGTTGTTGATGAAAAGACTCTTGAATTAAGAAGTTTAAATGCACAGATTATTCAAGTGTTATGCAAGAATACAGGTAATAAAATTTGCAAATTGTAGAATGGTCTAAGTGAAAGTTTAGTCTTGTCACAAATAAATGAGTTGAGATTTAAAGAGGAGATTTCTTCATGAATTTTTACTCACTCCACACAGAAATTAATCAGTAGTGTGAGCTCTAAAAGAAGAGGTCAGATTTTTAAGATTTCTTCCCGTCCTTTTCTGATCTTTTTCATCCATGGTTGCTATGGCAGTAACTAAAGTTCTCCCAACACTGTGTCAGTTTTGTGTGGATATAACAGTAAGATCTTAGACTATTGTAAGGTTTACATGTTTGGGTTTTTTTTCATGTAAAGCAGTTTTCCCTCCAGAAAACAGATATTTTTAGTGAAATATGAAAGGTTTCCAGTGGTGCCAGCAGCTACACACAGGTTACAATGTTGCCGATTTCCATTATTTTTCTCAAGATGTTCTCTTCTTTTTCTCTCTTTAAAAACACCTTAAGTATTCAAGGATAATTGTATATATCTACATATCTAATGTAATATATTAAAATATTTAAGCAAGTGATTATTCTGTAATATAGTCTGCCCTCATGTTTGAATCTATATTTGCAAGTAAAATATGCCAGATAAAGTTTACTGGCACTTCAAGACTTTATGTATTCCTGGTGTAAGGGCAATTCTGTATAGAAACATTAGAAATTGTAATTTTGAATTGACACATTTAAGAATCACAGATTTCAGTATAACTATCAAAAGATACTTTCATTAAGGAGCAATCGCAACAGTAGGAACTTTAACAGTTTTTGTTTGCAAGCAAGAGATTCACAACTGGGTTTCTAACTAGAATTTTCAATTAACAGATGTCTATCAAAATTCAGTGCTTTTTGGAAAAGTGTGCTTTTATATGTATGGTAGAGCTAATGTGTTCCAATCCTTAATCTAAGAGTACATATCAATTGCTTAACAAAAGCATTACTTGTCAAGAAGGTTTGATTTTTCTCATTCACACTGTTAGATTGTTCCAAGAGCTAAATGTATTGGTTAGTTCCCTGTTAGTTTTATCAAGTTAATCATATATTCAGATTTGCATACAAAGAAGAGACAATTTTCTTCAAACTTTAATCTGCACTCAAAATTGACACTCCCTTTGCAAATACTAAGAATAAAGCAAAAATGGATTGATATTTCTGAGTTTAGGGTAAACTAAGAGAACACTTCATAACTTGGTGATTCCTGGAAGATACTAAGTTGAACAAGAGCGATCAATGTGCCTTTGCCGCATGGAAGGTTAATGGTATCCTGTGATTTCTCCACACCGGTGTTGCCAGTACATTGAGGGAGGTGATTCCTCCCCTCTATTCAGTACTGCTGAGGCCATGCCCAGAATATTGTGTCCAGTTCTGGCCTTCCCAGTATGAGGGAGACATGGACATACTGGAGAAAGTACAGTGAAGGGCTAAAAAGATGATTAAGGGTCATACATATATCTAATATGAGGAAAGAATGAGAGATCTAAGACTTTTTAGCTGGAGAAGAGAAGGACCATGGGAAATCTCAGCCATTTATTTACTTACTAGAAGGAAGGTACAGAGAGAATAGATCCAGGATGTTTTCAGTGGTGCCCAGTGACAGAACCAGAGCCAGTGGACACAAAATGAAACACAGATAGTTCCCTCTGAACATAAAGATACTGTAAGGGTGATCAAGCACTGCAACATGTTGTCCAGAGATGTTGTGAATCTACTGCCTTCAAGATATTCAAAAGCCACCTGGACATGGTCCAGCTGTAGGTGACTCTGTTTGAGCAGGGGGAGTTGGACCAGGTGTTCTCCAGAGGTTTCTTACAACCTCAACCACTCTGTGAGTCTGTAATTCTGTGACACTCTGAACTGAAGAAGGTTCTTTCCATAAATGGATGGTAATCCTGGAGTCAGAGGAATTTGAAACTTACAGGTACATCCAAATTAAACATAAATTATTTGTCTTTTTATTAATTCTGTATACTAAGTGAGCAGATGAGGCTGTATAATGGTTCCATACTAGAACAATTGCGTAGAGACCATTTCCCACAAGAGTCTGCTTTTCCCTGAAAGAAACACTCAAATATGGACAAAGAAACACTCAAACATGGACAAAGAAGCACTCAAATATGGATAAATATGCTCCAGCAGATTTCTTAGATGTCTGTCCAACTGGAAGACTTGCACATAGACCTCCCTATGGAGTAAAGATGTCTCACAGTTTAGAAAAAGTCCCTAGGATTAGAAGGAACCAAGGACCTGCCAGGTGTTATTGAGACCAGAATCAATCTCCCCATTTTTCTTTTTCATTAAACATGTTGAATTCCAAATAAACTATTTTGAATTGCCAAAACCTGTCAGAAGGGTAATGGATCCTGAACCACTTTCACTCCTAGTGCTTGCTTGCTCCAAGAAATTCAGCAAGAGTGATGCCACTGCAAGTTTCAGTTGTTTTCCTGGAGAAGAGAGGTGCTTCTTTTAAAAACTTTAAAAAGGAAATATGACACATATATGTATATGACATATACTGTCATAGACATTCTACTTAAGAATTAAAAAGACCTGGACAGGATGATCCCAGAGGTCTTTTCCAACCCTAATGACTCTGTGATTCTAAGATTATGTAATTTATTATAGCAGCAGTAAAATTGGCTCATTTTAAATTTGACTACCTTATTATTATAACTCTTCAATGAAACATCATTATCATCTTCATAAGTTTCAGAGATATTGCTTATATTGTAGAACTAAACATCAACCCTCACCCTCTCAGTCTCTTATGCAACAATCTTTGCTATAAGAAAGTTAATTTTAATGCCATCTCTGCTGGAATCATCTCCCTGCTCTATAGCATGGTTTTAATTTAACATGCCCTTTAAATCAGTGGAGTACTGGGGTATTTGAGAGAAATCTGGTAGCAAAAATTGTGTTCATCACGTTCAAGAGATCAGTTCTTTCATCTGAGTTAACTAGGCCTAATTCAGTTCCTCTCTGATAAAGTCCCCTGCTGTCTGAATGTGTATAGGGTACTGGGGGAGGCTTTTCAACATTACATGGCTGCTATTTCAAAATAGACTTTTTCATCCTCTAGCATCAAAATGCATCAGCAGTGTCTGACCATTAAAATATAATTGATGAAAAAGTGCCAGTATTTAAAATATCTATAGCTTAATCTTGATGTAATCCAAAAGATGCTATTGACCTACAGTGATCTCAGATGAGTGCTGGTTTTCAACAGGTTCACAATACTTTTTTCAACACCACATTTGAAGCTTTTCAAAGACAGACATAAATTCATCCTTTATTTAAACCAGCAACTCATAGGTGTAGAACACTAGTCTTTCTCATTTTTTTTCCCTGAAATATATTAAAGCAAAATCTAGATTTTCAGGAAACCAAACTTCTATTTATAAACTTAAAAGAAGAAGCCAATATAACTAATTTTGCAGTAACTTTCTTAAAATAATTTAATGGGTATTGAAACTCTAAATGGAAAGTTTTAAACCGAAAGGAGAATGGTTAAATTTGTGTCAGGGGAAATACAGAGAAATATACTGATTTGTACCTAAACTGTAAACTAAGTATAATTCATCTATAGTACTTCAAGAGACTAACTTACTTTCTGAAATGTTAGATTTAGTGATTATCTTTCATGTTAGTTCAGAAAAAAAGCACAACATGTTTGTAATAGATGATGTAATGAGTTGTTAGTGAAAAACAGGCAGTCAAGTAGAGTGTGAGAAGAGTTCAGCTACACAATCTTTGAATCTAGCTATGCTAACTGAACAAATGCATCACATATAAAGGTCTGTAAGCAGACCTAGTTTATCTCTAGTTGCAGTGCAATCTCTAACTTAAACAATTTTCATGTTATTTACTAACTTACTAATATTAACATTAATTTGCTTTTCATGGTGACAAAAATCAACAAATTCAAAAGAAACATCTAACTATTGTTAAAGACTAGTGACATTATATTCTCCCATGGTTTTGAAGCTGTTAGTTACAATACACTATACTTAAATAAAGATTTTTATTATTATTATTATTTCAAATCTCAGATTTTTTAAAATATACCCTTAGAAGAGGTAGTACTTCAGATAATAGGTATAAAGTTCTTTCATTCTTGTAATACAGAGGACTGTATTGTTTCTGAAGTTGTTATAAATTTAATATCTCTGAATAACTGCTCCTTCAAAGGCTTTTTTACTTAAGCTTCTTGAATAGTCTTTTGCATAGTCTTTGTCCAGACATGTGAAAGGGAAACTAAAGTGGCAGCTTCTCAGCAGTAGTAATTTATGACCAACTTCAAAAGGGGTAAACTGACTGGAGACAGGAATGCCAGATACCACATAAGGGGGTGTTTCCTTTGGTGATAAGATAAGAAACATCCACAGTGTGGTATTGTAGCACAGGATACCTCTGGAAAGCAGATCTGGGCTGGTGGATGGACCCAAAGCCAGGCTAAGGTGTCTGTGTGACTCTCACAGGATTTGGGCTGGTGCAAGTGTATACAAAAATTCGGCTTATGACACATCTTTGTAGACTCCTTGAAGAATCACTTATGGTAGTATGACTGTTAAATTCATTGTTCATTAATTAAGTACCAAATATTTTAACTTCTAAAAAATTAAAAATAATTACCCACAAATACAGATGTATAATATTTGGATTTCAAGAAATCTGACTTCATACAACTGCACTTGCATTTACTTCACTAAAAGAAAAAAGTAACTACTGCGTGTCAATGGCATGTGATGAGTATTTACATTGTCCTGGAAGCCAAGCTTATATAAGGAAATTATAACTGGTCCTCATTAATTCATTTCTCCTCCATGTTTCCCATTGTCCTGGTTTAAGTAATTTATATTTCTTTTTTTTTTTTCCTGACTGTGGCCAGATACTTTTCTTAGACACTTAATTCTGTTCAGGCATCACATGGAGAGCCTAGAGAGTATATTCACACAACTTATAGGCATATAAAATGTTAGGTGTCTAGATTTATTAAAATGTTGTTCAGCCCTAGTTAAAGCTTCTGCAATCTACAGGTAGCTGAATGCCTAAAGTAATTCTAGAATCAGCAACATGTTTTGCACTCTTCTACTGCCTTTTAAATCTGTGTTTCTGTAATTCATCTTTATTTTTTTCCCCCCATTGTTCAATACTCAGGGATGGGAGCTTATTTCTTGGGAAAGACCTCAAAATATGAAGGTCTTACAGCTCAGTATTCAATTCTCAGTGTGATTCTAAAGATGAGTACAAATGGAAACTTGTACCATAGAAATTGCCTCAAACATAGAAGGAGCAGTCAAGAGCAGATGTAAAATGGTCATTTATAAATCTGACAGTAGAAAAAATAACTTCAGTAAGATGTATATGCAAACAAAGTTCACAAGATCACATGTATCTACTGCAAATATCACATATCACATAACTACCTAATTTGTAGTTATGTCATGCTTTCTGTTCTCAAATACATTGGCTGCATAAAAGCAAATCTGAACACAAAGAAAACTGGAGCAACCTTTCTTTGACTTTAAAAAAAGCCCTGGGTTTCCAGGGAATTGTGGAGAAACTATCCAACCTCTAATTTGGTTTTCCTTCTTTGGATTCTCTTTTATAGACAGAGACTTCAGAGACTTTAGAGACTTCAGAGACTTCACTACATGCAGAAGAAACTTTATTTTAAAAAGGCATAGTTCACACATGATGCTGATATTTTGAATTTTAGTTCTGTAAGAACTCTCAGATGGGTACCCTCTGGTCCCAGCAATTCACATTACTTGAATTTTTCATACTACTCATCAGTTTTCTCTTACTGCACTTCAGATTCCTTTGTTGTTGTGCTCTCATTGTCTATGAAAAGTACTTACAAAAGGAACTCAGAACTTAACTGAACAGAAGGATGTAGCTAGGTGCCATATGCCTGTCTGAAACTTCCTATACAGCATGTTTAAATCTCTAGACTTCTTACAATACTCCTAATAGAAGACTGAAAAGAGAAATGCCTGGTACTTATTCACAGGGAGATGTTGATGGACAGTCTGTACACAGCTGGCATATCTGAGCATTGTGTGAGAGCTGAAGCACTATGTCCATTGTTGTGGACAAAAAGTGACACAATGCATATATGAAGGCAAAAACTGTTAGCGCGTTTGATATTTTATTTGTCAAATAGTCAGAAACATCTAATTCAGAAAAAACTCCCAAAAAGTTAAATTTATTATTAAAAAAACCCTAGTTTCTGTCCTTTTTATCTGTTTATTATATTCACCTTCTGTAGGAACTCAAACCCAGCTTTCAGCAAAAGGGCAACAAGGGCTGACAAAAACCTCGTGATCTGAAGGAGCTGGACCCTTCTCACAAGACCTATTAAAGTGCTACCTTATGGATTAAACCTGGCTCCAGCAGAAATCAGAAAGGACTTTTGAGATGATTCTTAAAATCATGTCTAAACCCCTGTAATCCCTCTATCTCCCATGTAATCCTAATAGGAGAAAAATCAACTATTTGGAAACTGCAGTAAAAACTTGTGTAACTCCCCAATTAACATAGGTTGTCCCCTTCATTAACATGATCAGCCCCAGATGCCTTTAAATTGTGTTCTCGTGTTCAATAAAGTATTCCAGTTTCCCCAGACTGGGACGTCTAGCTTTTATTTTTCAGACCGCCACTACCTTCCAATATTCCTTTAAGTCCCAAGACTGACAGCACCATCTTCATTGAGAAGAACCTGCCTGTGGCAATTACAGCAAGCTTCTAGCATCCTGTAGCCCTCACTGTAAGGCAGAAGATGGCAGTGGTGGGAATTTCCTGTCCTCTCTGCTGGGGCCCCACTTGAAAGTCAGTGAGTGTGTTCGTCTGCTGCCCTGGAGGTTCCTTCTGGCAGCCCCTGGCTGGATGGCAGCATTGCCCAAACGAGTAGCAGATCCCACCAGGCAGTGAAGTCATATGAGTGTGGAGAGGTTCTCCAATTCATAATAGGAGATACAGTGAAAGGTAATTGAGGTCTTGTTCATTTTTAACTCATCCTTCAATCTGGCTTAATAAATAACTAATTAAACTCAGGCTTCAAGCTGTGGTGCTCTTTGAAGTTCTTTTTATATTCCCTGAATCTTGAATCTATAGGGCATAGATAACTTCAACACAATGAATGTTTTACAACCTGTTTCAGAGGTACTCAAAAAAATGTACATGTCTAATGCACAGAAATTCCCAGTAGGTTTGGGAGGAACAGCTTCTAATTTCTGAATGTGTCTGGAATTTATGTGTGCCTTAAGAAACGCACAGAACTTGCTCGAACTTGAGTTCTTACTCAACCAGATGAATGTTAAAATCAAATGGGAAAGAAACAGGGAAAGATAGGGAAGTCAGAGGTTAACCTGACAAAGAGTGCTTCTTTTGTGTGTTTTGTTTTCTGAAACTAGGTATTTTGAGAGATATAGACGAAAGGTAAGTTAATTCCAGGCATACTTATGGTCATGTTTGCATATCAACTACAGATATTAGTTTATTCCATACTTGGCTTGAATCAAACCTTGACCAGCACTCTGGTTAGGTGGGTGAATTACTTAGGTTAGCCCTTGGCTATTGTGTTATTATCTGTCTCTCACAGATTTACTTGGAGTCCTATGCAACCATTATGACCGTATCTATCCACTAAAACTGCTGCTGGTGGTTATCACTTGAAGAGTGTTATGGGAAATAAAGGTCAGGCTGGGTGAGGCACACCATCAGACTCATAAGAAAAAAAAATTCAAATATTTATATCTCACTAAATCTTATCTTCAACTGGATGTTCACTAATTTGTGGAGACAGTGCTCTCAGTATTGCAGTATAATGAAGAGGGGTCAAAATGACACAGAGTATTTCAGTATGAATTTCTTTACTTCTCTAATTAATATGTGACCCACCAAAGATCTCTGCCATAAAATAACACTTTTCCAAACTTGTTACTACTCTGTAATTGAAGAGATGAACATGGCTAGAATAATAACCAGCATACAATAATTTTAACTAATGAGGCCTTATGTAAAGAATATGAATGAATAAAATCATCAAAGCCGGAGGTTACTTTGCTTATCTATTATGTTGTTAGACATTCACATATTGCTGATGGATAAGGTGTTCTTCCACATCTTTATTTTTTTTTAATGCAGAGGTTACAAATCTGAAGAAATAATTTGAAGCTAATTTGTTGGACAGGAATCCAGTAAGTTTCAAATATAATATATCCAGAATAGATCCAAGCTGTACAGCAATATTTAGAGTTATTATGTAACCAGAGAGTGAAATAAAATAGTATATTGTGAATTGCAAATAAGTTTGGAAAAAAAAATAAGGAAACCGTTTATTTTTTTTTATATTTAAAGTGTCTCCATTAGATACAGTAAAACTATGAAGTAAATAATAATATAATAATAATAATAATGGCCCATCTTCGCGAACGAAGATTTGGGGAAAGGTCTTTTACCTTTCCAGCCTGCGCAATGGATTTTTTAGGTGAGACACAGCCTGCGCTGAACTGAGCCCACCCTTTAATCCTAAGGTTCATCTGCCGGGGCCAAGCAAGCTTGGACAATGGCAGTGAGGTCCTCAGGACGTAGGTTTGTTTAGAGTGTCCTTCTCATAGATGGATGGCCACACAGGGCTAACGACCTCCATCAGGCCAGGAGACCGGGGAATCGAACCCGTGGTCGCAGCAGTGAAAGTCCTGCACGCTAACCACTAGGCCACCAGGGGTCTCGAAGTAAATAATAAGGCACATGTAAAAGAGTTGTGTTAGAAATTATTATTGACATGAAAATATTTATTTGTATTACTAAGTTTCTTCCAGAGCTACATGATTTTTGCATTATAACTGGTAATTAAAAATATTAGTTTTCTAAAAATTAAGATCTTTAAGATACCTTATATCTCTTTCTATTTCACCTTGACTCTAGACAAAAACGTTGGCATTATTTACCTGATACATTAATGTTAGCATAGTTTTTCAAATTAAATATCTTTTTTATTTAATGAAAAGTGGCATTTCTATAGTTTTTTAGTTCTAAAAGTTCATCAAAATTATGTATATGGAATCCAGATGCTCGTTTTACATTGCACTGCTGAGCAATACCTTTATTGCTTAATTTAAATACAAATTAATCTTTATCTATTAAATCATTATATTTCCAGTTGTCTATTAGTCCAACACTGCAAGATTTTCTGAGAAATCAGACTATCAGTCAATTTTTCACTTTTTTGAAGTCCATGGAGAAACTCCAGTTGACATAATTAGATTAAAAAGTTCACACTCTCTTTTTTTGAGATACTGTCAATGTTAGTAAAACATCGGGGAATCTCTGAATTGAGTTATGCAACTCAAGATTATAATTTTTTTCCAGGAGAAAAGATAATATTATTATATGAATCAGAAAATGCATTTTACTGTGAGGATTGGCTCCTCACAGTAAAGTGAGCCTTGGCACAGAAAATCCAGAGAGGCTGTGGAGTTTCTGTCCTTTGAGATATTCAAAAGCTGTCTAGACATGGTTCTAGAAAATGGGGTCTAGGTGGTCCTGCTTGAGCAGGTTTGGTCAGAGGACATCCAGAGATCCCTTTAACATCAATTATTTAATGATTTTGTGATAATCCATGAATGGCTTCACACTTAAGAAATTTAAGTTGTAGTTTATACAGAATCTAATTGTTGCTAAGGTACTTAAATACCCCAATCACTTCTGTTCATACACTCTCTTTTCTAAGCTAGGACATGTGTTGTGATAGTGATATTATAATTAATAGGGAAGGGGGGCCCAGGAAAGCTGGCTAGTATCCAAGGATCACTTCCTCCAAGCTCAGGATTGATGCATCTCAACAAAGAGAAAATTAAGCTAAAACACTAGGAGGCCTGCATGTATTAACAAGGAACTCCAGGACAGACTCAAACACAGAAAGGAAATCCTCCAAGAGTGGAAGCATGAACAGGTAGCCTTGAGAGAAATATAGAGAGATTTTCCTAGCAGCCAAGGATCAGTTTAGGAAAGCTAAAGCCCTGATATAGAATTAAATGAGGCCAGGGACATCAAGGACTATGAGAAAAGCTTCTATAAGTATATGGGTGATAAAAGGAAGACTAGAAAAAATGTAGACACTCTCCAGAAGGAAATATGAGACCTGGTTACTCAGGTTTTGGAGAAGGTTGGGATACTCAAAGACTTTTTTGCCTCGTTCTTTGCTTGAGTGCTCCAGCCACAGTGCCTAAGTAAGCAAAGGCAGGGACTGAATGAATGAAGAATCATCCACTGTAGAAGATCAGGTGCGAGAATACCTAAGGAGCCTGAAGATGAGCAAGTCCATGTAACCCAACGAGGTGCATCATCAGGTCCTCAGGGAACTAGCTGACAAAGGGGCCAAAACACAATATCTAATATTTGAAAGGTTGTGGCAGGCTGGTGAAGTTTCAACTAACCAGAAAAGGGGAAACATTAACAAGGATGTGCTAACCAGACCTCACCTCCCCCAGGCCTGGAATTAGCACCTTCCTGTTGCAAATTCCTCCCTTCTGTGCTTATGTGAAGTTATGGTGACTTATTTTATGGCAAGTTCCTTCTGTGACCTTGACAGTGCTTGAGACAGGCAACTGTACTCTTTAATCCTTACAGACCTGCATTGTTTTGTTTAGTTGTATAATTTTTGTAACAAATTTATCAGACTGGTCAAAAAATACAACAGGGTCAAAAAATACAACAGAGTCAAAAAATACAACAGAGTCAAAACACAAATTTAGATACAATAGAAACAGAAACTCATTATTTTAAAATTTAAAAATCTCAAAGCCTAAAGGTAGGACAGTGTGGAAAGGAAAAGAGATTATAAATTACTCTCCATTTATCCAAGATGTCCTACTAAGTCAGAATTTTCCTCCAGTTTTGGTTTTATTAAATTCAATGATTGTATCATATCACAGTCTACTTTTATCCCTGGGAAACAATTTTTTATTTTTCTGTGAGTTGTTACTTGCATGTTACCTAACTGTCTTTGTAACAACTTCTTTGGTTTCAGGTGCCTACTCTTGCTTGTGATCCTTTAACCTGACATATCTTCCAGTTAATGGAAACTGCCCTACTTAATGATGCCTAAGAGCTCTCCAGGAAATAAGCAATTTCCTGTTCTCCCAGGTGTTCATACCTTCTCAAAGAAAACAGCATTGGAAACGAGAGGAAAGAAAAAAAGAAAGTAAAAAACCTCAAACCAAACCAGACAGTCTATCACAATTCTCTTCCAGACATGTTTACTATTCTTTCTCCCTGAAAATGGAAATGTACACTTTCATGCTCTGTACTGATGTCCAATTTTATCTTTTTTTTTTTTCCATTTTTTACACTAGGTTTAAGTAGCTTATATTATATTATTTTTTTTTGGTTTAGCATCTAAATATTTTAGCCCCATCTTACTGATCACACCTGATTCTCTCTGTGTGTAAAACACAGCCCTTTCACTATCTGTATTGCTGATCAATCAATATTAGTACTTTCTCACAGTATTTCTGATAGCTCTGTGACATTGCGTCATGCACTGATATATTTCCAATTACAAAAAAAAAGAGAGACAAAAAGTTAACTATTAAAGAAAATTTAAAGTGTTGAACTTTATCCCAGCCAAGCACCTGTCTCATTTTAAATGCTTGATTTGTAATGCCTCTAATATTTTATTCTTATTGATAGAGTGACACTAGAAAGTCTATTGTTTTGTTACATTAAAATTACATAATGTTAAAAGCATGTTCCTGAAAGTCATTCTGTTCAGCCAAAGGCTGAGTGACCTTTCACCATGGTATTCACCCTTCTAATTTTAATTGACAGAACAACTCCCTCATTTCCATTATGTCACAGAAAAGTAGATATGGGCAATTTGCTATTTGAAACATGATCGTAACACCTTCAGTTGTAATTGACAAGATCACCTTAGTAAAATTTATCCCAGTGAAATAGTTCCGGCAGACACATTTGTTATGATAGTACAAAGCACTAACTATCATGCATAAGGAGGTGCAAATCAAATTTAAAAAGATTCCTTAAGATCCCATACATCACAAAGTATCTGGATATTCCTGTAGCTTCAGGTCAAAAAGTTGGTGAATCAAGATTCATTCAATTAAGAGCATTTTGCAGTAATGTATGGCAACAGAGGGACAGAGTCCTTCTCTTTTGGATGTGATCTCTAACTTCAATTATGTATTCTGACAAATGTAGGCAATTTTTATTGCAACAAAATATTTAAGAAGATTTTGAAATAATCTTTATATATTTAGTCCAAAACTGTGGCAGGATGAATAAGTATGTTACTTTCAACAAAAAATTATAGAATTACTTTTTTGGAAATGCAGTTGTCCTGTTTATTAAAATTTTCCAAAATTCTGGTCCCGTTACTGTGGTCTTGTAGCAGTGTAAGACCTAACTGTCAGTGGGGAAACTAAATGTGCTCAATACCAAAACATATTTATATTTAATTTTGAGTGATATTCTCTCCCTCTTAGAGGAGGGAGAAAATATCGGGCAAGTCCTTACAGGAGTCCTAAATATGTGGTACATGGTCCTGTGTCTGGGCTGTGGGGTCCCCTCTGTTAGGTCTTAGTGGCTCCCAAAGTCATTGTGGGATTGGTTCTGTATCAGAGCTTGTCTAGGGTCTCTCTTTGCGTCTCAAGCAATGGAAGACACAGTCAGTTATAGGATTATATAGAGATCAGCTCATCAAGATTCCCATGGTGCTGAACAATTGGCTGCCACTTATTGCAGTGACTTACAGCCTGCCCCTCAGAGGTTCTCTGGGCAGTTCATTTACCCTTAAATTACTCCCCTATTCTTGTCTATTCCTTTTTAAGTAATGTTTAATAAGCCCCAATTCATGGTAGGTGCTACAGGGCTTAACTTATTTAAATTAAAAAAAAAATCCAGTCAGTCTGAGATTTTATTTTTTTTGTTCATTTCCCTCAAGGACACCAGTGTGATTAAATATTGCTAAAAGCAACTTTTTCCTGCTATATCCTTACCCAAATAATACTACTTGTGACTTCCTTGATTAAAAAATCTCGTGTCTTCATGCTATAGTCGTGACATATCATTTTGATTCTATTCTGTTGACCTGCTGCCTTTGCTCCATATCTTGTAAAAATTCACGTTACCTTAATGAATTCAATGAATACTGCACCTTATAAGAATTAATCAAAATAATTGTAAATATCACAACTTTAAATTCAATACAATATTTTCTTTTTGTGTTCAAGAAACATAAAATATGTTCTCTTTTCTCACTTTCAAAGAACAAACCAAACCCAAACCAAAACAAACTAAAAAATACCAACTAACTAAAAAATAGCTCCTTGATCATTCGTTTTCCTGATGTCATTTTGAATTATTGTTATCTGACTCTAAATTGAGATTCTATCATAATTTCTTCGGAGGGTATTAACGAGGATGTATTTTATAGTGTAGGACTGAGCATGAAAATAATGGTATGGAATAAAGGGTGAAGACTGTACTGAGTCTAGCTAGAAAGGCATAGTGGTTTCCTCTTTTTAACACTTTGCCTGCTTAGAGAATAGGCACACAAGGTTGAGATGCACAAAATGCTGGGAGAGACAGAGTTGGGACAGTTGACCCCAAGTGATCAAAGGGATATTCCACAACATGATGTCATGACCAGAAATAAACAAAAAGGGTGGGGTTTTGTTTTACAAGGTAGCTGTTGTTCAGAGACTGCCTGAGTGTTGGTCTTCTTGTGGTAGATGATAAATACTTGCCTTTGAGTCACTTTTTGTTTTGTTTGTTCTGGGTTTTATTTGTTCATTTGTTTTCCCTTTTCTTCACATATTTAACTCTCTTTTGCCTCAACACGTGAATTTTCTTGCTTTTGCTGCTGTTCTCTTCTGCACCGTGCTGGGGAAGAGAGAAGTTAGAAGCTGGCTGAGGTAATTAAAATACAGTAATATGAAACATTTTAAAAAATATAAACAAATTGAAATTTCTGTGGGAAATGGTCCAATACCAATTGTTTCAGCTCCTGCTTCATGAATTATCTTATCAGAGGATTTTATTTTATACAACTACAGTTATGATAATTCATAAATTGGATGGGTTTGATAAATTGGTAACTTGGGTACTAACGAATTTAAAAATATTGAATGCTCTAATTTCTAGTGGGAAAATAGTAGTAATCTGAATTTTTCTCTTGATCTGTTTTTCTCATTATATCCTTTGCTTTGCTGAGAGAGAGGAATATAGAAATAATCTTGTGTAATATTGTGTAAATTACCTTTACTGTGAAAATATCACTGAAAGAAACCTTTGTTATAAAACTGCTTCCTCCTTTTGTCACCAATTAAAATCATATCAAACAAATTCCAGTTGAAATTATCACAAGAAAGCACTGCCAGCAGGTTGAGGGAGGTGATCCTTCCCCTCTATTCAGCACTGGTGAGGCCACACCTGGAGAACTGCGCCCATGTCCAGCCTCCTCAGTACAGGAGGGAAATCGATATATTGGAGAGAGTCTAGAGAAGAGTCACAAAGATGATTAACAGCCAGGAATTTGAAGAAAGGATTAGAGAGCAGAGATTCTTTTGCCTGGAGAATGCTCCAGGCATGGATAATGTAACGAATGCGTAATTACCTGAAGGGAGGGTGCAAAGATCATCAAGCCATACTTTCAATGGTACCCAGTGATAGGACAAGAGGCAATGGGCACAAACTGAAACACAGGAGCTCCTTCTAAACATCAAGAAACATTTAGTTTACTGTTAGTGTGACTGAGCAGGTTGCCCAGAAAGACTGTGCAGTCTCCCCCTTGGAGATACTCAAAAGCCATCTGGATACAGTCTTGGGCAGCCTGCTCTAGGTCACCCTTCTTGAGCATGAAAAGTTAGGCCAGATGAACTTCAAAAGTTTCTTCCAGCCTCTACTGTTCTGTGATTCTGTGAAAGATATTGAAGGCACATAACATAAATTGCATCAGTGACAATAATAATAAGTTGACAGGAATAATACTTCTAGGTTCAATCCCATCCTACTTGAATATCTAGGCTATAAAACATAATACATATTCTTAACCTCAGTATTTAATGTTATGATCACATAACATTATTTTCACATAATTTCCATTTCATTAATTCATAGAATAAATAGTGCTCCTAGAATGTATCACACTGAACATCTGTTTGGTTTCCCACACTTACATACTTAGTTACTCCCTTTTCTGTAATACATATATTTCTTTTCTCACAGATTTTTGTCATGAAAATGAAGAAAAAAGAACTAGCAAAAGAAAAACTATCCTTCTTTTTAAGAAGACTAAATTTGATACTGAAGAATGTAATATGAACACATTTTGATAAACAGAGTTCTTTTCTGATGGTGATGAATCAACTTCTTTATAAATACTCACTAATTGTATATTCTATATATTGAAAATATTCAATAAAAGACACCAAGATTCAAATTTACAGACATGGTGATGGCTTATGGCTGTCACTAAATTTAATTAGTGATATCCTTTGAACATGTGAATTTCTGTGTGAAAATTCTACACGACCAGGAAAAACATCAGAGCTTCTCTGCTTTCAATTTGGCACCGAGATTAGTGGGTGTCTAATAGCTTTTACTTTACACTCTCTAAACCTCTTCTCTGCAGAGATGAAGACTGTAGTACTACTTAGTTCCAAAAATATGTTGTTGAGATCAACTCAACAACCAGATGCTATGGTCAGAGTACCTTAGTAACATTCTCCAGGAGATATTAATTAATTATTTGACAAAAAATAATTTTACATTTACTGAATAATTTGGATCACATCTAAAGAATAATCCTTAGAGCCCTCTGAGAAGAAAAAAAGAAAATACAAAGAAATTTTCATGCAATGAGTGTAGCTTGGGTGTGCATAAAAACTAGTTTGGAGTCATTCAATTAAAAAACCAAATGATAATATACATGTAAGAGGGCATCAAACTAATTTACTTTATTTTAATTCTGACATTTCATGGATATCAAGCACAGTTCCAGTGAAGACTATCACAAAATTTTACGAACTGTAATTGCTAAGCATCTGGCACCTCAAAATTTCACTGTTCAAAAATTACAACGATTTCAAAACCAAATTTTAAGGAAAAAATATGTCTCATATTAATTTATGGATTTTTTAATTGTATTTGCCATTTCATTAAAAAAAATGCAATGTCTTATTTTGATTTTTAAAGTTATTCACTAAGACTATTTTATTAAAATGAGGGGACTGGATTATGTATTAATATAAATAATCAACATACATACTTTAATTGTATGAGTTGCCAGCCAGACACAAACAACTGCAGTGATTCTTGAAATTTTCAGTAGATTTTTTGGGGGGGGGGTTGGGTTTTTTTGTGTGTGTGATCTACTTCTTGCAAAGGGCAATTTAAAGCTTTTATTTTCAAGATGGAATAAGGAAGTCATAATTGGGGGATTATAAAGTTTCATGGTTTTTATTGGTGTTTTCTGGAACACAAAGTAGTTTGGATTTTATGCCATCCTGTATAGCCTTGAATGTTTTACACTAGAATAGTTAAAGAAAAAGATCCTTTTTGACCATTGCAATAGTCTGTATGTCCTACAAGGAAGTAGTTTCTTTTCTCTGAAGGCTATTTCTGAAGACTACCTCTTCCATTATCTCAGTAGCCTGGGGATATTAGCTATCAGAAGGAGATTAAACAAGAATTTTTCCAATTGATTCATAGGATACATTTTTTCTATAACCAATTCAAATCATAAAAAGACAGAAAGACAATTCCATAATATAAAAAATATTTAGAATATTTGCTTTGACAGGTAAAACAATAAGTGGAAGAATTGAACTAAGAAAATCCAAGTTACAGTCCATATCTTGACAGATTTTGGAAAGATGTCTTCTGACAAAAAGTTAGTTCAAAGAAGAAAAATAAAGATTTCTGTGAATGCTTAATACTGCAGATTTGTCCCTAATGTCTTTATAGTGCCTCTAGGGAGTCAAACAAAATATCAGGATCTGTAATTAAATGAATATACTAAGTCAGTCATGAGCAAATAGAATTGATAGATACACCAAGAAGCATGTAACCAGCACCTCTTAATTATAATGATATTTCACAATTTACTCTCCCAAACTTTACAAGTGATTTGAGACATTCTAATTTTGTTCTGTCTTGAAGCGGTTTAATTTTAGTCAATAAATTTCATGAGATTCCCTAATGTAGGGCTCAAATTGAAACTTAATTACCAGGCCGATCTAATAGATGACAAATTTTCAACTTTTCTGAAGTGTTATATAGTATGTGAAGCTCTTCTTTGAATTCTACATGGTGAAAAATCCCTTAAAACTCAGTTACAACTTGACTTTTCAGTTACCCTTTTGCTCTGACACTACAGTCATAAGTTTAATGGTATATACTTACTCACTGAAAAAGAATATTAAAATGCAGGCTTACTGAGTTGTAGTGTATCTTTTTCTCTCTTCTGCTCTTCATTTTCATTATGGTTGTATTTAAATCTTAACAAGTATACTAATCAACTGTGCAATATGTTTTTCTCCAAAAAAACAAAATACTATACATAATTTACAAAGAAGTATACACTGATTACTGAAGTTCATTTACCAATGGAACAGTACAAGGTAAGTAACAGCTTTCAAAGAGCATTATCTTTAAAACAAAGTAATGTAAATAAGAGTATGGTACTATTGAGATAACTTTTCTGTATATTAAGTTTAATCTATTCAAGATCCTGGTTCTTTTTCTTCAGTATTTAGATGATCATTCCTTTTTCCATTTTTTTTTCTGTTTTTTTACCTAATGCCATATTAAAAATATTTTCTTGTATCTTGCCAAGAACTTCGTCATAATCAATAGACAGTCTACCCTTTGCATTGCTTTTCACTTGTTTCACTGGTCTTCAGATTCATTTTTTTTCATTCTAATTTATGGAACATTGAATTAGTTCAAGATGACTAATGCATTTTTTGTTAAGACTTCAGATATTTAGGTTTTTTCCCTTAAAATATTACCTGACACAAGTGTAGTGGGGAAGGATGCTGAAACTGAAACCAGTACACCATTGAAAGCTCAACACAAACAATATTTACTACCAAAAGGTGGCCAACAAAACGAAAAACCTAAGAGATAGTAAGGAGGAGAACAATAAGCCCTCAGTACAACTCCTCTAGTCACCTAGGTGTTGCTTATGAACTTTTCTTACCGACCCAGAATGCCTAGAATTACCCATAGCAGAAACTGCATTCTCGGAGAGTCGGCAGGCTCACAAGATGGCGGGTGTCCCCACAAAAGGCAATGTAGTCCTTTGATGTGAAGCTTGAGTTTCCCCCCAGCACAAGCCATCTCCTTTTTGTACAATTAATTGGTGACATCTACCTGGGCAAGTGTGGCCAGCAATGCCCAGCTAGAGGCCTTCGGCCCCTCCCCCCATTATGGAAGTGGCATCTCTTTTAGCTGTATTTCAGTCCATGTGATATTATCTGCATACATATAACCTAAATTAATTTTGATTCTGCCACTTTGAAGAGAGAAGACATTTAAAATGAACTGGTTGGGGATTTGAAATATGGCTTACAGATTTCAGAACTACCATTTTCAGTTGTTGTCTGCTGTTCTCCAGTGATTTGAAGTCATCCTAGGCACTCTAAGGTATTATTTTCAACCATCTCAGCCAGTTAGAGAAATAGTTCCTCTGCTTTTTCTTATCTTGGTCATGGATGTTGCTCTACAAAGTTTTTCTCTGAACAACTTTTCAGAGAGGTATTTCACTCTCTCCAATTCATAGTTGATACAGATATATTGTCAGTGCAGATCACACATATTGCATTCCTGAATCTAATTCCACTGGTTATTAACACCATAGCCTAAGAATGGTTGTATAACTGTAGGGGCTGCCTGGGTAACCCATATGGACAGAACCATGCACATAAAATTATGTAGTTAATGACCAAATCCAGCTTTTAGATAAACATCATAAATAATTAAAAAAAGGCTTTCTGTTGCTTTACAGTTTCTGGTCTAATAATATTAGGTATCTGGTTAGTTTTGTTGTGTACTTTGACAAAACATCTCTTTTAAACAATAGTTTATTTTCCTAATGCAGAACGGAAATTCCATGTCAACAAGACGGTCTGAAGCAGAAAAGACATAGGCAGAAAACACAGATGGTCTGATTTCAGAAAGTCTCAAAATAAATAGAAGCACATCATATATAATGCAGGGTCTCGAGAATTTTACTTTGTTTAAAACAGCATATAAAAATGCAAGCAGTCCTTCAAATGTCAGTGGGTCAACTCACATTCAACAAAATATAAAGTCTTGCAATTTGTAAAGCTTTTATTACTTTATTATTAAGAAAACACAAAAAGACTTTCAATGTCTCTACTTGAATGTAAAACACTAGCTGAAATGACAGGGTTGAAATCCCAGTCTCACTGAAATCAGAGATACCTTTATTCATTGTCATTCTGTAAGATGAAGATAGACATGACTTGCTGTTCTCTAAATACACCTGAAGTCCCAAACACGTTGCTACTTTTTCTCTTGTATGTGTCTCGTTTCTTCCATGTGTCTGTTATTTTAATTTCTCTCTTCTCTTTGCTTGCATTGTGGTTTAAACCAAGCCAATAACCAAGGCCTAGCAGCCACTCACTCACTCCCCCACCAGTGGTATTGGGGAGGGAATTGAAAGGGTAAAAGGTAGAAAACCTGTGGGTTGAGATAAAGGTAGTTTAATAGGGAAAGCAAGAGTCATGCACACAAGCAGAGCAAAACAAGGAATTCATTCATTGCTTTCCATGGCCTGACAGGAATTCAGCCACCTCTGTCACACATAACAGTTACTTGGGAAGACAAATACCATCACTCCAAATGAACCCCCCTTCCTCATTCTTCCTCCCATTTTATATACTGAGCATGATGTCATAAAGTCTGCAATATCCATTTGGTCAATTTGAGTCATATGTTCCGGCTGTGCCTCCTCCCAACATCCCAAGCACCCCAATTTCCTAGCCAGAATGGCAGTACGAAAAGCAGAAAAGGCCTTGGCTCTGTGTAAGCACTGCTCAGCAATAACAAAAACATCTCTGTATTCATCACTGTGTTCAGCACAAATACAAAACACAGCCCTATACCAGCCTCTATGAAGAAAATCAACTCTACCCCAGCCAAAACCAGCACAGCTTGTCATTAACTCCATCTTAACCAGCCAGATTTGCCTCTTATGGGGGGATATGTTGTGCACATCTGACTTTTGTACAGATTACCAGTGTCTCAAAAGTCAGATTTAGGATAAAAATCGTCAGTCTATATTTTGTGCAAGGCTTCACCAATTAAGAAATAGCAGTTTGTGCTAAAATTTGAAACATTATTTTCCTTTTTTATTTTTCTGGGAAATAATAAGAGGAAATAATTTCTAGGAAACAGGAAGACAAACAAATATATATGGAGAGAGAGAGATATATATTTATATGTATATATGTGTATATATATATACCCCCGTGTAGATATATCTCAACATTTATGCATGTTGCTAGGTTTTTTTTCCAGAATAGAAAATAGCTAAAACAACCTTTAATAATTACTGATTGTCAAATTAAATTTTATCCTTATAGTGGTGGGTTGAGACAAGCCAACAGCTAAACACCCATATAGCTGCTTGCTCGCTATCCCCCCCGCCCAACAGGACACATGAGAAAACTTGTGAGTTGATACAAAGACAGTTTATGGATGAAGGAAATTTAAAAAAAAAAAAAAAGAAAGAAAAAAAAAAAGGAAATGACACAGGTATTTTCTCACCAGCCACACAAGTAGATTGATGCCCAGACAGACTCTAAGCAATGGTCACCTTGGGAGACAATGTCCTGTACCTCTCTCTTTCTTTCTCTGCCTTAGGTTGCTGAGTATGACACCATATGTTATGGAATATCCCTTGGACAATTCAGGTTGCTGTCCCAGCTCTGTCCCCTCCTAACTTGCCCATCTCCAGCATTCTCTCAGAGAAAAAGAGAAAACCTTGATACTGAGCAAGAACTATTCATCAATAGCCAAAACATTAGTGTTTTATCAACACTTTTATAGACACAAATCCAAAACCAGAGCACTATACAGGCTACCATGAAGAAAATTAACTCCATTCCAGATATAGTACACTTATAATTACTTCTCTTTGAAAGCAAAAAGGAAATGGACTAAAGATTGCTACTATAGTTGAAGCGTTAATTTAGTTTTTATGTTTTTAGTAATCTTGTTCCTATCCCCTCCACATCTCTGGCAAGTAGAGTTTCTGTGGGTTTTTTTAGTGATCATATTTTCTTATAAAAAGCATGCAGCCTATATTTTTAATCTACTTTTCATTTCTTAGATAACATTTAGAGGCATGGTCACACCCTCATTCATTTATACCTTTGAATTACATAAATTACTCTACAACATACCTTCATAATTAAACTTGAGAGCACTCTTGCTTTGTTCTTCGAAGTGATAAAATAGTCCAGAAAAATATTTCAGAACCACCACCAGGTAAGATCACTTCTGTACTCTGACTTAAATATGTTATAGAGTGTATACCACTCCCAAGAAACTGAAGTGAAACCAACACTTTTTCCTATTAAATATTATTTCAAATATTTTTATTTTTATACCTTGAAGACTGTAAACCAAAGATCATTACTGTAGAAAGCTTTTTTTATTGCATATGAAACGTGAAAAATAGCTGAAATGCAGAGATGAATTAATAATTTCTAGTTTTTGCATAATACAAAAATAAACCTAATAGAGGCTTAATATTGCTTTCCACATATGAATGAAAAGAAAATTGGATTTAGAAAACATAAAACTTCTACAAATTAAATATGTGACGATTGCTATGAAAAAATAATTTTATGAAGAAAAAAACCAACAAAACATCAACAAAAAATATCAAACCTGAAACCTTTAAATTCGTATAGTTAACAGACTTCCATTAAAAACACTGCAGTGGTCAGCTCTTAGATCAGAGCAGATCAGACCAAGTTTCTCAGAGTTTTATGAACTTGGGACTTGACAACTTTCAAGGATGGAGGCTGCAAGGAATCTCTGGACAGATGCTTCAGCTTCTTGATTACATCCATAGAGAATAGATTTTGGTTCAACTGACTCATAAACTTTCACCTTACATGCTTTCTCTCTCTTTTTGTCTCCAAAAAATACAAAAAATTATCATTAAATCCCTAGATAATAATTTTTTTAGCAATGAATTTAGTTTCTCATGGAATATTACTGTTACTATACCACTCCACGATCTTGTTCCTTCTAAGAGAAGATGGAGCACAGTACAGTTCAGAAGAAAATAAGAGACCTTCATAGAAAATGCAATGAGATTACAGGAACTAAAAAATTAATGTCACTGTTATCAGTAAGGATTAATGAGATTTTGGGGATTGACTTTAGCTCCATATGAAGATAATTTTCAATTTAGAAGTCTAAATAATAGATGTCAACATAAAATTTACCTAAAATGCAATTGTACTTGAGGGTGATGTATTCAATTAATGAGGTAGTTGCCTAAATACATACATCTAAGGCCATTTTTGATGATATGGGGTATTCTGTCTGGTCTCTCTGTCAGTACAGAGGGGGAACTTACATATTCAGTTGACACATGACATGGTGACCATGTAAATACTAGCAAGTCACAAAATGTAAACTGTTTAAAAAAAGTTAAATTTAAACATGTGAAACAATCATTTGTACCATTTACGTTGTTCTTTTTAATTTTCCTCTTTAAATGTCTAGATTTTTATAAATTTTTTTTATTCATTGTTGGTGTCAGGGACTTCTGAGTTTTAAGTCCACCTATATAGGCCTTGCTTTCCCTGACAAACCTCACCTGAAAATAACTTTTGCTCTGAAGCCAAGGAGCCCTAGACATCTAGAGCACTGGTGTAGGTAAGAAATATATGACACAGGATCTATGATGGACTCCTACCCTCCTGAAGCAACAGCTGAACATAAAAAGTATATCCTAGAGCACATCAAGAACCTATCTATAGACAACTGTAGATACTCCTGGTGTATATAGTGTAAGAGACTATAAGTGAGTTAGCTGTGTAAACTTGTAAACTCCCACTGAGATGAGCTAATCAATACATTCAATTGACTCACTCCTCCCTAAAATAAACAGCTATTTTAAAACAAATGTTTATCTCTCCATTGACTTTACTGACTATGAGATCAATTCACTTGTCAAACATAGGTTTGTAGTGTAATTTGAAACTGTCTAAGTTATCTGAGAAATCTGCATGAGGCTTTCAATATTGAAAGCATTTGCAGAGACCCGTGCCCTTCTGAATCAGCAGCTGAAGGACACACGAGTAGGTATAGTAAGTTAAATGAAACTGTACTCTTATACTTACAGAGCAGAGTTGTCCTGGAACGTTAAAAGTCAAAATAGTTACTTCGATGCCTTTGAGTGTGATACACTGTAGACACCATTTTAATGACCCACCTGACATCCCATGTCCACTCTACAAAAGCATAGGCATCCTGTAAGTCTGTGGACCAAATGAGTGGACAGTGAAGTGGATTGAGAACTGTCTGAATGGCAGGTCCCAGTAGGTTGCAATCAGTGGCACAGGCAGGCCTGTCACTAGTGGTGTTCAGTATTGTTTAACTTATCCATCAATGACTTGGATGAAAGGATAGATGCCTCCTCAGCAAGTTCACTGATGACATAAAGCTGGAAGGAATGGTTGGTGTGCCAGAGGGCTGTGCAGCCCTTCAGAAGGACCTCAACAGGTTGGAGAGATGGGCAGAGAAGAACCATCTGAAATCTCACAAAGGCAAATGCAGAGTCCTGCACCTGGGAAAGAATAACTCCATGCAGCAGTACAGATTAGGGGCCGACATGCTGGAAAGCAGCTCTGAGGAGAAGGAGCTAGGGGTCCTGGTGGACAACAAACTCTCCATGAACCATTAGTGTGCCCTTTTGGTCTAGAAGGCCAATGGTATCTTGGGGTGCATTAAGAAAAGCATTGCCGGTAGGTCAAAGGAAGTGATCCTGCCCTTCTACTCAGCCCTAGTAAGGCCTCATCTGGAGTGCTGTGTCCAGTTCTGGGCTCTTCAGTGCAAGAGAGACATGGAGCTCCTGGAGTGGGTCCAGTGAAGAGCTATGGAGATGACTAAAGGACTGGTATTGACGGAGAGGCATGGACAAAGTGCCCTAAACCATTATGGTCAGCAAAATGTCCGCTTTATTAGAAGAAACGACAGCTTATATACTGCTAATTACACACACAGACATGTGATTCTTTCTCAGGATACATTGGATACATAAGGAAAACATACTGCGTTGTGCAGCACTAATTGGCCCACAGCAGGTGTCCACAAAACTTGTTCACCTGCCAAGAAAACTCCTCCTTCACCTTGGCACAAGGCCTGCGGCCATATTAGTGGCGCAGTATTTTTTATTATCTGCACCCAGCTGTGCTAAGGTAAAGGTCTCAGAAATGCAATACAGATTGTTCACAGAACTCCTGCACGGCTACAGACTGGAGCATCTCTCCTATGAGGAAAGGCTGAGGGAGCTGGGCCTGTTCAACCTTGAGAAGAGATGACTGAGAGGGGACCTCAACAATGCATACAAGTATCTGAAGGGAAGGTGTCAAGAGAATGGAGTCAGGCTATTCTCAGAGGTGCCAAGCAACAGGACACAAGGCAATGGGCAGAAACTGATGCACAGGAAGTTCTGTCTCAATATGGGGAAGAACTTTTTTACTGTGCATGTGACCATGCACTAGAACAGATTGCCAGGAGAAGTTGTGGAGTCTCCCTGCTTGGAGATATTCAAGAACCATCTAGACATAATCCTGTGCAATGTGCTCTAGGATAACATTGCTTGAGCATGGTGGTCAGACCAGATGATCCTCTGTGGTCCCTTCTAACCTGACCCACTTTGTGGTTCTGTGATTTGCTCTAACTCTTTTATTTAAAGATATGACTACATTGCTCAATTTCAGTCCTCTCATAATATTTGTAATGTCCTGTGGTATCTTACCTGGAATCCAACTGTCAGTCCAAAAGACTGAAGATCTCTCTGAAGTCCAGTATATTAGCTTACAGTCCCATGCAAATGTTGTAAATTGTTATGGGGTGGAAGGAGGCATCTCCATTTGGTTAACTGAATCTGCTTCTGTATCTTCACCTGCTGCAAGAGGAGTTTAGAGATTGTTGACACCTAAATTTATGCATCTGAATCTAAGATTTAATCCCACCCTTAAAGTTTTATTTCTTTTATGATTTTTTTTTATTACTCTCTCTTAAGGACCCTTTTGGACCTACAAAGAGTATATTACAAGTGATATGAACCTGAAATTTTGTAATGAACTAGCCTCAAACTTCAAATTATTATTATAATTATTTTTGTTGGTGTTGTTATTATTTAGGATGTTTTAATGATACTATGTATAGATTAAAATTCCACATTATATTCACAATATACACATTCTCAGAGTTGCCTCACAGTTGCTTCATTCTGCCACTAAGAGATGAGCAATGTTTCAGTGATTTTCTAATGAAAAAACATTTTCTCTTCTTGATCTCTTTTAGCTTCCACTGGCATTTCTTTGCCTTGGGTGCAACCTGTCAAGAGGAATTGCTGACACACTTCTTAATAGCAATAACAGTATGCCTAATGTGATACAATTAGCACAATCTAGTAAACTCACCCTGTGACTGCTTCAGGAAACTTGACATTGAATTTTAACTCATAACAATAAAGACTGTGGAATTTATTCAAAAGATCTAATGGGGTGAGAGGGGGTTGACTCTTTTGTGGTTTTTTTAAGAATACTTAATTCTGTTCGTTGTTGGTCTCTTTCTTTTTTCCTTATCTCAGAAATTTTGAAAACAGAAGCCAAAACACAAAACAAACCAATCGATTTTCAGAAAAAGATAGCAATGAGTAGAAATATTTTTCAGATTTAAATCTTGATTGTTGATATTGGTTTTTGCACACACTCTTGAAACTTGTTTGCACTTGAAGGAGCAAAAAATTAAATGCAGATATAGAAAACAATAGAAATACTGAGTCTCTCAGTAAATATTTTGACACTGTATTTCTTGCCTGTAACCACTTAGAGACAAATGCACATGATCTCAGGTGATATTTGGAAATGTATTATGGAGTAGAAAAGATAACTTGTCTACAGGAATGATTAATAATAAAGTTTCCATAAAGCAGTATTGAAATCTGAGAAGTCTGAGGCAGGGTATGAAAATGGGTAAGTGTATGGATCAGAAATAAAGAAGGTGACAAAGCTTTATAGCCTGTTTTCCTATGCAGGCAAGGTGCTCACTGAAGTCAACTGAAAAAAATATCTGCTTCAGTAACAGGAACACAATTTGAGAATAGGTGAGTGGTAAAGAAAATGTTCCTGATGACCATGATGTGATAGGTTTTTACTAGACTACACTAGAAAACACCACTATAAGAGACTGTGTGGTTCAGGAAGAATCTCTGCTGTTTTTATCTGACATTTAAATGTCAGTTGTCCACAGCTCTCTACTTAATAAAAGTTGCTGGAGAGTGAGATAGTGGAAAAAGGTAGTGAAAGAAGGAACTATACTGAGGATTAAATACAAGCTATTCAGGCATAATTTGCTCTGGAATTTGGTACTACTTTGGTTTTGTGAAGATTTATTTCTGTGCTAAATTTAAGCATAACCTGGAGAACTAAAGTTATTTTATCTGAAGTCCAAAGTCAAACTACTTTGCCACAGCTGAATGATGCCAGGACAGAAAATGTTCAGTTTCTTAAATGCGTTATCTGTCAGTACTCATGTTATTTGCAACAATTTATTTATCTTATTTCTCACTTATTTTTCAATGAAGTCTGCTTTAGTATTTCATTCACCTGCTTCTCCTTTTTTTTATATATGCACATCATTTGTTATTGCTGAATATCTTCCCTACATGTCTGTAGACTTTGTTTTCTATAAAATCTTATGGGTTAGGAGTGATGAGATTATGACAGTAAAAGTAAATGATAAAATACAAATATTTTGAGATCTCACTTTTAACAGCATATAGATAGAGGAAACCAAACACTCTGTTGGTGGTAGGTGGGAATACAGAAAACCACATGAAAAAACAGTGTCGTAGATGTCATTGCTCTAAAGCATAAATATCTAGAAGAGTGGGAAAATGAATATATTTTTAAACTTTTATCTTATAGAAGTAGAGAACAAGTTAAGTTATTGGCATATCTTTCCTGGGCATGTGGTTAAGAAACTCAAAGAGCTACTTCAGAAGTTGCCAAAATTGCCTTAAAAGTTATACTGCATAAGTATTTCCTCTCTTTTGATATCTTGATTGTTAAAGAAAATTAAGGTATGATGTAATAGTAATAGATTAATATAATATGTGCTTTCAATATGTTATCAAAATAGATAAATTATTTCTAAGTGTCAAAAATAGAGCAAAACTATAGTTCATTGATTACGAATCATTCATCCTATACTCCACAGATTTGACTCTTGGTAAGACTATGTTTTTTTTACTTGTCTTTCAAAAAATCCATTCTCTTTCCTTTTATGCAGCTGCCTGTGATCTGCAGCCTTCAGAATTTTCTTCAGAGGACAGAAAAATGAATGCTGTTCCTGACAGCAGACTCTGAACTTGGAATTACTCACTACTTCTGTGCCAGCATAAAAAATCCATGGTCCTTCTAATCACTGCCAGTGGTCAATTCTTTTCATCCTATTGCACTACATATTCCCAAGGTTCTATTACTTGTTTCTTTGGATGACCAGACAATCAGGGTGATGAAATAAACTCTATTTTAATTGCATTAAAATCTACAAATAAAGGCACAAAATAAGAGTTAAGAATTTTTGGGGTTTTTTAAATGTTAATATAACTAATGAAATTTCATTAAAACTATTCAAAATCATAGAATTTGAGCAGTGATTGTCTCATAAATATATAGAATTCCACTTTCCTCATGAGGAATTTAGGGTTTCATTAGTTTTCTCTAATGTAGTGTTTCCTCTGAAATACTCTGGGCTTATTTTAAATTGGTTTTCTCAGTGGCTGTTATGACCATTTAATTCTTTCAGCAACATTTCTGATTTCAGAAGGAATGACTCAATTAGTATGTCTTGAAGAAAAGCTATAGTAAATAAAACTTCTTTTCACAACATCACAAAAGATTCACTTACTTTAAAAGAAAAAAAAACGACTATGGTCATTTCAATAGAAGGACCTCAAGGGGACAGAATGGATATTATTGGAAAATTTTTTACTCATTCAGTGGTGAGTGAATCTTATATATGTATTTGTGTCAAATATTAAAAAAAATGTGCAAGCAAATCATCCATGACAAGAGGGAAAGAGCACATCAAAACAAAGAGATGAAAATGTTTGACACCAACTCTGCTAATATATAGATCTCACGGAAGGGAAAAAAATACCTCCTCTAGGGATGACTCTGATCTTTATTCAAACAAATTTTCCACCTAACTTTATACAGATTTTGCCTGTAATTTCATTTCAGTTTACAACATAGAGTTCTGAATTAGAACACCTTAGAAGGTGCCCTAATGTTTACCTAAAAATATTTTCAAAAAAGATAACTGGATTAATACCATAAATAGCATTCCTAAACAATCTTTTGAGTGGGAACAAACTTAACCTTTACAGAAATTGCAAAGCGTGGAGATTTACTGTACATATAGGTAAGTTAAAAGAACACAAAAAAAAGCCAGACCCAACAGAAGCAAACAGGTGGAAAATGCAGTATTGAGTTCAACAGACTTTCCTCTTGGCTAGCTGGGGCCACAGATTGCAGTAATGTGGACCCTGAAATTAGACTATGATAGTGTTTCTTAATCTTATGAACAAATATTGTAATTTACAGAAGTTCCATAGACTTAGAAGCTCAGCTGATTCCTACCCTCAAAAATATTTTAAGAAATTTTCAAAAATACTTTAAGAATTTTTCAAAAATAGTTCTCTTCACCTAAGATATTTATATGGATTGATGACCAGCAAAATAGTCTGTGGGAATACAAAAAGTTTACATTAATACTTAACTCTATGATTTGTCATTCCTTCCCTTTAACAATATCAAAAGGTAAACAAAGAAACAAGGTGGTAAGTGTTATTTGTTTCACTGAGGTTCCTTTATGCCAAGTTTTGGTACAAATATTCAATATTTCATAGTTAGGAAAAAAAAACCTAGCCAGGTTTATAAACTAAATTCCAATGCTTTATTTACTCATGAAAGTTTGAGATAAAACTGATAATTTTAAGGAGAAATTATTTTAGATTCTGAACTATTTAAATCTTATCTTTATAATAGAAATGTTGATTACTACTTTATGCAAAAATTCCTCCATGTCTTGATATGTCTTTTGCCTGAAAAAAACCCATAAACCCTGAAACTTACTGTATTCAACATTCAAGTAAATTTTACTTTTTATTAATATAAATGGCTCACCAAAGAGATCTATTCCATAATAATGCACCAAACCATGATCTACAAACTGACCAAACCCAATTTTTAGAACTTTTATGAACAAATTTTGTTTATGCTTTTGTTATGCTCACACAGCATTCATCAAAATATGTCTATGATGTACTTTAAGCACTTCAGAAAATTTAGCTTCAAGAAGTAACAACATTACTGAGTTATCACTAACAGATGATGGAAACTTCAAGAAAATATAAGTAAAATTGAGATCATACAAGCAGTTCTGAAATCACAAACTGATTTTGTTAAAGAAATTTGTCAGGGCTGCATAAATATAAGGTATCTTATATTGTAAGAAGGTGAAGCAATGGGATAGATGATACAAAAACTAAGCATAAGCTAAGTGAAATAAGCAATAAAAAGGAAAAAAAAAAGGGATTTTGTCGTACCTTCTGTCAGTTGTCTGAAGTTAAAGTCACACAGTACCGATATCACTCATTCATCTTTTCTATTATTCTCATTCATGTCAGCTCCAAAGTAATTCACAAGAGACTGCAGGAAGACAGTTGGATTTCTTTTTAATTCCTCCCCCTGGTATCAAAAGATTTTGTAAAGAGTAGAGGTTTCCTTCTTTTCTCATTGTCTGTGCTGCAGAAACTCTCATCTGTGCAGTACCTGTCAGCGAAGATTGTAGGTGACTTACACTGCATCCTAGCTCGTAACAGCAGTATATAATAGAAGGCATAGCAACATAGAAAGATAGAAATACTACATGGCTTACAAAGTCATTTAGAAGATTTAAAAAAAAAAAAAAGAACACAAAAAGAATTTAGGAAAGGAAGATGCAATCATTGTGAGAAAATTACATTTATAGAAGACAGGCAGGTACTAAATAACAGGGGAAGTTAATAGAAATTGAAAAAGAACAACAACAAAACCTGAAAAAGCTAGTCAGGCTGGCTCAGCAGAGGGAATGAAAGGCTGCAAGAGCAAGGGAAAAGGAAATTTTGTCTGTCACACAGTAACAAGACAGGATTCCTCTATTTCCCTGCTGATCCAGTTCTATTACTGGCTGCAAAGCAAATTTTGAAAAATCCCATTTGTTATTTTTCTGCAAGGTGAGTCTCTGGACAAGCATTATATTTTTGTTTTCCTGCCCACCATTTGACAACATAGCTGTCACACTTACAGATTCTGGCACCAGGGTAATCCTCTGAGTATGCTTTAATGCAAAAATGTGCTCTGTGATGGGGACAATGGTTGGAAGACATGCTATGACTATGCTTAAGCCCCTGCTTCACAGTGTCACAGACTGGTTGAGACTGGAAAGCACATCTGCAGGTTATCTTGCCCATAGACCCCTTCTTCCCTCTCCTGCCTCCCCAGTTGCTCAGGCACAAACAGCTAGAGCATGTTGCTCAGGACCTTGTCCAGCTGGGTACTGAGTATTTCCCAGGACAAAGAATTGTAAATTCTCTGGGTGTCCTGTTCCAGAGTCTGACTACAATCACAGTAAGAGAGTGTATTTTTGTATTCAGATGGATTTTCATGTGTTTCAATTTGAGTATCCTGTCACTGGCCACTGCAGAGAAGAGTTAGACTTCCTTGTTTTCATTCCTAGTGACCTGGTCGTGGCTGGGATAGGGTGAATTTTCTTCTCAGTAGCTGGTGCAGTGTTGTGTTTTGGATTTAGTATGGGAATAAGGTTGATAACACACTGATGTTTTAGTTGTGGCACCTCAATATAAGAGGAACTGTTAGAATGTGGCCAGAAGAGGGTGACCAAGATGGTGAAAGGTCTCAAGGGCAAGACTTAGGAAGGGCAACTGAGGTCACTTGGTTTGTTCGCCTTAGAGAAGAGAAGGAAGGCCAACCTCATCACAGTCTCCAAATTGCTTAAGGGGGACATCATATGGGGAGATGCACATCTCTTTCTGGTGACCAGCAATAGGATACAAAGAAATTGAATGAAATTCTGCTGGGAGAAGTTCAGATTCGACGTTAGGGAAAAGTTCTTCACTGAGAGGGTGGTCAGTCACTGGAACAGGATTCCCAAGGAAGTGATAACACCATAAAACCTGTCAGAGTTCAAGGAGAATCTGGACAATGGTCTTAGTCAAATGGTTTGGTTTTAGGTAGTCCTGCAAGAAGAAGGGAATTGGAATCAATGATCCTTGACCATATACAAAATACCTTGAAAATTTTATGGTCTAAGCTTATTGAAAATCTTTTCAAAACATTACAGTGAAAAAACTTTTTAAGTGCAAGTTCTACATAAAATTGAAAACTAGCATGGAGAAGCAATCACTGCTTTAGTACAGACAGTATTTGGAAATGTACACTGCTCTGCTTCACTGCACAACTAGGTAAAATATACAAGCGGTTTTGTGCTAATGTCCTTTGGCTGCTGTGAATGAATGATTTATTAGAGAATTACACCTATGAGAGTGAGAGTCAGAAAGATTACGTGTCACATGTCATGTTTTAGCTGCATTTAATCTACCTCATCCTATTGCATACTTTATAACTGAAATTTTAACTGATGAATAATGTTGTAAAGAGTTACAGTAAAATAAAATTTAGGCTGTCAAAATTTGTTGTCAAACTAGTGTACGAATAGGGAAATAAATCACAGAATATGTTATTCATTAAGTCAACAACAATAAAAATGAGTGAAAATGCCCATTCCATTATATTCTATGATATCATAGTAAAAATGAACCAAAGAACCTCAAACCAAACCCCCCAAAAATTAAAATCTGAGATAACTAAACATATGTAGGCATTGCCTTCTGATTCTGAAGTACAATTAGAGCTTTTATTTCCCAGAAAAGAGAAACTACATAAGTAATTGTAAATCAAATTGGCATTTAACACTGTTTTCAACTATCTTTCTATCCAAACATTGATATACATTTTGTTTGTGGCTCATGAACTCAGATTTCTATTTTTCAAATCTTTCAGTATAATGATCACAAGGGTAATTTATAATCAGCTGTATCATTTTTCTACCAAATGAGCTATTGAAACTCAGCATCTATATGACAGACTCTCATTCATCTAACTTCAATTTGTTTATGCTTCTGAATACCAACAATAAGAGAATTTAAACTAAAGAGAGTGCATGAACATGTGTTTTTAGACCAATTTTTTCAGAAGCAAGAACACCCAATGACACGCTCACCTACCAAAAGTTCTAGTGCAAATTTGAGAACATGTTTTGTGAAGTCTAAAAAAGATAAGTATCAAGAAGAAGGTTCAGAAAAAGCAAGTTTCCACTTCAGATTACAGAATAATATTCTGTCTTTTTGGACTACCCATTCTTGCTTTCTTCCTGTGAGTGTGGGTAAAAGATACCACTGCTTGTATATACAGTTTTCTAAAACAAGTTAACAAATCAAAATATGTGACTATTTGCTGTGAACAAATAACATGACGTTTTTTGTTATGAGGAAAATCTCAAAGAACAGCTAACTTTATGGATAACCTACAGTATAAATGACAATATATACTTTCAAGATACTTATTTTAATTGGTGGAGACAATTAGGATTTTTAGTAGCATGATTCTGTAATCTATGTAGGTATTTTTCTAAGAGTAAATTTTAATTTAGAGGTGTAAAGTTTTCTCTATTGACTGTAAAAGTGAGTTTAAACAAATAGTTGAAATGTAGATTATTATTTGGTGAAATTTTGTCATATGTTGTCAATCTACACTTCTATTGGTAATTATAATTTCTTCCTCTTTTTATTTATGAACTCAGTGAAATGTTCCAGATTAGTTCAGCTCTGTCCCCTGTGAATTTTATTGCCACATCATCATTGCTGAAATAATGTAGTAGCTTCTTCCATCTAATTTACCTCTTCTAATGGAGCAGACTTTTATTTTGTCGTATTTTATACTTTAACTGTTCTTTATTCTTTTTCTTTTCCTAGCCAATTTTAAAACTTAACTGGTTAAAAACCAATAACCACTGTAAGCAAGCAACATATGTATATTTCAACTTAAAAGCATAGCTCATTGACTATTACTGTAGTTTAAAGTAGACAACATTTAAACATTTCTTGCCAAATACATTCCTCACTTGTACAGCATAAAGGAATTTCAACATTCTGTCTGATTCCTTGTTTAACCTTTATTAAAAGAAAATATTGGTAGCTGACAGTTTTTCCACCTACACTTGCCAAGGAGCAGAATTGATCATTTTTCAGGCAAAGGGAGTAATTTTTCATTACATCATAAAAAATTTTCCTCTCATGCTATTTTTGTTCTGATATGGAGTATTACGGTTAGGATCATATCGATTTCCTTCCTCAACAGCATGTAAATAGGAGGAAAAGAGCAAGCATAGAGAAAGAAAAAATATTATCCTTTCTACCTTTCCGTGTTTTTTGTTTTGAATGCCAAGCAGTTTGACATGCATCCATCAGTAATCATGAATTTTCAGTTATTTACCACCTGCGTCTCCTAGAATGCTTCCATCAACGCTGCCTCCGTACAATCCTAAACATCCACTGGTCAGATTATGTGACCAATACATCAGTTCTTGAACAGGCAGCAATCACAAGTATTGAGGCCATGCTACTGAGAACACAGCTGCGCTGGGCAGGGCACGTCTCCAGGATGAAGGACCACCGCCTCCCTAAGATCCTGCTTTATGGTGAACTTGCCACCGGCTGCTGCAAGAGACGAGCTCCGAAGAAAAGATACAAGGACTCCCTGAAACAACAACTCAGCCTCGGGCATATTGATTACCATAACTGGTCTACTCTGGCCTCCAATTGGGTGGACTGGAGACAGACCATTTATAACGCTGCTGATGCTTTTGAGAAAGCACGCAGGATCACTCTTGAGGAGAAAAGACAACGCAGAAAGAATCGAGCCTTACAGAATACACCATCTAAGGAGTCTTTCTGCTGTGTCTTTTGCAACCGGACTTGCCTTTCTCGTATTGGCCTTTTTAGCCACCAACGCGCTTGCAAGAAAAGTGGGTAGAGCCCTTCCCAAATCTTCGTTCGCGAAGCCTAGCCATGATGACTATTTATTTACTTGTTGGTTTATTTAAATCTGGTGTCTCCTTAGTAGACCTGCCTTATCTTTTGGTTTCTTTCAGTGTCTAAATTGATAATAAAAGAGGTCCAAACCCCATTGTCTTCATCCAAAACACTGACTGCCTTGGATCTATTCTGCTTATGGATAGCATCCCTTGTGTCAGATTGGAATTGTCTTAAACTGAGGGAAAAGAATAAAATTAAACAGCATTCATGATCAGTGATCTAGCAACTGAGCTTGTGCTTTTTTACTTAGTATTATCTTCCTCTTTTTTTTTTAACCTCAAAAAATGTAGTTTTTCATATTGTGGCATAAGTATTTTCCTGTGTATATCTGTTATTTGTGTCATACTATCTTTTCTATTGTTATTCGGCATTTAGGAAGAATGTTATTCACATTTTTATCTTTTTTTATACTGAGGGTCATTTAAATGACTTTTAGCATGACTTATCTGCTACAACTTTATCAGAAAAGACAACAGAACAAGGTGTCTCTTTCAACATTCAGATATTTTTTCACATACTCATATTGAACATCTGCAGAACTTCTACACATCATTGGACCAAACTTAGTGTGGGTTTACTAAAGGACTCAATGTTTCTTTTTAATGTAACTGGAATTAACTTTTGAATTATTATTTGGATCCTGATGTGTTATAGCTACAGAGAGGCACTATTTAAGACATTATCTCGGTTCAATTTGTTTCTGGGTGTCACCTTTGTATGTATAGTTTAATTTTTCTACTCTTCTTCTCCCTCATCCCCAATCTTGTTTTGTTAGGGGATTTTTTGTATTAGAGAGAGTATTTTTAAACCTTATAGTATTAGCTTAAAAATGGCCTTAAATAACACATTCTAGAGAAATATATTTTGCAGTATGCCACTTTTTCAGTTTATTTTTCACCATCCAGCTATGATGTCAAATCAACCTGAAAGTGTGTTACTTTTTCAGGTTTTCTAACTCAAAAACTACTCGGATTTTGTTGACACAATGTAGTGTTACCCAGGGGGCTTTCAACAAACCCTTTATGTACACTGGCCATTTTTGAATGTGTCTGTCTTTGTGAATGAAACCTCAGAAGGTGCTAAACTGAGTAAATTAATACACATTTTAGTTAGCATATTGAAAAAATTAATATATAAAAATATAATGCATTCTTTAAAACCTAATATTCATATTTTAATATATATATATTTCCCTAGACAGATTTCTTTCTGACATTAGTCAGTATTTCACCCCACCCCCAGTCTCCCATTAGTCACTATGATCCTCAAGAAGCATTTTCTACTTAAATATCCAATTTAAATTTGCACATCAATTATTATAAGTTTATAGTCTTCTATTTTTGCTGTTAAGATGAGGAAGGAGAAAGCCAATTAAAAAACGTAATACCAAGATACGCAGAATTTGAAGTACTAATTAGGTTGTAAATTTAGACAGAGAAGAAGTCACTTCTATACCGATAATTTTTCTGATTTGAGTTCAGATTCCTGCGTTATGTTAGATGAAATTATATTAGCCTCAATTTTAAATGAAAACTGACAATTTTTATTATTTTGTATGGTCTGTATCGTATGATCACATAATGCAAAAATAGAGGCTCAATTTCTATTTTTTTTGTTCTAAAAGTTAATATTAAGCTTCAGCTATGCAGTATATATTTGAACTCCACTTATTAAATTACTTAATTTTTGTTTAGGTAACTCAGCTCTGCTGACAAAAAAACTCTAGTACACATTGTTTGGTTATATTTTGACATTACAAGAATCCAGAAAAAGATTACTTTATTTTTTGTATAGTTCACTTTTTTTTGAAATTGAACTTCCTATGTGTATTTTAAATTTATTAAACTGGAAAATATATATCTAACTGAAAAGAAAGACAAACAACAAGAACCAAACCAAATCAAACCAAAAACAATTCAGAACAAGCTAACTTCCTAAAATACTATTACAGAAACTTTTACAAGATTAGACGATCATCTCTGAAGACATCATCCTATCTTCTCAAGGCAATTACAGCTGAAAATATTCTGAAATCTAGGGGAAGTAATTTGCTCCAAATAAAGCAGTTAAATTCTTCCTCTAGAGAGTTACTAACAAAAATGGGACTTTTTTGGGGGATGTTTGGGTTTATTCAGTCTATCAGTCTTTTTTTTCAAAGCAAATTATTGCACTTTTAGTCACAGGTCTGGACATCAGAGCACTTAGAAAATTGCAATTTAATATAACATCCCATTGCAATTAGTTTTATAAAAATGAAGACTAATAATACCCTTCTATGTTTATCTCTATGTTTTGTTGCAAGTTCTAGATACCATGTTTGATCATATTTAAATTTTGGGATTTTTAAAAAATTTTTAGTCTAAACAAGATTAAATCCTTTTTGGGGCTAAAGAAGAAAGCTTATCAAGGTAGACACACATCCAGCATCTAGATTGTATTATATTTTGAATTAACTTTTGCAAGATGAACTTTACTGCATGACAACTGTTAGTGGAACCACTGTAGCTATGAAGTGCCTAGGGTTTAGATGAATCCCAGCCTGACAGGTTTTTGTTAGGGACCAGTGCTCATAAGCTAAAGATTTAATTCCAGGATATATATAGCTCATTATAATTCATGTCAAAGTAAAAAAATTAAATCAATGTTTTATTAATATCTAAATATGAAAAGGTATTTTCACTTATTGAAATGTGAGAAAAAATAGTTTTAAAAAGTGCAAAAATGTGCAATTTGTGCAAAATTAAAAAAGTTTTAAGTGGTTTTGTTTTTCTTTAATATGCTTTTTGGTTTTATTGTTTGATAGTTTTAGAATTTTTGAATTCAATTAGAAGTCATTTTTAAATCTAATATCAAACACTAATTATCTTAGGTCTATGTGTTTAAATTACATCAAGAAATTTCCTTTAAAATCTCTTGTGAAGTTATTATTTTATGTACCAGCAATTACAATTTATAAAAAAACAAATAAATAAATATATGTATAACAATGAAAATCACTCTCACATTTGTTTTCAAGGAATTTATAGGATTAGAAATCAGATTTAAGGGTTGCCATTGTAGTTAAGTTTAATGGGTTTTAGGTTTTTTCTTATTTTTTACATTTATTTTGAATTAAGGATTATGGAGAATTTTGGAAAAATTGTATTTTTTAAAATATTAAAGAATAAAACTAATAAAGTCAGAATAAGGTAGCAAAAAAGTCAGATCCATTGTAAAAGCATAAATTAAGTCCTAATTTAGTTCATTTAATACATGTCACTCCTTTGGTCTTTTAATTTTCATCTTTAGATGTGTGAAAAGAACAATTAGCCCCAAAGATTAATTTTTTTTCATTTAAAAAATTGAAACACATTTCCCTTTTCACTGATTTTGTTTTTATACCCATAGTGGTCAGTTATCTGCCTGATGTCATTGTCTGGGATGTCATAGAGACACTGCTTTACTAGAAATTTTTAAGACAATGAAGTCAACTGCAGACTATGAGGGAGTTAGGCACCTAGATTTACAAGATACCTCCCCTCTAGCCTCTATACTCATTATGAAGCTCAGAATAAGATCTTGGCAGACAGATAAATATAGACATACATGTCAAATTCTGTTCCTCTTTATTGCATTCTGCTGGAGAATCTGACCTCCTCATTCTTGTCATAATTTTTTTAGGTCCTGTGCCTTACCTGCTGCAGCACGCAGGTGTGTAGAAGAGATGAAGGAATTTTAAAAGGTATGGCAGTGTGGCCAAATTTATATACCCCTAAATGACTAAGCAGTATGAAGGTAGATGAAGCTGACTGTAGAAAATGTTCAGTGGTGTGCATGGAGAATGGGAGGGCAGGACATGAAGAAAAAGAAAAATCCCTACGTGCACATACAGAAAGGTATCTTCCTAGCTGACTGTTTCAACTCTGTAAAGACATCTAGAATCTTTGATAGAAAATTGAAAAAGAAACAATTCACTGCTCAGTACAATGAGGAAAGCAACTGAAAAATTTAATATATATATATATATATATAACATAGCTATGTTGTATATGAAAACCACAGAAAAACAGGGATTCAAATGCATAAATGTGTTTCAACCACTTTGAGGATGGGAGTAATTCCAGTTCCCTTACCTAAAAAAACACAATAGAATAGGAAAAGTTTCAGAGAGCAGCTAGAAGGGTTGATTAAGATTTATATGTAGGGTGTTGAATAGTCCAGATCTTTCTAGGAAAGAGAAATAATAGTGAAGTTACGACATAAGTCTAAAAGCTTGTAAGTGGTAGAATCAAAGCATCTGAGACATCTGTTCACTCTTTCTTCCAATACAAGGACTATAAGTCACCAAAACAAGAAGGTGGTGTCATTTCATGAAAAGAAGAGCAGACCTCTTTCTGTTTTGCAAAGGACTTGGTTTATGCTGGGAATTTTAGTAAGCTCAAGGAGAAGGTAGACTAATAGTTGGAAGAGAGATCCACTGTAAGTGGCGGTCTGAAAAATAAAACTAGACACGATCCCAGTTATGGGGGAACTGGAATACTTTATTGGGCATGAGAACATAATTTAAAGGCATCTCTGGTTGGACATGTTAATGAAGGGGACAGGCTATGTTAATTGGGGAGTTACACAAGTTTTTACTACAGTTTCCAAATAGTTAATTTTTCTCCTAGTAGGATTACATGAGAGATGGAGGGATTACAGGGGTTTGGACACGATCTGATACAATCATCTCAAAAAGTCCTTTCTGATTTCTGCTGGAGCCAGGCTTAGTCCATAAGGTAGAACTTTAACAGGTCTTGTGAGAAGGGTCCAGCTCCTTCAGATCATGAGGTTTATGTCAGCCTTTGTTTCCCTTTTGCTGAAAGCTGGGTTTGGGCTCCCACAACTGTAGGTTTACCAACCATGAAGGTCTAATTGTCAGAAAACAGAACAGAAAACAGTCAGAAGCTGAAAGAGTATTATGAGGGAAGTATTGAGGATCGCCAAGTTTTTACTTTTTCATGGGCACCTATTTATGGGCACAGTTTGAAGCAAAGTAGGATGAATGAACAATATGTGTGAACCACAACTTAAAGTTTAATTCTATTCTTCCATTCAACTCTTTCTTTGACTTGCAGATGGTATAATTCCTTATCTTTCATCTCAGTGTCATAGGCATAATCGTCTTGAAGATGAGTTTTTTTGCTGAATTATTGTCTCTTGACAACACTATTAAAGAAGAACCTGGCAACAGAGAGGGAATATTAATCTTGTAGGTGGATAAAAGTTGATTCATTTGATAATTGAGAATACTAAACTTCCAATTCTATTACCTAGATATGTTTAAAAGTTATAAAAGCATAGAAAATAAGGCTTGCAAGAGAGTTGTTACAGGATATTTCACATTTATTGAGCCACAGAAAGGATCAGAAACACCTGTCTTATTCCCAATTAATATTGTCTAGCATTTCTCAAAATCTATGGCTGAGGTTCCATAATGAATGTTTAAAGTATCATAGAGAAATAAGCCTAAAATTAAGAACCAGAAACCACTTAGTCCCCTTCCAGAAAGACATTTTGCCAGTGAAACTACATGATCTGTTGAGTTCTTTTGCCATATATTTTTTTAACTATTTTCTTTGACTGCTATTAATTTAATAGCATGTCTCTACCCCTTTTGTTCCTTTTGCTCCTTTTCCTGGGCACAAACTATAAATGGTCCTACAAAGTTTACGGGATATTCAGCCTACAAGGGCCATTTTCTGAGTCAGTGCTCTAAATTTTTGGTCAGCATAGTCAGAACCTTCCACACCATTCATGCCATGCATAGAAAGAATAATATCGTAAAAGCATTTTGTAAAAAAATGGTTAGACAAAGGAGTAGGTTTCTGAGAGAAGCTGTGAATGTCTCTTTGCTGAAAGTGTTCAAAGTGAGGCTGAGCAGGACTTTGAGCAAGCTTATTTTGTAGAAGATGCACCTGCTCACTGCAGGGGACATTGGCAATAAACTTTAAAGGTCCCTTCAAACCCAAACCAAATCATCCTGTGGTGCCACAATTCTGTGATTCTAGTGTCTGACTATGACTTTCCTGATTAGATGACACAAATGAGCCATGACACCAGGAGATAGTCAGTGTTCATAGCTCTTACTGAGGAATTCAATCTTAGAAAGAGCTAAACAGTAGAGGTTTCTTAGGGTACAAAAAAAAAAAAAAAAAGGTGGTATATGGCAAGTTAGATGACAGAAGTTAGTACAGAAAATGAAATGTCAAATAGCTGTAACATCTAGAGAGAGGAAAATTGGAAGAAGAGAGTATGAGGCCAGAGAGAGGAGTTGTAAAAAAATTCTTCACTGCTCATAAAATTAAGTGCCATTTCTGTGAACAACATATTTCAAAAGTAAGTTAAACTGGTGTCTAAGCTGGTCAGTGAAAGCTAGATTGAATATTTTTATATTACTATGTGACATCAGAGTAGACATAGGGTAAATTTGATCACAAAAAAGAAAATATTTCAGCAAGCATTATTTTTAGATTAAGAAATTGTCAGTTCACAATACTACTGCGAATCTTTCACATAAATACAGGACTTGCTGAACACAAATAGAGAAAGTATTTCAACAAGCATTTCTTAGGCACATTTACGAAGATTGTTCATGATTTTATTGAGCAGTAAATTCTGACTGCACATTCAGCTATAACATTCAGAACTTCAAACCCACATTCTATTGACCCGCACAAGAAAACTCCAGAGGATAAAGAAAAAAAAAATCTGACTAACAAAAGACTCTTTCCCAGAAGTAATTCTGTGTGGGAAGATTTTTCACAGAATTTTCATTAAAGTCAGTGAATAGCCAACCCCTGCAGAGAAAAAGCAAAAATATTAAAAAATTCCAGAGAGAAGTACTATACAATTGGAGCTAGCATTTTCATCTGACTGTCTATGGACTGCTCATGAGGTAAAAAGGGAGAACCTTATAGTGGAATTTATGAATAATTTTTGAGTAACAAGTGTCATTATGACTTGCCACAATCTGCTTGCGAATATGTCAAGATAAGATACAAATGTTGAAGTTCACTAAGTTCTTACTTAACTCTTAAAGACTTTTCCACATAACTCAAAAAAGAAACACAACTCACTTATGATTTCATATATTCATATTTTGCTTTCATTCATATAACCTAAGGTTGGTACAAGTATTTTCCAATGAATTCGTTATCATTCTGTAATGAAGACTCAAGATCAGCCTGTTTGTGCTTTCCTATCAGAACAATTACTGTGCTGTTCATAGAAGTAAAATATGTATAGATTACTCTATAATTATGGAGAAATTATTCTTCTTAGTTGTCATGATAACATCTTTCTTCCACAAATGCATACTTAGTACTTTACGTCTTGAAGAATAAAGCAGACCTCAAAACATTAAAAAACCCCACCACAACAAAACCCCAAGACTCTCTAGAAGATTCTGAACATACATTTCTTTTGGAACGAATGAACTCTCAGAGGCTGAAGTGAGCAGCTCTGAGGCCAGCATGATGTGCAGCCTCCTTTTATTGAATCGAAGGTCATTCTTGTCCCCATCACCCTGAACCCCTTCTTTGCCAACTCTGTCTACCGCTTCCTCAGTTGATTTTACATCCTCCTCCTCCTCCTCCTGCTTTGTTCCTAGTTAAGTCTTTCTTACCTGCTTACCAAAAAATGCTATTACCCTACTTTAACAGATGGATCCTAGGTTTCCTCCTAGCAGTCCTCAGTCTTCAAAGGCTTTGACACTATAGTGAAAACCAAATCTCCTTTGTTGACACAAACTGTGCAAACAGTGTATAGCTGCAGTTAATGTTTTACACCTCTTGATCCACTAATTTTCCTCTGGCTGGTTTAGACTTTCCCTATTTTGCCCTTAAGCATCTCATTCATAGAAGTACATTTTTCTTAACCTGTAGGTAAGTAATACAGAAACATAACATCAAGGTTCAGAACTCAAATCAGTCCAACAGTTTAATTACCTAGGCAGCCTCATCTCCTTGGATGGTAAGATTGACGGGGAGATAGACAATAGGTTAGGAAAGGCATATAGTGCTTTTGGAAAACTCCGTAAAAGAGTTTGGCGTAATAAACACTTGAAGAAAAGTACCAAGATCAGTGTTTACAGAGCCATAGTGCTGTCTACTCTTTTATATGGTTCCGAATCATGGGTCATCTACCGCCACCACCTGCGTCTCCTAGAACGCTTCCATCAACGCTGCCTCCGTACAATCCTAAACATCCACTGGTCAGATTATGTGACCAATACATCTGTTCTCGAACAGGCAGCAATCACAAGTATTGAGGCCATGCTACTGAGAACACAGCTGCGCTGGGCAGGGCACGTCTCCAGGATGAAGGACCACCGCCTCCCTAAGATCCTGCTTTATGGTGAACTTGCCACCGGCTGCTGCAAGAGAGGAGCTCCGAAGAAAAGATACAAGGACTCCCTGAAACAACAACTCAGCCTTGGGCATATTGATCACCATAACTGGTCTACTCTGGCCTCCAATTGGGAGGCCTGGAGACAGACCATTTATAACGCTGCTGATGCTTTTGAGAAAGCACGCAGGATCACCCTTGAGGAGAAAAGACAACGCAGAAAGAATCGAGCCTTACAGAATATACCATCTAAGGAGTCTTTCTGCTGTGTCTTTTGCAACCGGACTTGCCTTTCTCGTATTGGCTTTTTTAACCACCAACGCGCTTGCAAGAAAAGTGGGTAGAGCCCTTCCCAAATCTTCGTTCGCGAAGCCTAGCCATGACATGACATGACAACATCAAGGTAAATAATCACTAAATAACATAGAATCGTAGAATCATCTAATACACTGAGTTGGAAGGGACCCATCAGTATCATCAACTCCAACTCCAGAGGACACCCTAAGAGTCATACCATGTACCTGAAAGCACTGTCCAAACGCCTCTTGAACTCTGTCAGGCTTGGTGCTGTGACCACTTCCCTGGTGGCCTGTTCCAGTGCTCAACTACTCCCTGGATGTAAAACCTTTTCCTAAGCTAAACAGGATATTTAGACATTTCAATGTTCAACCTTAGAACTTCCTGCTCGTAGTTTTGTGGCTTAATACATAGTATTAATCAGATGTGTTATTACATTAATTTTCAGTCATCAGTAATGTAATTTTTAACCAACTATATATTTGCACTTAGCATAAGTTGCAGAGTTTGAGTAGCAAGGGACTACAGGGGTGATCTCTGTGGGAAGAGACTGTAAACTGCCAAATGACAGTCATATCCCATCCCAGACAGCTCAAACTGTTGTAAGTAGCCTGTCATGCACCAAAACTTCAGACCATCAGAGAAGAACACAGCACCTGTATTCAAACGTATCCGAGAAATAAATCTGAAACTTCTAGGGGCTGGAGACGCATTCGACATTCTGGAGGTGCTGCTGGAGATACACTCGAGGAGACATCTGAAGCCAAAAGGGTCACATCCTCTTTTTTTTTTTCTCATTTATTTCCCTGTCGAAGATTCAAAATAGATGATGCATTTGTTTGCTAAGAAATAAATGTCACAGGATGAAAAACTTCTGTATTCAATCCTAAGTACTCTCTTAGGCTGCCTATTTCTCAGATAGCCTAAAAAACTGTCATTTTTGTCACTGTCTTACAGGTCATGAAGAGCATGAACAAAACAAAGGCTAGTCCAAAAATCATGTCCTCCATGTGATTCTGTAATTCCTATTTGTTGTTTTATTTTCATTCATATGTTTAGAACACTTACCTTGATACTAAAAAAAAATTGCAAAATCTACTTGTATATGTAATTTACATAGGTTATAGCAGCAAAATATTAAGACAAAGTTACCTTCTAAGTATCTGAGAATACAAAATATGAAATAGTTTTCATTCATTGAATGATGAACATCAGATTTAATAGTTTTTCTTTTTTTCTCCATTATCGTCTCTCATTCTTTGTTTTAAAAAACTGTATTGCCAGACTGCATAAGTTTCACTGTTAACAGTGAAACAATACAACAGTTCAAGAAGTTTCACAAATATATAAAAAAATAGTTTCTCCATCTCTCTGTCTCTTTCCTTTATATTTATCCCTTTTCTTCCCCCAAACATTCTATACACTTTAATGATTTTTTCTTCCCTAGAGATTTCTGAAAAGGCAGGTGAGAAATTTTTCAGAAACATGTTTTCACAGGGAAATGTAAAGTGATTTAGAATTAAACATGTTTTCAAAGGAAAGTTTTTCAAAGGAAAGTTTTTCAAAGGTAAAAGTTATTCTATATTTGATTAAGTTATTTTAATCTATAAAGATATACTGTTATCACAAACTCAGTCTGAGATTCTTTAGTGGAGGATTAAAGGAAGTTTCTTTGAAATTAGAATGCACATAGACTTGTCATGTTAAACAGTTTATAAATTTGGGGATGTTAATTTCATAGTTGTTAGAGAATAAATGTGAAAAGTTTTTAACTTCTTGAATTTCTCTGGCTGCATTTGATTTTCTGCTTCCAACTTTAGATTTCTATTCAGCCCCTAATTTTCTAAATTACCTTTAACCTCATACATACTCTCCTCTAATGTATTTGTGGTTTTCTCCTCTCTTTTGAAAACATTCTGTTGTGAATGTACACAAGAATGTGAAAGTAAACATACTATCCTATGTGAGTAAACTTTTTTTTAATATCTTACATTTGAGAAAAGCAATTTTTTTTACTTGTCTATTAGCTTGCCTTTTCAACTTGTCTATTTCCATGCCTATGTTGTTCCCCACAAAACTAAGACTAGAAAAAGTGAAAAAAAGTCATATATGAGTTTGTAATATCAAGGTATTTTAGTAACCCAAGAATTGGACCCTCTGTGCTGTTCATAGAAATAACATATGTTCAAACACTGAAGTGAAATGAATTCCAAAATGAATGCAGTTCAAGAACATAGAAATAAAGAAAAAAGAACTCTCTATATTGTTACAAAAAGACATATCTATCTTTAAATGATACTTTGGCAGACACATTAAAGCTGAAACCTTAATTTTTTTAAGCAAGAACACACACTATCTTAAGTTCTAAATGCATTCATCTACCTACAGAATATGAAGTGGCAGTCTGAAAAATAAAACTAGACACGATCCCAGTTGGGGAAACTGGAATACTTTATTGGGCATGAGAACATAATTTAAAGGCATCTCTGGTTGGACATGTTAATGAAGGGGACAGGCTATGTTAATTGGGGAGTTATACAAGTTTTTACTACAGTTTCCAAATAGTTAATTTTTCTCCTAGTAGGATTACATGAGAGATAGAGGGATTACAGGGGTTTGGACACGATCTGATACAATCATCTCAAAAAGTCCTTTCTGATTTCTGCTGGAGCCAGGCTTGATCCATAAGGTAGAACTTTAACAGGTCTTGTGAGAAGGGTCCAGCTCCTTCAGATCATGGGTTCTTGTCAGCCTTTGTTTCCCTTTTGCTGAAAGCTGGTTTGGGCTCCCACAATATGACATATTATTGACTATAATCTTCTGAGGGGTACTCTGGATGTCATCAATCTGTTGGTTTTTCTTGAATTTTTACCCCAGGAAAAAACTTGGAAACAAAATAGAACAAGGATCTGTTAACCTATCACACCTACTGGCCTCCTAATGGTGCCTTATATAATTGCTTCTTCATTGGTGATTTCCTTCTGCTGTATTAGAACACATATTGACCAATATCTGTGATGAAATTCTGTCATCTCTGCCCTTTTTTGACAACTGGATAATATCTCAAGTCTCTCTTCCATCAAACACTATCAAAGGGTCAGTGCTCCTCTATCTCTGACAAATTGAATTTATTGTTAGTAGTGGATACGTCTCCAGGATATTTGAAGTTGACTTTTTCATAAATTCACCTCCTATTTGTGCCCTGTGATAATAACCTACAACAGATCACATAGATATTCAAAGGCTTTGGAGAACAAGCACTTTTTAGAGTTATAAACTTGGCTGTTTTGGGTCTATAGAGAGTTTTTGAAACTCCAGCTTTATGCTGTCGGAAGTACTGAACACATACTCCTGTGCTCTTGTACTGCATAAGAGATTGCTACTACTGCTGGTATCACTAGCAGATGAACTAGAGGATGAAAGGAAGAGTGAAAACAGAAAGAAGCAGAGTGGTGGCAGCAGGTGCTGCTTCCCAGTTTTCCATCAGTTTTCAACAGCCTGCTCCCAGATGTTGTAGGGACTCTGGCACTTGCTACTTAGGCAGCTGTCCTCTATTTTCTCAGGAGAGGAAAGAAATTGGGCTGTATGGAAAGGTCTGTCAAAAATGGAATAAATTAATGCCATTTATAACTCCATTTTCCAGAAAATGATGCAATTCTAAGTCCAAAAGAAAAAACGGCAGAAGGAAGAAACATCTTTTGTCACTTAAACTACTTCAGAAATAAAAATTAACTTTAAAGAGTAATGGATCATCCCCAAATTACAGACATCTGTGGTGGAAATGGTGACAGACCTCAACTCCTACATGGTCTTATTCTTGTACTTTGACTAGAGGCTTCTTTCTTTTCCATGGTCTGTGAAGTGATACTACAACTCCACTAAGAGGCTGACTATATAAGCAAAAAGGACAGAGTAATGACACTCTATTTTCTGACTGCAAGAAAAATAATTATTCACAAAAAATTTTCTCTCTCTTTAGAATCATTCTTAGTATGGTCATGTTGCGTAAGAACTTTCTAGTAAAAAATGTTTAGAAGAAGTAAAAGTTTATACTAAAAAAATGAAATTTAGTAGCATAGATAATGAGATGACAGCTATTGTCTGGTAGAGTAAGAAATGACCAAGCATCACAAGTTACAAATAAACTAGTAAATATGGTCTAAGGAGCCAATAGAGTTTTCAAGGAAACACTATATTCCTTCAACAAACTATGTTGCAGAGCATTGTAAGCTATACTGACAAATTATATACAGCATGAAATGTAAGTTAATAGTTGAGATTTCAACAAATATAAAGATAGCAGTATTGCAATAATGTGAAAGTGCTCTAACATGCACCTACAACCTGAAATGATTTAGACTTTGTTTCTGTGTTCTAAAGGCGTTAAATCATATCAATAATAACAAAAAAAAGAAGTTCTTCACCAAAATCTGTACTTTTTGATTTAACTATGTTCAGCTAAGTGGAATTTACCACATATACATATTAAATATGCATTAGCAGAATGAAAAATAGTTAAAGTTCTAAAGATTTACAAATATTTATTTGCACTTTATTGATGACATAACAACAGAAAAATAGATGCATAAGTTTTGAAAGATCACAAATAATTTTGCCAGTTGAAATGTTTCAAAGTAATTATAGTAATTACTTGAAAATAACATTTGGAAATATTCTGATCCATCAAAATATTGTTTTGAAGCAGTAAAAATTTATTTAACAGAATTACTGTTATATAGCAAGCATAAAACTGAAAGAACCTTTGCATGCAGACAGAACATCAAATGCTGATACTGACAGCAGCAGAAAAGGCAAACTGAAGTGCTTTTATCACAGACATGAGCAGCAGCTGCTATAACGCAGAAAAAATAGTGACTGTGCATAGTCTACAAAGGGATGTGTCATTTGGCAAGATCTGCAAATGCCACTTTGACTGGAAAGTCAAGTGGGGAAATTTTTCCAATTTTCTGGGCAAGTCATATACTGACTACATATGTGTTTGGTACATAGTGTATAATTTAGAAATTCTCTTGAAATCTATTTTTATCAGAAGCAGACTAACATTTATGATACTTTTCAACATCCTTCCTAAAAATGGTTCCAATTTAAAGGATAGTGTAAACAAAGAAAGCATCAGAATAAGAATTAAAAATATCTGGTATGCTTTCTTATAAGTAAGAAAATTAAACCCCAAAAAACCACAATAGAACACAGGGATTTGCTGAACTCTATAAAATTGACTTACCTTTGTTTCTTAGTAGCAACACTTTCCCAACAAAGGTGGGTGTCAAGAGTGCAAGTGTGTCCAGCTGGATAAACTTTTTTGAGCAGGTTGCCATGTTGCATGAAGAGCTCACCAGGCAGTGTACTATCGAGGAATCTAACTGGGAGATGGCAGTATTATGCACTGACACAGGCAAAGTGACACTCCTGCCTCAAGCCCCTGAAAGAGGAAGGTAAGTTAGCTTCCAAAATTGAGCTGACAGGCTTGGCTGATTTGCAAGACAAGGGAGATTGGACTCTCATCTCTGCTCAAAGCAGAAGGAAGTCTACCTCTTGCTACCAATGTACCCCTACATAACAGATAGGATGCTCTGGGCCTGGAAGGAGAAAACTTCGCATTAAATACTCAAGACCAAGAAAAGGACAATGGTACAAAGTTGGTACAATCAACCATCCATATTAGAATGACCACCAAGAAAGCATGAAGAGTGTTAGTAACTGGAGACTTCCTGCTGAAAGGCCCCAAAGCACCCATTGTCTGGACAACTTCTCTAGAGAAGTTTGATACCTACTGGGGCCTGAAATAGCAACGTCACAAAGAGGCTACCAAACCTGGTAAAGTCAGAGGACTATCATCCAGTCCTACTCCTTTGTGTAGGGTCAAATGAGGCTGCAATGAGAAGACTGCAAAATATCTAAAGGGACTTCGTGCCCCTCAGAAAGAAGTTGAAGGTATCAGAAGCACAGGTAGTGTTCTCCTCTATCCTCCCAGTTGGAGACTGGGACCCAGGAAGAAGGACATGATTGGATTAGTTGAATGACTGGCTGAATGGGTGGTGCCATGCTCAAGGTTTTGAGTTCTATGATCTCGTGTGCACCTTTGTGAGACCAGGCATGTTGACACTGGATGTGGTGCACCTGATCAAGCGGCGTAAGAGCGTTCTGGGAAGCAAGCTGGCTGGACTTATCAGCAGAACTTAAAACTAGATTTGATGGGGGCAGGAGATGTACTTCTGAGTGTCAGAGACAAACCAGGAAACACCAACACTTTAGAAAGCAATAGGGAAATACCTGTAAATCGTCCCAAAATAATTAGTGAAGGCCCCTTACATTAGGGAAGGTTACTCCCTATCAGTGAAGAGGCTGATAGCCCAGCTGAAGTGACTCTATACCAATGCAGACAGCAGGGAAAACAAGTAAGAGAAGCTGGACACCACTGTGCAATTAGAAAACTATGACTTAATTGCTGCTGTGAAAACCTGGTGGGCTGAATCACACAACTGGAACTGAAATAAGAAGATTAAATAAAATTTTAAAAAAGGCACTGTTTACCTAGCATGGAAAGTTGAGGGAATAGCAATTAACTCATATTGATGTGGCAACTTTTACTTCTTATCTAAATAAAAGACAGTTTTTCTTTATGTTAAATCTTGCAGCTTAATACATTTACTATGTGTAGGAGTAAGGTCAGAAGACAATAAAAGTAAAAGTGATGCTTCTGTCTATATCTTTCATCTTATTACACAGGAATTACTCAATGCATCAGTAGTAGTATCAGTCAAAATGTCACAAAGATTAAAGAATCAAACTGAGGAGGAATAGATGGTGTTGTCATCACGTACACTTTCCTGAAATTCAAAACATTCAGCAGTAACTCAGTGCATACTATATAGCTGACTTGACTGTTTCTTTCCTGGATGTTGCTCACTAACTCATGTTGAACTTTTGAATTCCTTGTACAAAGTCAAATAAAAGAAATGTCATAGTGTTCTGCAATCTAAGATAATTTCTTGAGGTCCTGCACATCAATACTTAAAAAATAGAGGACCTGTTTTAAAAACCTTGACTTGTATTGCTGTATCTTAGGTACAAGGAAGATTAAAAAATTACTAATAAGTTTAGAACTCAAAAAAAGTAAGAAGGATAACATTCACTAAACAGTTTGTTAATTAGATTGAGTTCAGCAGCTCTATCATAAGGCTAAATTCAATGCAATATTTTACTAAGGAAGTGTCTGACTAAACTCCTTGAAAATGGCTGAGAAATTTAGAACTACTACTAAGTACATAAGATTTCTGCCAGCATATTTTACAGACCCATGTAATAATGGTTGATTCTTAATGTAGAAATATTTTGAGATAATTTCATTTATAAGTGACAGAAAAGATTGTTCAATTCATAGGGAGAAATAAAGGGTGATGTAGCAGGCAGGCTGTGTGCAGACACAGAAAGGTCAGAGAGTCACAATGGCAGAAAATTCAATTTGTGATGGCTATAAATGTTGCATCAGAGTCAGGGGAGAAGAGTCTATTTGAGATACTATTATCCTATTAGTATCCTAAGTGTCAGAGGTAGTCATCCCTATGGCTGTACATTTCTGTTGCTCTAGTTAACACTGTTAGCTATCTGTCAGTTGCTATAAATTAAGATTCCTACTGACACTAGTTTGTTTTCTCATCAGTCTGAATGGTTTCTGGTGTATCAACTTCTTCTTCCTCCTTTTAATTTTTTTCACCTAAAATCTTACTACTGGGTTTCTCTTAAGGAATAATTTTACTTGACCATATGGCTCATACTTCAGAATTATTAAGTAAAGCAAGAGTAACTTATGGGTAGCATATTATCTGGTTTATGACTTGGGTAAATTTTATCCTATTAGGACAAAAGGCATCACAATACATAAAAAAGTAGCTCAAATTCAATGAGGTACAACAGACAGGGACAGGATGAATGAAAAAGGTCTTGGCAGTTAAGATTTCTGGTATATGCTTATAATTCCTATAACAGTTACTTCCTTTACCATCTGTCTGGCCTTGAATGATATTTCAACCCAGGCTAATCCCTGCTTCAGAAAAATGATGTACTTTCCAAGAAAGTAGGAAAAAATTTCCAAGTAAATAAGATGTTTCCACTGGTATATGTGATCTTTTAGTTTCTGGAAATTGTCTTCAGCTGATCAGATATAGATATACACATGGAACTTTTTGAACTAGTTGTCTAGACTTTTAAAACCAGTGGAAGAAGTACAGTCATGTTTAGTCCACATATCCTCTCATCTCAAGGTAAACTGGAAGAATAGGTCAAAAAGTAAGGGAAGTTGTGGATGCTCCATCCCTGGAGGTGTTCAAGACCAGATTGGATCAGGCTCTGAGCAACTTGGCCTAGTTGAAGATGTCCCTGCACATGGCAGGGGGATTGCAAGTAGATGATTTTCAAGGTCCCCTTCCAACACAAACCATTCTATGATTCTATGATTCTGAGTGCCTGGTATCACTATTAAGACTATTAAAGAAGACTAGTTCTATCTGCAGATATCTGAAGCTAGGTAAGATGAATCCTATTTAGTTACCTACAGAAGACTGAATTATGCTTTCATGTTTTTATGATGCTATCAGAAAAATCTGCCTATTATTTCTTCTATCCACTACTTGAGGTAGCTGTATCACAGATAACGCCTAGAGGACTAGCTCTTCTATATTAGAGTAGTCACCTGACATGCACATGTTCATTGATAAAGATCCTTTTATTGCTAATTCAAGGAATCGATTTGATTGTGTCTCCTTTAAACCAGGATAATGCTCGAAACATTGGAATGTGCCTCTCAGAGAATTTTATTAGTGGTTGGAAAAGTAATAAAATGTTCATTTAAGTAATAGAGGAGAAAAATCTTCTAGACAAAATAAAAGTGAAAGAAAAAAAACCCCAAAGCAAAAAAGCACTATAGGTTATAAATTTCATGTCGACTATTTGTAGTTTATCACAGAGATAACGTCACGGAGAATGGTACCTCAGAATCCAATACTCTGCGTGGCAGAATAGGTGACATAGTGAATATATTTAAATACTTTTTTTTGTCATAGAGAGCAAATCTGAATAGTGTCTTTCTAATCTGAAAACAAATTGAGTGTTTCATCTTCAGTGCCATTGGCTGCCCTGACTGTATGTTAAAAATTTTCTCTTTGCCAAAAAAATCCATCTCTTTAGAAGTTCATGTACTGTTTTCTGCAAGGCTAGGATTTCAAACTATAACGAATTTCCAAAATAAGATCAATTAACTTTGTGTACTTCACCTTTCTCCATTATAAGTTCTTTGTCTTCAATCACTAATATGACCCCTTTGAAACAGATTTGTTAAAACATAAGTTGTTCACATGCAGATTACAACTGCTCATCATATTTTCTAATTTTTAATCTAATCCAGTGTTCCAATATTCATAAATATCCGTTTACCTATTGAAAAAAACAACCAAAATGAAATGAGGTTGACTGCTACATTAACACTATTTAAAATGCCTGTATTGCATTCAGCGCTGTTCTGAATACTAAATTACTTCTAGCTGTTCTATTACAGCCAGCTCACACAATTGATCTGGCAGCACATGATGGTAAGTGCAATCAGGCACTTAGAAACACTGACATCAGATGATGGCATCTTTTGTTTTGAAACTGCATTTGATCCAGAGAAAACTAGCTGTACTTGCAAATGTAGTGCAGTAATGCAAAAAATTATGTCTTAGATTGCACTTGGAAATTGGATGTCCTTCAAGAAAAGCTCAAAACTAAACACCTCACACCTTTTGCAGGAGGATTGTTGAGCCACTGAGAAAGGATTTCTCTTGTCTATTTTGACTTCTGTTTAATGGAAAATGTTTGATACTCCAGTGTGGTCAGGTTTTTTTCATCCAGTTTGTTGGCTGGGTTATTGTTTTTCTCAACTGCTTGCAATCCACAGGCAAGATATTCTGTTCGTCTGGTAAACCACACATCAGGAAGATGGTAGAAATAAGTGTTATAATTATAAAGATAATTTTCCTTGTAAAAGAATAAGGGCATAGAAAAAACATGCATTTGAAGAATACCAACTAAGAGATGTAGTTAGATCAAGGAAATATTAAAAATGTAACCAAATTAACTTTTAATTTTTGAGGCCTCATAAATCTGTCATATACCTCTTGTCCTTGTTTACACTCCACTTCCACTTTTATTTCCTTATGGCTACATTTGACAATGCATTAAATATTTACGTTTGTACTTCCTGTGCTTTACACGCTTGATTGAAAAAGTAAATCTGTTTGGAAGAAGTATATATTAATTAATTTTTTTTTAATTGCAAAAATATATCTATGTCAGGTTATTTTCCTGTTTGCTTATCCTCAGTTCTTAGGCAAGCTAAGGTAGAAATAAAGCTTGCTCAGAAATTTTATGTATTACAAAAGAGGGCTTTGCTTAATTTTTGCAGAACATATTTTTGCAGAATGCTAAAGAATACTCTCTCCTAAATATATGATTATCATTCAGTGTGTACTGTACATATACATCTAATGTTTTATATACCCATATCTGTGTAGTTAATTTTTTATGCATGAATTTGGACAAAAGGATCATGTCAGGCTAACAAAAGATTTAGAAAGCAAAAGAATCTAGCTATGCATGACAATATTTTGCTACACTCTTTAAAAAAATCCAGAATTAATTGTAATAAGAAATTTTTCTTCTAAGAATTAGAAATTAAGTGATAACCAGCCTAAGTTAATTTCTGGGATTTAACCTAGAATAAATATGGTATACTGTAACATAGCACTCAATATTTTTCTTCATATTGTACTTTTAAAAATACTCCTACATAATTTGAAAAGGTAGAACACATATTGCTTGCTTAAGTTTAGAGATAAGAAGTGTTAGATGGAACCACAATACTCATAAGTAGAACAGGTAAGAAAATCTTTAAATTTTTGTGTTTCTTTTTTGTTGTTTACATTTTTTATACAACAGTGCAAACACTCATGTACACAGAAAATGAAATACTTTTATAAGATATACATAGATTTTGAATTTTTTGCTTTTTCAAAGCCTATATTTGAAGTGAAATAAACTTTAATGTAATATAAGATTCCTTCATGTACTTTTTCAAGATATTTTGAGGGGTTAATTTATTTTGTTTCTAAAGTACTTTTCAACATTTTTAAGGATCTATTTCAGTACTTCCTTCTTTCCCACCTTAATATTAAACAATTTTATAAAAATAAGTTGGTTCACAGGGAACTACTTACATCAGCAGCAAGAAGGAGTAGAGATGTCCTAAACAGTATGGTGTCACTGGGATGGCTTCATGATATAAGTAACTGGAAACAGCCTGTCTACTTTGTTCTTTCCTCCATGGATAGATACATTGTTGTGTCACAGGTCATACTGTCTGCTCCTTTGCTTCCCAGTCAGTGTGTTAACTGCTGGGTCAGCTACACGTAGACCTAGGTCTTAGAAAGATGTCTCAGCACACATCCAGCCTTATAAAGACTGCAAAATATTAGTGTTAGAGCATGCTGCAAAAATTCTCTTGAATGATTCAAAAAATAACTTGAAGACCCTCCTCCTTCTTCTTCTTCTCTCACCTTAGTGCCTGCAGAGCTGTTTCTCTCACATATTCTCACTCCTCTCTCACAGATTCTGCCTACTGGTTTTCTTAACCCTTTCTGAAATACGTTATCACAGACGCGTCGACCAATTCTGAAAATGGGCTCAACTTCCACCAGCAGTGAATCTGTTTTGGAGATGGCTGGATCTGGCTCTGTCTGACACAGGTGCATCTTCTGGTGTCTCTGCTACAGTACCCTGCTACCAAAACCTTGCCATGTGAACGCAGTACAGTGCCTTAAAGGAGTGTAAGATGACTCATATCTACATGAGTAAAGTGTAGACAAAAGTTAGTAGAGATCTGTGCCACAAGATGTATTTTTGGCAACCTCCATTCAGTATTAAATAATTATTCTTCAGTTATTTTTATAATTTACTTTTTGTAAATAAATTAGATAAGAAAGCTCGGCAAAATCAAATAAATTCTCTGAAATTTTGTGTTACAATTAAAAACTTAGTTCATGGTGTGAAAGAAATATAAGTATTTTTCAAATTTTAAAAACCCCCTCTCCACAGATTAATCATCTTACAGTAATTTATTAATAACAATCAGATACTCAAGAGAAGTGAATTTCAATAGGTGACTTCTTTTAAAAGATCTCTAAAAGCTCAATGTGCCTTAGCGTGAAGCTTTAGCCTCACAATTTCATGGATACCAAGATTATAAATTAAATATTACATTGAGTTCTGAAATCTCATGAGATTAACATGATAATAAAAATTTGTATTGCACATCTTTAAGCTCAATTATGATTTATTCATAATCTACTTTCTTTGTTTTATTATGCATCACTTGTGTAATACAGTGAATTATCTAGGATGAAATATTTTTTTCTGTTTCCTTAACTTTTATACAAACATATTTCTGATATTTTCCTTTAGATTATCAGATGCAAAAGAGGGTAAACTGTCACCAGGTAGCATCAATTAACTTCGTACACATTTTTTTCTTGGAATATTTCTTACAGACAGTACAATAGTCCTTTATATATGTGTAGTAATCTGTAGCTATCAGAAATATGTAGATCCACAGTTCAAGACATCAGTAACTAAAGAGGAAAGAAATATAATCCATTTTCAATCAAGGCTTATCTGTTTCTCAAATGGGAGAGAGCTGCCAACATTAGAAAATGTCTTCTCCCCCTAAGATGCAGCATTGTAGTTTTGGGAGAACAGTACTAGTACGTGTCCTTTTCCTCCATTGCAAGCTGTAAAACTAGGAGGGCCATTTTGGTGACTCCTACTCTAAGACGTACTGGCTCTTCACAGAGACTTCCAAAGTAAGGAGAAAAGACGTCAAGGTCCCATTTTAAAGACATTTCAAGTCATCTTATAACATTTAACAGATTGTAGGCCTATTTTATGTCATAAATACATTAGATCTGTAATATAACAATTGTTTTAGCTTTACTACAGTCAAATAGCATTTGATATGTGTTGCACATATTACTTACAAGTTGTTACATATAACTTGAAGTTAGTAGGTCTTTTTCTTTTTTTTTTTTGTTTTGGGATATCCCTTGATGGAGGAAAAAGAAAGGCAACATTGGTAATGCAGTTATTACTCAAGGAATTTATACTGTGCTGTGAGTAAGCTTCAGCATCACTCACAGAATTCTATTGGCGGATCAAAGCTGAATCTGTCCATTGCCCTTGAAATCAAACAAATCATGGATCTTAGACTGCAATTTATTTTGAAATATATCGCTTTGATTCTTTGTTATGCGATATTCCTTTAACTACAAGAATTATAACTAGCTCAGGAATTCTAAATCAGATATTAACTACTGTAAAATTGCATAGCAGCCTCAACAAAAAAAGGATCTGGTTCTTTATTTTCTAAACCCATTTGTTTTCTTAAACTATTGTACAGAGTGGATTTATAAAGATTAGGTTTTTTAAAGTGGAACTAATATTTTTAATTTGGATATACAGAGCTCAGATAGAGCTTAATTACAAGTACATAATTACTTGTAAAGCATCATTGAGTATTAATTACAGATACTCTATAAATATTTCAGTACATTTCCATGGTTATTTGATTCACTCTGTTTATTAACTTACAATGTGTGCCAGACTTTTTTAAAATCTTTTTCTTATGTAATCCCATTGGTAACATCTGATATAGATACACAGAATCATGTAAATGGTTAAATTTTTAGGGTACATAAATGGTCAGGTGAAATCTACCACTTTTTCCATAGAGTAACCAAGGGGTCTGAAGAATTAAATCACATGATACTTCATCACTTTACTTTCAGAATTAGGATGTCAACCTGATAGGTACTACAAATCTGCAACTCTGAATCTGAAAAAGTTCCCTAGTTCAGCTCACCAGACCTCAGGCATCCTACCAAACCACCTGAAATTGTGTTCCAAGATGGCATTCATGCACTAAGGAGATCATGAAAGTATACTCTGACATAAGCTTGTACAGAAAAAGTCATAGAGAGTTCACCTTAATTCACATAGAGTTACTAGAAAGAAATAAACTTTTCCAAAGTAATACTCAGAGAGCACAAAATTAGGTTCCTGCCATGAATCATCTTTGGGATAAACCCATTCTTTTCATTGACTAAAGGGATTATTTTGAGTGATGCCTAAATTCTTAAGAACACAACAGTAGATTTTTGTTGCCTTAAGTTCCTACTAAAATCAAGCAAAAACACAGAAATCTCGAGCCCATTTCAATCTTACATATTTTAAGATAATTTAGCTAGTCTTCTAAAATTACACATCCCTGTCCATTGTTATCTTTTAAAAATTAAGTACCTTAATTTTAGATGGCTAAAGCTGAACACAGTAAATCATTTACTAGCCACTAAAGTTCTAAAAATCTGCCTGCAAAAATTTCGGAAAGCTTGATGTGTGAAATCTGGGCTACCTAAGCCAAGTTCAGGCACAAAGTGAGGTCCAAAACTTTAAACATAAGGAATCAAATATGAATTCTAAACTGGGTTATTATTAAATCACCATATCTAACATAATGTAAACAAAAAAAATTCCATAATATTTTATCTATTTTAGTTTTTAAAAAATAATATGATTCAGCAGTTTCACATTATTTCTTTTTCTATACAAAGCCATTCAATTTCCATAGGAAAGTATCTCAGATTTCTTTTTCAACATGGAAAATTTTAATTTTTGTTATTTATCATACATAGCTCATATGCTTTATTTTCAGATATTTTGATAGCCTTGTAAGGACAATGACATCCTTATTTGTATCTGTACTTCTTTTTCCAAATATGTGTGTATGTATCTAGAAGCTAGATAACACAACCGGGCCCCATCCAACCTGCACTTGAACACTTCCAGGGATGAAACATCCACAGTCAATCTGATCAACCTGTTCCACTGCTTCACCACTATCTCTGTAAAGAATTTCTTCCTAACATCTAATCTAAACCTTCCCTCTCTCAGTTTAAGACCCTTGCCCCTTGTCTTGTCAGTATCTTCCAATATAAAAAGTTCCCCTCCTTCCTTTTTATATGCTTCCTTAAGGTACTGGAAGGCTGCAGCCTTGAGGTCTCCCCGACCCTTCTCTTCTCCACAGTGAACACCCCCATCTGTCTCATCCTGTCAATTTCTACAGGGAACCTGTGCCCGTGTTTGGCCACCCTCACAGTAACAACAAAAGAACTGTTTTCTTATACTGGGGTGGAATTTCCCGTATTTCAGTGTGTGGCCATTGCCTCTTATCCTGTCACTGGGTACTGACCACTGAGAAGAGTCTGTCTCCATAATCTTCACTCCCATGCATGAGGTGTTTAGAAACAGGGCTAAGATTTTCCCCTACTTATTGGAAGGGGGCTGTTAATGGATGACTGATTAGTCAAAACCTTTTACATTTTAGTCTTCAATCATGGGGCATGAATGGAGTAATAAGTGTTCAATTTGCTTTGTGAGAAAAGCATTAATGAGAAGATTTGGATAGAAGTTCTTATAACACTTAGAAGTTGTCTTATTACATCATTCTTTAAAGACATGTTTTGGAGTTTTCATGATGAAAACTGTCTTTGTACTTTTAGGATGCTGGTGGATGATATGTTTCACCTCACATTCAAGTTCAGGTCTCAAAAATTTCAGGGGAAAAAAACCAAACCTAAAACAAAACAACACAAAAAGATACAAACTAAAACCCACTACAGGTCAAAGATCTGAATCAATGTATTATATGTAGTGCTAATAATAAAAAAAAAAAAGGAAAAGTAAACAGATGTATAGTGGACATTATTAACTCAGGTTTCCACTATTGCCTTCTTTTTTTTATCTGAATTGCACACTTGGAAAGTCTAAGTTGGATCTCTCTGTGAAAGTTTCATCAGAAAGCAAAGCCATATTTTGATTACACATTTTCTTTTAATAAAAGAAGTATGAAGTGAAACATTAATATGAATTGTTGATAGATTTGGCATATGCTGAATCCAAATTAATAGCTTTGCAGGCATTTTCATTTGTTACTATTTTATTAATTCTTTTTCGAGTAAGCAGCCATGAAAAGTGGATATGTAATTTTTACATTTTTTTTTATACGTCTCTATTATTTATCTTTAAATGAAGCATTTTGTAATCAGCTTATGAGTGACAAGTGTCATTCTTGTCCTACTATGAAGTTCCTACAGAATTAGTACAGAGGAACATTTTGGTAAAATATTTTCTGTAGCTTAAAGGTATCAAAGTAATGTTAAATATGACTTACATGTTTTGCCCAGTGCATTGCAATATGTTTCATTTATATGGTACTAGATACTTAAATAATTAAAAATTGTCATTTTTATGACTCAGTACTCACAATTTAATGAAAAATTTTGGATTTCTATCCAGAGCTATGCCCTTCATCTGATGTGCAATGTTATCTTTATTGTAAAAATTTCCTGAAATGTGCAGCATGTAGTATGTTTCCATAATATTTTTTTTCTTTTCCCCCATTTCTCAAAGGCAAATAATTTCTAAGCAGCTGTCTAAGGTATGTGGCTATCTAAGCTACATGTGAGTATTCTAGTGTAATAATAAAGTACTTACGGACTGTTTTAACATACACAACTGAAACTCTAGTTTTCCTGAGGACGTGGTGACATCTTGCAGAACAGATTTAAAAAAATAATCACAAAATCCCCAAACAAAAAACACCCTAAAATCCCCAAAATAACAACAACAAAAATAACTCAGAAACATAACAAAAAAGAACACATAAGAGGTAGTATCAATATTCTGTAGTATAATGGGATTCTCACAAGCAAAAGAATGAAGAGCTTTTTTCTTCTCTGTTTACAGTGATTTTTCTGCACTTCATCTTTGATTATTGTTTTAACCTGTAGAAAAGAAATTTATTAGGTTTGTTTGTTTGGTTTTTTTTACTATCTTTTTGAAAGTGTCATTGTAGTTAGGTTCTTTGTTGTTCTTTCTGGCATGGGTCACTCACGGAAAGATATTCAACGCAACAGATATACACTCATAGACCTAGAATTTTATCTCTCATTTAAAGTACTGAATTTCCTCAGTGTTTCAGACTGTTACAGGTGAAATGTGTTTTGGTTTATTTTTTTCCAAGAAGTAATCAAATGTTTATTGTAAATGTTTTTAAGCTGAGGGCTTTGATCTCTTCAAGGTCTTTGATGATTATGAAAGAATTTGTCACCATGGAGTTCACAGTAACTCTTCAGCTGTGTATCTGCAAATTCTGATAAACAGTCTTTGTTACACTCCTGTTCCTATTCCATGCTAATTTGTTTTGGTCAGTGTCCTAATAGTAGCTGTTGGTAATTTTAAATATCAAAAGCTAAGGTAACATATGACTCAAATGACTAATTACAAAAGAAATTGCTTATAACAAGAATAAATTAAGTTTAAAGGGTGTCCAGTTCACAGAAAAACTCATGCTCGTGTTTGTACTGATGCTTATTCAAGAGAGCACTTCACTCCAACAGCAAAAAATACATGAGTTATGTCTGCTTGTACTGTGGCACTGTTGGTTTCATTTTACAGCCATTGCAAGATGCCTTGATGAAGAAGTCATGCTGTCCTGATTTTTCAAGTATAACATTTGAATTTCTAAGCTGACCACCAACAGCTGTACTTTCTGCATGGATGGTTGGCACAGGAGGATATAAAACTGCTGGCAAATCCAATCCACCCTTGGAAAGTAGGAGGTATCATAGGGCATGTTCAATGTGAACCTTACTAGTTTTGCAGCTACATTAACATAATCCATCTAAAAATGTTGTTACTAACATTTAAATGACTAAAATTAATTATGCTGGCTCAAAGGGCATTTCTGCTCCTACCATTTGTAACTCAACTGTGTGCTATTATTTTAACTCTGGTTAGTAAGCCAGTACCTTGAGATTTCTGTAATTAGCCAACAGCCATAAACTGGATTACCTACTGTATCAATGTTATATGGTACTCATTGAATCACATTCTTATATAACACTTACAAAATTGCTGATAGTTTAGAAATTATAACAGATGAACAGTATGAAAATTAAATCATAGAGCTTGCTTTATGGGTTGTTCATTTTGTTTGGTTTTGGTTGGGTTTGAGTTTGGTTGTTTTTTTTTCCTGTCTTTTACTTGTTTCTCATGTCTTTCCTTACTTATGGATAAAAAGACATAAAAAATAAAATTTAGTATCTGGCAATGCCTGAATCAAAGGTTAAATTTTTGTGAGAGACCAAGCCTTCTCCTGTAATTATGCAATCATTACATAATACTTTTATTTAATTTCTGAGATCTAAAAGCCTAATTAAAAGTAATTCTCAGTTACCTGTAGCCACCTTTCTTCCTTAAAAGGAAGATTCAGATGCTATTCTGACGTCATTCACGGTTGGAACTGTGCCTAAGAATTAACTGATTCTCTTTATGTATAACATATAAGTAAATATATTTTTGTTGACTGTAAATAATCTTAGAAATTATCAGGCAAGATAAAGATTATCATACTGCCCAATGCTTTTTTTTTCCTCTTTTCTATCATCATTTTCAGTTACTCTTGCCTTGAAACATCAGGAGCTTCATCTGCCTTGAAAGAGCAGGAGCATAATCTGCTGACCAGTCACTTATTCAGGTTCTACTTATCTGCCTAAATAGTAGTTAAAAATTTGTATAAGTTGATTTATTTTTTTATTATTACTTCTGAATATTGCACTTTTGTAAAAACACATATTTTAATAAAAATAAAAATATGGTTAATATTTACAAGATGGGAAGGATTTTGTCAGTAGAGGCTGAGGAGATAAAGTTCAAATAAATTCCAAGAGTTTTCAAGTAGTAAGAGTCTTATAATAAGCAATAGCAATTACAAAACATTACATGAAATTCTAGAAGCTCAAAGAAAACTAAATTTTCTCATTTCTAATTTCTGTTTTGATATGTGTCTGAGTAACCTAAAAAAAAAAAAACCAAAAAACCCCCTACCTATTTTTTAAACTCTGTGTTTGAATTCTTATTTCAACTAGTGTATGCCAGATCTAGATGTATGTAGTATCTATATAAATCATATCTTATTAACAAATTCTCCTATAAGTAAAAGGAACTATTTTTAATGAACAGTATTTTGTTAAAAATTAAGTAAGGATTTGACAAGCTTTGGATGAGTTTTTAAAAATAGGAGGAAATTCAACATGCTTTGTTAATTTGAGGTATATTATGTGTACCACTGAGCCTATTATTCATCATCATATAAATGATATTCCCAGATATAGGAATCATTATAATCAAGTACAGCAACCAGAAAATATGCACATTATATCTTATTTATATATTCACATTTGGCTCATTTGTGCAGTTTATCAAAGAATCACTTTGTCTGCTTTTTAGCTTAAGTGAACATTTAGCTACATAACATTTTTTATATAGCAGTAGAGTATCATTTTAAAACCATGCTATTATCCCTGTCTTTATCTTTCAAAAAAAGAACGAGATAAAAAAGAGTAGAATGTAATGGAATATTTAATGACAGATTAAAGTTGCAAAGAAGTTGAAATACATGGGACGTGTTACAGTATATATATCTATTAGGACTATGAGAAAAATTAGACACATTTTTTACCCAGGAATCTGAGTGAATGCTTATAGCGAGTTTAGCATTGTTAAACACTTTATCACTGAAAGTGATAAAGTTTTCTTGGATATTGGAGTACGATTCAAGGGAAAATTATTGGATGGCCTGAAAGCAAGAATTCTCTTTCATGACAAGATATAAACAGGCCCAGAGTGCATCTTTTTCTGATATAAAACAACAATCTTTCTCATGGAAAATTAAACACAATGATCTACCTTTGAGGGGAAAACATTTTCCTGACAATGTTTTCCTGACAATATTCCTATTCTGGATTATCTCTCTCTGTCTCTCTTTCTGTTTAATCTGGAAAAAGATTCTTGTCTTTTGGTCTTCATAGAACATCTTCCCATCCTCAGTGAATGCTTTAAAATCCATACTCAAAAGATGTGCACCTCATCATCTGGATATCTCGCCACCTGTTAGACATCAGATCTGTAATTTTTGGGTCAGAATCACTTTGTGGGGTGTGTGTGAAGGGGGAAGGGATGGGTTGAACCTCATGGGGGTGAAATGGCATCATATACCTCATGGGCCCCTGGAGCACACATGGGGAAGGCCTGGAGTAGCTGTCAGTCACAGCCTGGGAAAAGCATAACACACCACACCTCCTGCAGTCCCTCACCCAGCTCAAATTGGCAGGGACAGTGAGGACACTGCCCCTCACCCTGGCCTGGAACCCCAGAATGGCCATTAGGTCAGAGAGCCCACCTGGGGGAGGTTGACCACAGGGACCAGAGCAGGTGAAACCAAAGGTATGTGTTTGCCTTGTGTTGTGGTCCTGCCATTGAACACGTGAGAGCTGGTCTTCCACAAAGTTTCAGTGGTAGCTATATAATCTGTCTCACCCTCTTTCTCCTTCTCTCTTCTTGCTCCCTCTCCTTCTCTTTTTTTATTCCTTTCTTGATGCTTTGGGTGGCTTGGAGCTGAAGGGATTGGATTTTAAGTGTTGTGGATGGATTGGATTTTAAGTTTTGTAGAGGGATTGGATTTTGTGGATTAGTATGTGCTGGTCAGTATTATGGTGGAACATTTTGTCTAGCTTGTGTGGTGCCCTTTTGAACTTTTGCCAAATTCCCTTATTTTCTTCCCTTAATTATCAATAAAAATATCTCTTGCAAAAAAGTCTGTAGCTGATTCTCTTGATGCTATCTCAAGGCATTAAAGAACCCTATATCTACATTTTAAAGTAAAACTCCTGACTCAGCCCGTGAGCCTGCACTAACCCACACCAAGTTGCATCAAAAAATCTTATTCTACAAATTTCCCTTCTGAAGTCTCTTAATGTAATCTACACCATACCAAGTACGCCTACTGAGGCATAACTTCTTGATTCTTCACATTTGGGATGTAGACTTTTTTTCTTTTCTCCTCAAAGCCTCTGAGGATAGAAATGAATAAGGTTTTCATGTGCTCTTTTTATACGAAGGTAAGAAATTACTCTTTTGCACCCACATTGATTCACGGTATAGTGTAGAAGTAGTCCTTGGTGTGTTAGACATAGTCTTCTCTCTTCCTTGATAGAGAGACTAGTCTCAGAGTTTAAATTTCTTAAGCAGTGTAATTATCCATCATATTTTCTTCGAGCTGTGACTAGGAAATCCATTGAGATCTAAAATAATGTTTCCACAATAGCAGAAACACAGCAATCATGTAAAAAGAAGTCTTTAAAGAATTTAGAAAACATTGTTCGAGAGGAGATTTTGATTTATTAGACAGCTACCTAAATATAAACCAACACTGAAAGCACAATATAATTTCTGTTTTATTTTCTTTCTAAGTCTATGATCAAAGGAAAGCTTATGTTTGAATGACAAGTAAGATTTTAATGTTAGTGTAAAGTAAAGATGATATTCAAGAGTATTTTAATAAGCTTATCATCCAAGTATACCCTCCTGTTTTATTTTGAATATCCAGGACAATTAACACTTTTGAAAAAAAAAAAAAAGATTAAAAGAAAAGAGAGAGAAAAATTATCAAGTATGAACTCAGTTCCTATAAATAAATTTAACTGGTTGCCAGATTTATTAGGGTTTTAAAATAATGTTAAGACTATTGAATTTCATGGTGGCTGTTAAAATTATATAATTTTAACAAATACAATTTTGCTTCCTAATTATAAATCTCTAAATGTCCTTCTAACTAAAAGCAGTGGGAGAATGAGGGAGCTTAAATTGTATTGATCTACATTTTACTGTTAATTATGTTAAAATTAAAGGAAGACAGGAGGACTGATCATCTTTCTGAAGAGCGTAGAGATAGATCACAGAAGACTTAACTTCTAAATTTTTCTTAAGGCATGAAAAAGCTGAGATTCGAGTCTTTTTAACTTCAGTACTTGTCATATTCTTGTGATCAGAATGTACAAAAAATAGATGATGATAAAATCCTTAGTAATACATTCATTACTCTAGAGGTTATCCCTTCCTCTTACAATCCCCTCAAGTCCTGCTTCTGTCTGAATTTTAAACATGATGATCCTGTAGCCTGACCTAAGTCACACATTTGAAATTCAGTATATCCTGAATAATTCATTGTATTGATGTGCGCTGGTGTTTAAAATAAAATAGATAATGCTTAGGGTCATGAACCTCCTCTTCATAAATACATTGGGATTGCATAAATGTTAGTTGAGGGCTCTGATACACAGACAAAAGAACAGTCAATTCTAATTCTGGAGCTGCTCAGACTTTTAGCCTGAGTCAAACTCCAGTGACACACTGCCTTGGGATCTTGGATGTGCTTGATCATTTACCTTGTAGGTTTGCATGGCAGGTTCAGTGGCATTTATTAATTATTCTGGTAATCTGAAAAAACTATAAGAAAAATAATGAGGAAGACTTTAAAATATTAGGGAAATTGTGCTTTCATCTGCTCATGAAATATCATGGGAATGATGATATGCAAATAAAAATTAAAACTGTAGAGAAAGCTTTACCAATGCATTAAGTCCAATGGAAGCTGCACCAGTGGCATCATGTTGATGTTTACTAACAAAAAGTTTTCTTGTGGTTATTTAGTACATATATCTTTTTGGCAGTCAGTGAAATTATGTCTTAACCAGACAAATCCTTCATGCTGAGTAAAGACATATTACATAAAAAGTGGGATGGGGCATATGTGTAAAGTAACATAAAATCTTCTTTTAAAGATGGGGTTTTTTTCTGAGACCATGTGTAAAGAAAAGGCACATGTTCCCTTAATGTTGTCTGAGAGCTTGTCCAAACGGGATACTAAGGAAAAGAGGGAGGCAAAAACCTTATTACAGAGACACTACCAAGGAACAAACTTGGTAGTTTGTTTTTTGGGAAAGAAACTGAGTCCTCAGCTCTTCCTCAGCAATTCATCTGTTCCCTCCTTAGGGAACCATGCGGTTTTTTTCACTCCTCTCTTCCATAATACTGTACAGTAAAAGTTTCTCACCCAACCTACCCTGCCCTAGCTCTTTGCCTTGTTGTTTTTGTTTGTTCATTTGTTTTTCCTTATGAACCTTTTCAATCCACTGGTATTTACAAAGCAGCAACTGAGTGTGTTATGATGAAGATTTACAACACTTTGCTCTTTTCGATGGACGCTCAAGCAAAAATAATTTTATTTGCTTTTTGATAGCTGTCAACAGTTGTCACTACACCATAAGAGTATCTGAGTCTTCTAATCTTAACAATAGATTTTCTTTAATCCTGTTTGGTATTATTTTTCCTTCTCTCTCACATAATTTATTTTTTATTTAAGATTGAATTTCTATTTTATTTCTGATGTAACATAGTATTGAATTCTGAATATAATGTTGAGATTCTCATTTAGATAATCTTCTAAAATCTGATATATGACATAAACCATTATATTTATTATAACTATTCCCCCACTGTGCCTAAGTCACTAAGTGGGGGGAATTTCATAATCTCAGAAAATGAAGATTTTCTGTAAAATATTTCTGCCCCACTTCTCTGAATATATCTAGGTTTACCCTTCAGTCAATAGTTTGTGACACAGCCTCTGCTCTAGATCAAAGATCTCAGTAAAAGTTTGTATATTTCTGATAAAAGCACAAACTATGCTTGGGTTTTATAGTCAAGCATTTTATTAAACCTCTCTAACCCTAAGCCATGTGGGAGCTAAGAATAAATCATTATCTGCTATAAAGACTGAACAGTTTTTAAGGATATGACCCCATTTTCAATGCCAGTTTCCTGCTTCTTTATTATAAGTCCTGTAACTTCCCTCCACTACATTACCAGTCAGCTTTCTTAAAAGATCACAGAAGATGAACTCTATATGATTAACATTCTTTTTTAAGATCATGTATATCATACTTACATTTTATCAATAACAACTTAAAATTTATTTATAGATTATTCCTGAACATAGGACTTAGTAGTGATTTCTGTTCAACCCTGCCAAAAACACCCCCTTCAATCAAGATCTCACCAATAGCATTTGAGACATTAATTAGGCATCTAGAGCACATTTTGTTCATATTGTGCTATTCCAGTTTTGTGTGTGTGTACAGGTGTTTTTAATCAGAGGTTTTGCAGGAAGAAATCAAATACTCAACAAACACCTTACATTTGTGAGTTGAATTTATAAAAAAGCAAATCAAACTTTTTTGACAAGACTTATTTTTTTATTACACAGTTTGAATGGCATTAAGTATATTACTCTTCTTTAATTCTTAACCAAAAGATTCTGAATCAGTTTTGGTGTTATAATCTCCAGGGGCAGTGTCAGATTAACTAGTTTAGAGTTACATGATCTCACTACTTTTTTTGCATTGTGGTACAGTATTAGTACTCTTCCATTAGAAGTATAGCTTGAATGAACTGAAAACTTCATGAAAGCATTTGCCAGCATTACTGCTTACCTTTTGAACTCAAATTGTGCTTCATGAAATGTTTAATGCCTTGGAAGCCTTTAGCATAGGCTGACTTTCCCACTGATATTGCAATGGGTCTTGCAGAGGATCAAAGATAGCTATAATTTTCTCATGTACTGTGTTTCACTTCAAAAGGACAAACTATTTTTTAATAGATGACTATGTATTGTCAGGTCGGGCAAAACCCATTCTTGAAAATCAGTGTGTCATGTAATCATTATCTCTTAGCCTGACTGCAGAGAAGATGCTGAGTTTAGGTGATCTGATATTTTTTCTTATTCCTGAATACATTCTATGTTAGATAATTATTTAAAATGCAAAAAGTAAATGTTTGCTGTGCTGGCAACACACAATACAGAATTTATACAAAAAGTTTCTCTATAAATCTATGTTCTACTCTATTTTTAGCTAGCACTCTTCAGACATGTAAGGATTCCATAGCTGTTTTAAGTGGTAGTCATTTTCCAAAGTAGAAGATTCTCATCTATTATGGAGACGATTTTCAAATAATTATTACAGGAACTGACAGAGAACAATGGCTGCACTGCAGCTGAAATAAACGGCCTTCCCTATTGGTGATTTTAGAATACCAACTATTAAAAAATAATTTTCCTGACATTTGCATGGAAAACTCAGATCTGACTCTGATGATAAATATATCTCATGGGTTCACCTTCTGGGGCAAGCCTTGGGGATACATTAAAACGAAACAATGGGATTTTTGTTTTGACATTGTTTAATTTATTTCAGTTTTTTCTTCTAGAAGTCATAAAGCTTTTCAAACACAAAACTAATCAAACACATAATTTTGGGTCAATTTCAATGTGGAGTAGTGAAATCAATGCATATGTTTGATTTTTTCTTTGTTAGAATCTAAAGGACACAAAAAAGAATAAGCACCAAGTGTCAGACATGAAAAGGAAATACTCTCAAGTTAGGTCTTAGTTTGCAAAACTTATTTAAGAATTCCACCAGCAATAAATTTGTTACATTAAAAGCTGATCATTTTTTGAGGGAATGAGTTTCTTCTTTGATAAAGTGAGTCTAGTTCTAGACCTATGTTTTCAGAAATTATTGATAATAAGATTTTTTTTCTGCATATTTTTTTGCAGTTATATTTAACTAATTTGTTGCCTCTTATTCTAAATATCCCTCACTTAGTGAGTGGTATATAAGCCAGAGAAATAAACATAACATGAACTGTAGTGTAGTATGAACATACACAACTTAGCAACCCAATGACCACTGAAGCACAAAATTTATGGAACTAGAGTTGGACCACAACCATTGCTTGCCTTAAAAATTTACTCTTCAATCTTATCCTCTGTATGTGAGGATAAACTAAGGTTCCAAAAGAAAAAAAAGGAAGAATTAAAAAGAAATAAGAAAAAAATGTATTTGAAAATGTATATTTTTATGGTAATAATGAAAGAAAATATAAAATGGGGGGTATGTTAACTCTTTACATAGAAAAGAGAGAGCTTTTTAAAAGTTTTGTAGACTACACATTTATGCTGCCTCAATTTGTGCGCACCTTAAAAAGATGTATTTTAGGAGCATGCTGAGGGATAGAAATCTGTAATTATGACTTGGCATTTAATGTTTGAAGTTTGACTCCCAAAAAACTTGGTTCCTTAATTCATCAGTCATTTTAGACATGGTTTAATAACACTCATATACAGAGAAGAAACAGCAACTGGTCATAGTCGTACTTTATGTTATAAATTAGATCCTTACAGATCACTTAGGAATGTTTTTACCCAAATGCAAATCTGCATACTTCATTCCATTCATTGTGTAACCTGCTCTAACATTTTTCTTTTTGTGCAAATTTTATGTTAATTTAAGGAGAAAAAGAATTAAAAAGCTTTTCTGAACAGTTAACCCAAAAGGTTAGAAGTTTAGAATTAGAAGTTTATTTCGAAACAATATGTAGGTTTTATATACATAATTAGTATAGCCATTAATGCAATACATTCACATAAGTTTTTCAAGAAAGGAATGTGATAGAATCTTACACACATCAGTTATCAGCACTTGTGCAAAGCATCTGTCACTGTCCCACAGGACATCCTTTTGTCTAAACTGAAGAGACATGGATTTGATGGATACACCAGCAGGTGGATGGATGCACCAGCTAGTAGATAAAAAAATTTAGCTGGACAGTCAAACTCAAAGAGTTGCTCAATGTTCAAGTGGACATTGGAGTGGACCAATAGAGACGAGTGACATTCCTCAGAGGTCAGTACTGGGATCAGTACTGTTTAACATCTTTGTCAGTGACATGGAAAGTAGAGCTGAGTGCACCCTCAGCAAGTTTGTCAATGACACCAGACTGTGTGGTGCAATCAACACACTGGAGGTAAGGGATGCCATCCAGAGGGACCTTGACAAGCTTGAGAGGTTGATCTGTGTGAACCTCACAAAGTTCAACATGACCAAGTGCAAGGTCCTACACCTGGGTCAGGGTGATCCCAAGTACAAATACCACCTGGGCAAAGAAAGGATTGATAGAAGCTCTGGGGAGAAGAACTTGGGAGTGCTGGTAGACAAGAAGCTCAACAGGACCTGTCAGCACTCTCAGCCCAGAAAGCCAATTGGATCCTGGGCCAGGTTGAGGAATGTGATTCTACTCCTCTACTCCCCTCTAGTGAGATCCTACCTGGAGTACTGTGTCCTACTCTGGAGGTCCCAACAAAAGAAAAATGGGGTTCCACTGCAATGAGTCCAGAGGAGAGCTAAGAATATGACCAGAGGGCTGGGACACCTCTCCTATGAAGACAGGCAGAGAGAAATTGTTCAGGCTGGAGAAGAGAACATTCTGAGGAAATCCTAATAGCAGCTTTCCAGTATATAAAGGAGGACTACAGGAAAGCTGGAGAGGGACTTTTTACAAGGACATGCAGTCACAGGACAAGGGGGAATGGCTTGAAACTGAAAGAGGGTAGGCTTAGATCAGATATTAGGAATAAATTCTCTACTATGAGAATGATGAGACACTGCAACAGAGACAACTGTCCAGAGAAGTTGTGGATGCCCAGTTCCTGGGACTGTTCATGGTCAGGTTCAATGGGGCTTTGAGCAACTTGGTAACCAGGTATAGTAGAAGCTGTACCTGCCCACAGCAGAGAGGCTGGAACTAGATGATCTTGGAGATCCCTTCCAACCCAGGACATTTTTTGAATCTATGATTTTCATCTGTCATGCAGTAAACTCTATTTTAAATGTGAATGGGTTTTTGAATTTTCAGTTTTTTGGGATTTTTTGGTGTTGTGTTTTTTTTTTTTTTAAATAAATTGGAAGACTGTGTCTGGTGTAATTTTCATCTGATTTCTTAAAAATAAACGCAGCTTCTCTATCTGTCTGAAGCCTATATGATTTTCATGTACCAGAGTTGTATTTATAATAGCTTCATCTTCATTCACTTGGAACAGATGGAAAAACATCTTTGATTACTGGATTTTTCTATGTTGCAGACTGCAGGGCTAGAGACCTTGTTTCCTACTTTTTCTAAACAGTAAAGGATAGTTTGCATAGAAGAGCTGCATAGAATCTGATGGGCATATTTGAAATGGATGACTTTTTGAGTCTGACAGTTTCTGCGCAGTTTTCCTATGTAATTTTTTCTTAAACATTGTCAGAGCAATAGGAACCAAGGTCTCCAATTTCACTAAAAGCAGATAATCAAAAAGGCTTTTCCAATCTGTTCCTATTGAAAGAATAGTTAACTCTTCTAGAATGGCTGTAGCATATAAAAGCAGTAGATAGCACAATAAATTCTTCATTGACAAATGCTTGGTGACAATGAAATTATGTAAAACTGCATCTCCTGCTGTGCTATACATACACAAGGAATGTTTGTACATGAAGAGCAGCAAAAGTAAGGTTATAAAGTATGGTAAAATAAATACACAGTTTCTAAGAAGCTAAATGAACCAAAGTAATGTAAACCCTGAGCTTTTGACAACTTGATCTCTCTATCACCCTGAGCAGCATAGATAGAGGGGAAGCTCAGGAAAAAAATGAAAATCTGTAAAGGAACATTATAGCATTTGTTCACACTATGAGTTGTCAACAATCATGCATAATTTAAGATTGCAGACTCTAACAATTTAACCATGCTTTTCTCTACTGGAGAAGCTGAGTTTTCTGTGTCCCTGATGAGATTACATTGGCCCTGGCAGCATCTTGTAAATAACCCATACTACCCCTCCACAGAGCCCAAATTTAGATTTCACAGATTACTGCCCTAAATTATAAATGCTGGTCTGCCCTACTGTCATAGCAACATTATGTGATCCAAGTTTGTTGATTAAAGAAACATTGTGAAAATACAAATAGCATCAAAATCCCCTTTGGCATGTTGGCATATAATGTTAAAATTATTAAACACTATGTCAAAATGTTCTTAAAATGTAGCCATCCCTTTAGTCTTTTTTCTCTTCTTTTTGAGGAATCTAGTTTATGTAATGCTCAATATTATACACAATGTTCTCTTGGTGTTAAAAGAGAGTGATTCCAAATGTCAAGGGGATTTTTGCAAGGAAACATTACATTTATGTGAAAGAAATGGGAACCAGTTGAGGATTTCAGCAAAGACAGATGATTGATATATTTTATATAATTCACAAAAGAAAGAAACAAATGAAAACCTAACCAAAGGCAAGTCACCCTGATCCTAAACACTTGTCTTATTTTTAACCCTGAGACTTTCTGTCTGCCATTTTTTTTTTTAGTGGAAAGGTTATACTATTATAAAAAGAGGAGTCCTTTGTGAATGGATTTTTTGTTGTTGTTGTTGAATGAAACTGAAGTATACAATATGACACACTCTAAGAGTTCGGTCTTTAAACTGCCACAATAGTGAACAATTTTCTCTTTGCTTCATGATTTTTTTCATTAAAAATGTTTTTTCTCATGTACAACATGTTGGCAAACTTTGGAGTAGAGAGTTGATCGAAATATTAGATTAAAAAGCATGAAAATTCAATTAAATTTGTGCTTACACAACAATATTTAGGACATTAAATGAGAATAGTACTACTACCATTAAATTAAGAAACCTGAAGCAATTAAGAAAGATGTCATTTTTGAGTGATCTTGTGATTGCAAACCAGTAGAAATTTAGAAATCAGTATTATGAAAAGGACAAATTCAGTCTCACATATGGAAGTAGATTTATAATTACTGTATTTATTTGTGACATTATTTTTTAGTGCTGTGTTCTTATAATGAGCTCAGAAGTTTTGCTATTTCATAGGAATATTCACTTATTCAAAAACAAATGCCAAATAGGTAAATGTGAGTTCACACAATCTCACACAATACCGAAGAGCCGTGCTGTGACAGAAATACTATTTTAAGGTTTTCTTGCTTCCTGTTCTGTACTACATATTAAAATAATGGGAAAAAATCTGAAATTATTTAAATTATTTTGTAACCCCCACACACAGTTTCTCAGAGTGTGTACCAGTTTCTGCCTGCTGGCTGAGGTATCAAAATCCTTGAAAGGAATTATCACCATCACGATCCCCCCCATTTTCTCCAGGACATACTAAGCTCCCTATACATTAGCACAGCTTGTCAAAAAGTTTCTCCTTAAATCATCCTGCGTTGTAAAACCTAGACCATGTTCTGCTTATGTTAATCACAAAACCCAGTCTGATAATTATTTGATTGAAATCACTACAGCATTCAATACTGCAGAAGACACAGTGACCTGGAGTGTTGTATGCCCCTTTTGTTTAGTAACTCAGCAAGTACTCCAACTCACTCAGGCTGCAGGATGACACAGCTCGTTCACTTAATGTGAAAATGAAAGTCTGACCCAACATCTCGTAGGTGGATGCTTAAGTCAGAAGCTTATAAAATTGATTATAGCTGAAGAGCCAGAAGATTGTTCTCTGTTATGCTGCCTTGTTGAAATACCTTCACTTTTCATGGGCCAGAGAACAAGACTATGACTGTATATTCCAGGAGCTAAAATATGTCTTCCCTTGTCCAGAAAAAGGACACTGAGCAATGCTATGTTGTTAAATAAGAGAGATAAGGACATATCTCTGGCCTTCAAGGATACGTAACATAGAATATCTTATGTTCACATTTCTGTTCAGATGCTCCCTTTTCTAGCAGGTGCCTCTCAGTGACCCAAAGAAGGTCAGAAAGCAAGCTAATGACTGTGCAGTGTCAGCAATCACGGCACTCAAGCTCACTTTCTCTCTCGTACTTAATAGCATAAATATCTCCTCAGATTCCCTATAAGGCTCAAAAGCATTTTAAGCCATCTTTATTAAATATTCAGCAAAGTAAGTATTTTCCATAAAACTGGGTATTCAGTCTTCTAAGATATATGGATATATTCTCCTTCTGGCAAATGTAATAATTCTTAACAAATATTTGATAAGAAAGTTTGGATGCAAGTCAGTCAAAGCATTCCTCTGAGATGCTGAATATTCAAGTCCCAATCAACTACAGAAGTAAGACCTTAGCCTGGCTTTGCCACAACCACAGCTGAGTGCTCTGACCCTTAGAATATACATATAATCTTTCTCTAGTTTACACCTGAGAAGTGGGTGATCAAAATGCTTCTGTCTCAGTAGAAACAACTATAGCTCCAAGTTTTGTTTGTAACCCTGATTGAGAAAGACAGAACTGATGCTTCCTACTTCTTCAAATTTTCCATTGGAGAGGTTGTGTGGCCAATTAAATAGATAGAATATTTCTAAATTTTGCACTTAACAAGCCACTTCCATATCAAAACATATTTCAGATATCCACAGTTTAATAGGCCTTTTCATTCAAGAACCACTGAATTGTTAAACATTGTTGTTTCAGGATCCTAGTGGTTAAATTCTCTGTCACGTACACTTCCTCCAAATTATTAGCTGTATTCTTTTTTTTCCCTATAGCAGAACAAAAAATATTTAATAATGTTTTTCAGTGTTCCAACAATGCTTTGATTTAATTTTTCTATTGGTTTCTCAAAAAAAAAATTGAAATTTCTTTTGTACCAGATACCAAAATCAATTTGAGTTTTTCCACATCCCCTCCCCCTGCAGAATACTGTTAATTACCAGGAGAACTAAACTACAGGACATTAATGTGGGAAAGGACTACTAAACACTTTTGTGTTAATCAATTCAGAATAAGTAATGAATCCCTTAATCTCCAAAAGACTAATTTAACAACAAGGACGTAGCCAAAAACATGCTGGTCTAGGGACCACTGACTTGGACTGATATACCTTGTTTTGTGTCAGTGAAATCTAGACCCTGTAATCCCAGAGAGAAATCACAAGGCATTTGTATACCAGCAGAATGCAGTGAGTTTCAACAGACAAGTATTATTCTTCATTTAACACCGCCCCTGGCTATGCCTGCATGTATATTTCAACTAATGCAGCTTCTTTACAGCCCTTCTTCAGTTAATGTATTCTGATTGAACCAATCTACAACTAAGACAGTAGGAAGTGATTCTCCTATGATTAACTGAGTTCAGAATATCACAGTCAGCATAAAGTATAATCCATAGAAAGTTTTTCCTCACAATTTTATCTTGTTTAATGCTTTTCAGTGCTTTTTTAAATTCAAGTATGGCAATTGAAGCTGTCATGAATTTTCTTCACAAAAAAATAGCATGTTACAAAAGTTTGCACAAACAAATCAGGAGAATTTAATATTTTAAATGGATTAAAAAAATAAATTAATATTTTTAGAAGGCTATCTTTGCTTCTACCTAATGTTGGAGAATATATTATTGAATTAATTTTCATAATTAATTGTCCCTAGTAAATAATTTAATTATTTTTCTACAATTTGATAGTAAAAAAAAATTGATTTAACCATCTGTGTGCCTAGGTGACCAAGAAGGCCAATGGAATCCTGGCCAATATCAAAAACAATGTGGTCAGCAGGACTAGGGAGGTGATTTCTCCTTTGTAGTCAGCACCGGTAGGCCACACCTTGAGTACTGTGTGCAGTTCTGGACACCTTATTTTAGGAAGGATGTTGAGGTGCTGGAGTGAGTCCAGAGGAGGACAGCAAAGCTGGTGAAGGTTCTGAAGCACGAGTACTATGATGAGAGGCTTAAGGGAGCTGGTGGTGTTTAACCTGGAAAAGAGGAATCTGAGGAGTGACCTCATCACTCTCTACAACTACCTGAAAGGAGGTTGTATCCAGATGGGGTTTGACCTCTTCTCCCAGTCAACTAGTGATAAGACAAGAGGACAGAGTTATAACCTCTGCCAGAGGAGGTTTAGGTTGGATATTAGGAATTTCTTCACAAAAAGGGTGATGGGATATTGGAATGGCCCCGATGATTTCAGAGGTCTTTTCCAACCTAATTGATTGGACAAGAAATTGAAATTAATTTTGCCTCATTACATTGCAAGATACTAGAACTTAAAACCCCCCCAAACTGTGTTATCACTGAATAAATTTTATAATTGCCAGAGTTGTATCATCTTGTCCTTTATTTTTTTCCATTTAGCTTTCTAGTTCCAAAAAAAACAGCATTTATATCAACATCCTTAGTGCCGGATCTACATATTTTCTTCTATTTTTACAGAACAGAAATATATACCATCAGCATTGAGCTGTCATATTTGTGATGGGATGCAACAACCATAAACAAATTCAAATACAGGTAAGAATTATTTCTTGCAATTACATAAATTTATGGAGTTTAATGTTTATTTAATCAAATCACCATCATTCAATGTCTAGAAATGTTTGATGGGATATTTTTTGTTTGTGTAGCGTTTTTTTCCAGAGATATATCTCAGGATAAGTATTTTCTTTTAAGTGATATAATTATAGTCACTCACTTCTGAAGAAAAAAAAAAAAACAACAAAAAGAGTCTATTCAGTCAATTTTTCTTCAGTGAGAGTGCAGAATTCCATTAACATTCCACAGATTCCATCTGAATAGTTTTTGACTTATCCATTGAAAAATGCAATACCTTGCTAATAATTGACACACTTATGAACTAGAGAAATAGTGTAGAGTAACTCAAACCAGTAAGACAAAACATGAGCTATTTTGTAGTACAATGCTATTTAATAAAGAGACATGAGTTGTATAATGCATATATGGAAGAAGAATTGAAGTAGAAAATACAGAATTCTTATAAATTCTCCCAGCCTTTGGAATATTAACTTAATGAAGGTGAAAGTTTAAACTTTACCTTCCCTCTCTCTCTCTCATTCCATGATTTTATGATTCTATGATTTATGGACATTTTACAGACATTTCACAAGGGTGGCTCATAGACTAAGGTAATTATATCTTTATATTTTATCAAAGACTGGGAAGTGGTGTGGTGGTTATTGAGGATAGTGTGGGACCTGAGCATGATGTAAATGTCATAGAATCAATGGGGGAGAATATGTTGGTTTGTGCTAAGGTAGAGTTCATTTTCATCATAGTAGCTAGTAAGAGTCTGTATTTTGTATTTGTGCTGGAAGCGATGTTTATAACACAGGGATGTTTTCATTATTGCTGAGCAGTTCTCACACACAGCCAAGGTCTGCTCTTCTCACCCCATCCGACCAGTGAGCAGGCTGGGGGTGCACAAGAAGTTGTGAGCAGGGACAGATGGGACAGCTGACATCAGCAGAACGAAGAACCTTATGACATCATGTTCAGCAGCTGATGAGGGGAAGGTGTGGCTGGAGGCCTTTGCTCAAGCACTGGCTGCGTATGGTTTGGTTGGTGGTGAACTATTGTTTTCATTCGCGTTACTTGTCTTTCTTGGGTTTTATTTCTTTCTCTTGGTATGGACAATTTTTATATTTCAAAGCTAGCTTTGAATCTCTGTCTCTGGAATTTTTATTTATAGATACAACAAATAACTAAGATGAGCAAGCTGTTGGGCTGAACATTAATGTAACACATCCAATGAGTTTTTGCTAGCCAGGAAGGTGTCAGTCAGGCTGGGACGGGTCAGGCCCTATTACTCTTTGGAAGAGGATAATCCTCAGTATTGCTGAGTTTCCATCTTCTGATTTTCTGTTTTTCCCTTACAATTTTTGATTTTTTTTCATGTAAGTCTTTATCCTCTTCAGCTGCTTAAGTACCCACACTTCAACAGTGTCACCACAGCTTGCAATTTTACATTTTCTTATCTTGCATGGCTCTGGTCTAGGTACTTTCTCCCAGCTTAGCAGTTTTCCCAGATGTCTGAGCCAAGGTTATACTGTTGTACTATGTGAAAACAAGGTCACAAACAGCTGAATCTCTGACAGGAGGATTTCAATTTCATTTTCTTCAGAATAAATAATAAAGAAACCTTAACCCCAAACTTAATAAAACCCAATTAATCTGGGAGAAGGAAAGGATTTCCAGAGAGATTAAGTCATATGATAATTAAAAAGCTCAGAAAATGCTTCATTCCTAACTTCAAGCACTGAAGTAAATGACTTGCATTTATCTGAAAGAAACCCACCTGGTAATCACTGATGATGGAAATCTAAGACATTTTCAGGTGTACATAAAAACTGAAAGATCCCACTGAGGCAATTCGCTATTGAAAATAAAAAAACCCAAGTCAAACAAAAAGCAACACCAAAACAAGCAAGAGCAACACCACCACACACACACACAGAAAAAAGCTCCTCACTCTAAACATACTTGAAATAACTTTGTCTAGAGTTTATTTACCTAATGTACTTGAGAAATGAAAAAGGATAGGATAAAATAGATATAAACACTGAATTAATGAAGACAAAAGTTTTAAAATATGACTTTTAAAGTCCTTCTCTAACAGGTGTTCCTTTTCTCACATAATGAAAAGGGATCCCTTCAACAAACCAAAATGCAGGAAATTAAAAAATAAGAAAGGAAATTATTTTTTTCACACAGGATGAAATTAATTCCATGTAACTTGCACTGTTGTAAAAGCTGATTTTCCCAAAGGGGACCTTGGTGGAATTTCCATTGCTCAGTCAGCAGAAGACAACGGAAAATTGTATTGCTGAGTTCTTTTTGCAAGGCAAAAAAAAAAAAAAAAGTGTTGTAGGATGAATTAAGGTAAAAGCTTATGGATAGACTGAAGAGTTTAGACAAGGAGTCTGAATTATGTGAAACATTCTGACTTGTAAGAAAAAAAATAGAAAAATTATACCACTAATCTAAAAGGAAGCATTTGAGGAGGAGTTCAGTGCTCCTGGCTATGTAAATAACTTCAGAACCATATGCATTTTCCAGCTACAGTGAAGAACTGCAAACAGCCACAAACAGTAGACTATAAATTACTCACCACTACTAGACTAGTTATGTGGACTACTCCTTAAATTTCCAATGATTGATATCCTAACTGGGTCATGAGTTTGCTTTCCTTCATGTTTACTGCTTGTCACCATTCCAAATTTCCTTTTTCTTGTGAGGGCCTGAAAGTTTTCGAACAGGCCTTAAACATCAATACTGGGGCTTGTTTAGAATTGTATTTTAAAACACACTTGTTCTAGTAATAAAATAAGACATTTATTATCTGATATCAGACAAGTTTTTTTCAGTTTATACTTTATTCCATAGCACCCTTCAGGCACAGAACCTTCATTCATAATTTTTGATTTGCAGAATATAGGTTGGAGACAGTCAAATGTGGTCTATTTAAAATTGCCCCATGGTCTTTATTAAGGCAATTTGACTTAGCTGAGAAATTATCCCCACATTATTAAAAAAACCAATAAAATAAATATAGTTTACTCATCTGTGAGAAGATATTATTCCATTAGGAACTTGGATGTCTCAGACTGTGAAACAGAAGATCCTATTTAGCCCCTTGATTAGATAATATGATAATCTGTTAATATTTCAATGTTGTATAGTTGAGAAATACGTAGTGACTCTAGATGAATGTATTCATTGATTGTCTATTAGCCAACTGAGAAAAGTTGACATTCCAATATAATAGGAAAATTGAAAAATATTGTATATAAAATTTTAATACCTTCAACAATAAATAGATTTTTAGGGAGGAGGGTAGAGTGTTGACTGCTACTGCCCATCAATGGCCACTTCACTGACTCTGGGACTGTCAACCAGCATTTTTGTTCTAAATAGTATTCAGAATATTAGTGTGATATTAGTGATTAGACCAGTAGCTCCTTCCCAAGAAATCTAAGTCAAGCTAGATTCTCAGAAGAATGTAAATAGGCCTGAGAATGACATGAAGAGAAGAGCAAACTGGTAGCTTCATTCAACTGACAACTTACAGAGGTAAGAACTGGGGTCTCCAGAAAACCGACAACTACTACTGTTAGATATCTGACTAAATCTCTCCTGAGTGTGACAAAAGGAAAATGTAAAACCTGCTGAGGAGGAAGTAAGTTGAGTGCCAAAAGACTGAAAAATTCTGCTGTCCTGAAAACAGCAACCTTCATCTCTGCAATCTTTCCAACCTAGTGCTGAAGTCTGAAGTTAGATTGTACCATTTCTACGTAGTCTGTAGGTCTTAGTTACATTGTACCTTAGTTTTGGCACCATCATGGATGTCACTTTCTCCAACTCTCTCATAATTTCCTCAGCTTCATTCTTGAATCCAGAAACCTTTTCACTTCAGTGATCTTAGAAATTATTGCAATTAGAACAGCTCAGCTGCTGCCGATCATACTACAGGTTACAGTGGACTTTTCCATTATTTCAGTGTTTAAACGGTAGATTGGAATGTGATTGGAATATTTGGGGCTGGAGGTGGGAGTAGTGGGGTTTTGTTGTGGATTTTGGAGTGTTTGTTTTTTGGTTTGTGTGTGGGGGTTTTTTGCCTTTTTTTTTTTTTCTTTACATTAATGAATCACTTTAGAACAAGAAAGCATATTTGGAATGAATCATCTAATTGTCTGTTGGTCTGGGTTTGGTTCTCATCATGGCACAGTCTTAACATCATGAACAGGGTTTCCTCTGTGTATGATGAACTAGAAGCACACCAAATATGTTCCACACTGAAGTGAACATTGAGTCTACAGCAGCAGATGAGAGGTTGGTGGGAAGATAATAGTGTACTTACTGTGATAAAGTGGATATAAAAAAGCAGCTTTTCACTTCACACAATCACTCCTATTGCTTTACACAATGTGCTTATATAAATGAGTTGTGAGACATAAATGCTTGTCAGCAGAGCAGAAGTCCATAATGCACTCAAAACATTTCTGATCTCCTGTGACATTGAGCACATTTACATTGCTGGGGGAATGAGCTCAAACACGGGACCTCTGATTATTCAAAAACTTTAGCTGTAAATTTACGTCCTACTTCTGGTTTTGATGAATACAAGTAGTCCCACAGAGGCAGCTCTGCTGTGTAGGGAACCGGCCTTAGACAATGTGGTTGTGAATCAATTGCTGCCAAATGGCCTCAGGGCAAAGACTCAATCCCTGGTCTTCTTTTATTTAGCAGAATAGAAAGAGTTATAGAGATTGTGAGTAGGAAGTGAGTTACATGTCTAGCCCAAAAATGACTCTGCTGCTCCCTTGTGCTGTTGAGTCTATTTGTAGACCTTTGTGCAGAAAATTCAGGATTTTTTTCTCACACTTGAATATTATTTATGAAGATGAGTTTATAGACCAGGGAAAAGCAAACAACAGCAAGAAATGCTTTGATATGCAGCTCTTAAAAGGAGTGTCCACAAAGTTTCTAGCTGTTTTTTTCCTATTTACAAAACACATTCTATATTTCACAGAAAGAAAGGTGCAACTCACTTTCAACCCTTCCAATTCCATCCTCAAATCCTATATATAGTGGCATTTAGTAACCTCTTCTGCATGGAGCAGCATAGGGCAATCAGTTCTTTGGAAAGCACACACCCATTACTCCTCATTGCAAGTAAACTTTTTATTATGTACACAGCCTTTTTTCATTATTTTTCTATCTAGAAGATGCTTTTACTACTTGCACAGAAAAGTTTTCTCTCTGACCTGTTCTAACAAGCTAGCTGAGAAAGGGCTGGCACTCCTGTAAAACCCATCAGGCAGTGTCTGTTCCATGTTTGTAGAAACAAGGGAGATGAGGTCAAGAAAACATTAGCTATAGACGAGTGCTAGCAGATGCATGTAGTCCTTGTTGGGTAGAGACACATGCTGTGACTGGATAAATATAAAATGAGATTTTAGTTGCAGAGCAATCTCCTGTTAGAACACAACTGGAGATAGTCAGAAAATGCCCTGTTTTTACCAGATAAAAGCTAAGTAGGTGATAGGGCTGTAGACCCACTGGTCATACCTGAATGTCTTTGACTATGGCGGTGGTCATGAGACCAGCTCTGATTCCTGCCCACGGGCATATAGTCTTTCAATGCTGAGGATGCTTCAAAGGAATTTCTTTAATACCCGTTTGTTTGGGTTTTTTTCATGGAGATATTCTGGCACTACATGTTACTTGTTAAAGAGGGTAGTGGTTAACTCCTGATACGGGTGCACCCCACTGCTAATGTTGACACCTCATGTCTTCATGGAAAAGCTGCATGGGAAGACATGATGATAGTCATCAAAGTAGAGCTAACTGCACTGTTCAAACAGGATCTGTTGAAATATTGACCAATGGGCTATATTCTTGGTGAAAAAACCAAGAATATTGTAAGTCACTGAAAGCAAAAGAATTGCCATTTCTACATCTTTAGTCTCACTAGACATTAATTCTTTTAGGTTTTTTTCTGCTAAGTATGTGAGAAAGGAGAGAAAGAATCATCTTCTTTTGTGAAAAACATCAGCAAAGAGAGGGTTATATGTGTCTGGAGGCATCATATGGTGAGGTGGGGAGAGAGAGAGAAGAGGAAAAAAACCCCATAATCCCTATGTCCTAATCCCTACTCGAGCCAGTTCTTCTCTTCTCCTTGGAGAAAGTGCAAAAGCAAATGGAATAGGAGCTAATGTCTCACTTCTCTGTGTCAACAAAACAGTAGTATCTGGAACAGTTTATAGGCAATAGTTACATAAATCAGCAATTTGAGAAAATTCACAACACAAAATATATATCCAATCTCTTGTTACATCACTAATATTTCAATGTATTTTAGACAAAATTAGCATTAGATTTGATATTTAGACTTGCTGCAAATGCATCTTCACACCCTAAAAATTCTATGAACATTAAAATACATATTTGACAATCAGAATATCATTCTTATTTATGGGAAATCAATAAACAACAACATGCAAGTTAAAAATATACATTCGTCTTTGATAACATAGTTTTCGATATCATATCTGTACAACAGAATGCTAATTACCAGTAAAATTTGTTATTTTTACATGTCTCAGAAGGAAAATTAAAATATAAATCCTACTTTCATGGAATAATCAAAGAGAAAAATAGAGCAATATGTGAAGGAAAATATGCAATAGGTTAATTTTTTTATTTTTTTTAAATTAGCTCATGATATATACATCTTTTATGATCAATTTTCAGTTTTTAAGAAATTAAGTTATTTTGTATCCCAGTCATAAATACACGCTTGATTCAAGGTCTGAGGATCAATAATTCTCTATGGGATTGTTCTTTTGGAATTCCAGCCTTTCCTGGCAACTTAGGAAGTGTTCTGCTTTATTTTGGAAGTTAGATTTTTCTTTTAGAAAGGTAATTCTTAGCAGGTTTAATACAGATGGTTGTACAAAACAATAGAACACTTCTGGCACACTGAGATGTTTTGACCATCCAGAGGTAGTATTTGAATACTGCTTTAAGATTAAGTTAGGTAACAATTCACCATTAATTATAAAAGCTAACCTGAGAGATAAATCTACATGTTTTATAAAAGCCTTTAGGGACTTGTTCATCAAAGTTTCGACTGTGGGAAAACAGCCTACCTTAGCTACCTTCTACAATAATGCACATATTTAACACCTACTCACACATGGTTTATTGAGTTTTACTTTAAGAAACAATTTATATGTGTTATGTCTCAGAAATAGTATTGCACTTCAAAACAACACCACAATTAACTGAACTGTTCAAGATAGCCAAGCTGGAATAACTGATGGTTATAAGTTGTAAAGTGAGGTCCATAACAGAACTTATTGAAAAGAAATATTTCTACTCTATTGTTTCATTAGTCTCAAACAGCTCAATCTGTTCATATTGTAAAGCTCAAGTACAGGAAAGAGGATGTTCTTTACTTAAAGTGAGATACCTAGTTCATTGATCATTCATGACCTTAAGCAAAGTTAAAGTAGTGATATAAACAATTAGGATGCTCTATGAGCTTATAAAACATATAGAAATTGTCCCCTACACACTTTTATGGCCTACATGTTTCTTGACTCATGTAGCTGTCTGTACCGCAGCTTTACTTCAATAGGATAAAACCCAATATATTTTTTTAATTTTTTATCCCAATCACCTTCTTTATCAGTGTTATCTAGCCCTCCCTCTAGGTATAGGAGACACATTCCACTGTTGCTAAACATCACTACTCACACTGTAATTCTTTTTTCTTGATTGTACACGCTGTGGGCTACACTGTAATTCTGCTAAATGGTTCTGTCCTAAATGGTTCCCTTTCTTGGTATTTAAGAGGCTGGCACATCTCTGGTCTTGTCCTTGCGTGCCATATGGACGTAGTCATCATACATGTGCCACTAAGGCTTGAAAAACTTGTAATTAATAAGCAACATTAGATGCTAACATTTCTAGATTTTAAATTTTGATGCTGTGAGATGTCCTTGCTCTCTGACTTCTTTATACCTGAAGAAGTATTTCTGGAGGGGCATATAACTGGATGGGACAGCATTTTCAAACCTATAACATGAGTTGTTACCTTTTTCCCTGTTAGCAAACTCACGTGAAAAGAGAATGGTAGAGAAAAATAAAACTAAATAAAATAAAATCTTTGAATGATGGTAGGAAGAAGGTGGCATTTCTAAAAACTTTCACATTATATAGTCTAAAGTTGTAAAAGAAGGAATATAAAGAACAAGGAAATGGGAGGGGAGAAAAGAAGACTAAAATAAAAAAACAGAAGAAAGGATAGAATAAAAATAGTAGAAAAAAGACAATCCATAGCCAAACAATGCACTGTGTTCTCCTAGAGACAACAAAGAATGTATTGCCTTCAGAATAAAAATATAAGGACATCTGCCTACAAAACCAGCATGAGCATGGAGAAAAAATGAACCAATATACTTGGGACGGGAGGGGAGGGGAGGGGAGGGCAGGGAAGGGAAGGGAAGGGAATAAGGTCTTAAATCAATAATTCATATACCATAACTGGAGTAGGGCCATTTTTATCAAATAAGCAGGAAACAACCTCTCCTTCAGGGGAATTATTTTATAATTGTCTAGAAACGTGGTAGAATTGCCACCACACACCTATTAAATGCTTTATAAGTCTCCTTACATTACAGATATGTCTTTTCTGGCAGCAGGAGGATCAGTCAAGAATTGGACTCTGGTATTACTATAATTGATAAGTAAAACATAATATTAAGAGCTGTGAGATTAATTTCGGTACATTCAGTAAATATTCAGTGCAATACAGAATTGTTATAGAATTACAGGACTGAATTTGTATTTATTTGGAAATAATTCTTGAAAAGTTGATGAAAGACACTACATTTACATTGCATCAGTGCACTACAATTTTAGGTAAAGAAAATAGTATTTAAGTAGAAATTCCCGTCAATCCTTACAGCAACATTATATAAAAATAAAACACTACAGTATAGCTTTTAGTGCCCCGCTTTCAATTTAGTCAGAATATGCAATGATTTAGCAAATATTAGCATATGGAACCTCTTATATTAGCTTTTTCAAAGAGTAAAGCAGCATCCTCCCCAGAGAACAATCCTCCTTTCCTTCTCTGCAGTGCTGCTTTTATTGTTTATTATTATTAGTCTACTTTCTCAGACTTAATTACTAAATGTTATTCAAATAAATAACACAAGGAAAAGAAAAATGCTTGCAGATAGATGGGAATACTGGTGCTTTATTTTTCTTTTTTTAATGGACTACTCCTTTCAACAGTGTTTCTACCTCATTTTTCAGTGGTATGAAAAAATCTTATGTTAGTCAAACTATTTGAAGAATAAAGCTGATATTGTCTGAACTTGATTTTAATAGTCTTTTTGAGTACTGCTGGTATAAATGACTCACAAATTGCTTCTACTTTGATTCACATTCATACGTAACTTTGGGAAACTTATTTTATATCTGACTGTTTTGTTGATTAGACAACAAACAAAAAGGTGTGAAAAAAATCTTTTCTTGAAAACACACTCCAAGCACATTATTAGAACATCAAACACAGGGTCTAACATTGTCCCGGTTTCCAACAAGGATGGGAAAGATGACTCCAGAAACTACAGGCCTGTCAGTCTCACTTCAGTGCCTAACAAAATTATGGAGAAGATTATTCTGGCACACCTAAAAACACCTGAAGGACAATGCAGTCATCGTCACAGACAGCACAGCTTCATAAGAGGAAAGTCCTGCTTGTCAAATCTAATTTTCTTTTACAACCATGTAACCCACCTAGCTGATCAAGGGAAGCCAGTTGATGCATTCTTTTTTGGATTTCAGTAAAGCTTTTATACTGTCTCTTACAGGGTCCTTCTGGACAAAATATTCAGCATAGAGTTGGTGCAGCAATTGGCTCATAGGTCGAGCACAGAGGGTAATAGTGAATGGGGTAACGTCAGACTGGCAACCTGTCGCTAGTGGGGTTCCACAGGGCTCTATCTTAGGCCCTGTGCTCTTCAACATCCTCATAAATGACTTGGATGCACAACTTGATTCATATTAAGTAAATTTGCTGGTGAGACTAAATTGAGAGGAGCTGCTGACTCCCTTGAAGGCAGGGAGGCCCTGCAGAGAGACCTCGACAAATTAGAGCGCTGGACAATCACCAACCATATGAAGTTCAACAAGGGAAAGTGCTGGATCCTGCACCTGGGAAGGAGCAACACTCAATGTATGCACTGACTGGGGAATGAGAGACTGGAGAGCAGCACCACAGAAAGGGATCTGAGGGTCCTGGTCAAAGGCAAGTTGAATCTGAGTCAGCAGTGCCCTGGCAGCCAGGAGGACCAACCATGTCCTGGGGGGCATTAGGCAAAGCATCACCAGCCTGTCAAGGGAGGGGATTGTCCCACTCCTTTCTGCACTGGTGAGGCCTCACCTGAATATTGTGTGCAGTTTTGGGCACCACAATATAGAAAAGATATTAGGCTGTTAGAGAGTGCTCAAAGGAGGACAACAAAGATGGTGAAGGTCCTTGAGGAGAAGCCATAGAACAAGCAGTTGAGGTCACTTATCTTGTTCAGTCTGGAGAAGAGTCTGAGGGGAGACCTCATAACTCTCTACAACTTCCTCATGAAGGGAAGTGGGGGGTTAGCCACTGATCTCTTCTCTGTGGTGACCAGTAATAGAACTCAAGAGAATGGCATGAAGCTGTGCCAGGGAAGGTTTAGGATGGATATTAGGAAGCTGCTCTTCATCTTAGAGGGTGGTTGGACACTGGAACAAGATCCCCAGGGAAACAGTCACAGCACAAAGCCTTCCAGAGTCCAAGTGTTTGGCATATGGTGTGATTCTTGGGGTTCCAATTCTTGTGCAGGGCAAGGAGTTAGACTTCAGTGATCCTTGTGGGTCCCTTCCAACTCAAAATATTCTATGATGCTATTATTCTATGGTTTATACATTTGAAATTTTTTCCCTGTAAAATTCTTTGGACTTTCACCTGAAATGCTTTAACAGAATGAAACTGCATTACAGTAAAGTATCTTTCTTCATCTTGCCAAAAATTGTATAGTGTCACAGACACTTCCATAAGAACTCTTAGATTGAAGTCAATGGGCAGTATAGAATCATAGAACCATAGAATCATTTAGGCTGGAAATGATCCTTAAGATCATCAAGTCCAACCATTAACCTAGCACTGTCAAGTCCTCCACTAAACTGTGTCCCTAAGTATCACATCTACACATCTTTCAAATACATCCAAGGTTGGGGACTCAAACTCTTGCCTGGACAGCCTGTTCCAGTGCTTGATAACCGTTTCAGTGAGAAATTTTTTACAAAATCTAATGTAAACCTCTCCGGTACAACTTGAGGCCATTTCCTCTCATCCTGTCACTTGTCACTTGGGAAAAGAGACTGACATTCACCATGCTACAACCTCCTTTCATGTAGTTTAAGGGAGCAACCAGGTCTGCCCTGAGCCTCCTTTTCCACAGGCTAAAATCCCAGCTCTCTCAGCTGCTCCTCACAAGACTCATGCTCCAGACCCTTCATCAGCTTTGCTGCCCTTGTGTGGACATGTTCCAGCACCTCAGTGTCCTTGCTGTAGTGAGGAGTCCAACACTGCACACAGGATTCAAGGTGCAACCTCATCAGTGCTGAGTACAGTGATGCAATCACTGCCCTAGTCCAACTGGTCACAATATTTTTCATACAAGCCAGGATGCCATTGTCCTTCTTGGCCACCTGGGCACACTGCTGGCTCCTGTTCAGCGGCTGTTGACCAACACCCCTGGGTCCTTTTCCACCAGGCAGTTTTCCAGTCACTCTGACCCCAGCCTGTAGTGCTACATGGGGTTGTTGTGAGACAGGTGAAGGACCCAGAACTTGGCCTTGTTGAACATCATGTCATCGACCTTGGCACACTGATCCAGCCTGTCCAGATCCCTGTATTGAAACCTTTCTACTGTCCAGATCAACAAGCCCAGAAGATCAATATGCCCTCCCAAGGTGCACTCAATCCCCTCGTTCAGGTCAGTGATAAAATTATTAATCAAGATGGGCCTCAGTACTGAGCGCTGGGGAACATCACTTGGGACTTGTGACTGACTGGCTGTTAGTTGGATATAGCTCCATTTACCATCATGTTCTGGGCCCAGCAAACCAGTGAAGAGTACACCAGTCCAAGCCATGAGCAGCCAGCTGGTCCAGAGAATGCTGAGAGAAATGGTGTCAAAGCCTCTACTCAAATCCAGGTAGACAACATCCACAGCCTTTCCCTCATCCACTAGGCAGGACAAATTGTCATAGAAACAGATCAGGTTGGTCAGGTAGGACCTGCCTTTCCTAAATCCATGCTGACTGATCCTGATCGCCTGGTTGTCCTGTACATGCCACGTGATGACACTCAAGAAGACCTACTCCATGACCTTCCCCAGCACCGAGGTCAGATTGACTGACCTGTAGTTCCCCAGATTCTAAAAACTCCTGTGCATAGTAATTAATTTTGATTATAATGCTTTGCTATGTCTAGGCCGGCATTTCAATGTTTCAGTGTTTCTTTAAGTGATAATATAATGCAAACTGTAGCACTGTTTACTTGTTATTTGGGTGGTTTGGAATAATCATGTAAAAGTAGTTCTTATAAAAGTAGTACTTTCATAGGTTGGTTGGATTTATAAGTATTGTCTCATTTTCTTTAATTTTTTTAATGTTAATTTTTTTGTTTGGTTGGTTGGTTTTAGTTTTGTTTATGTTAATGGTTTAACCGCAGAAGCTGACTGGAAGCGGAACTAAGCTACAAACTACCATATTTCGACAGCTGGTGTCATGCTTATATATTAATGTGATCTGAGAGACAGAGCTACTATAGGGTTTCTTTATGGTTTTGACCCATAGAAATAAAAAAAACTTTCTCTGTTAGCTATAACTTAGCTGTAGAAGTACTTTTAAAGTACATGATTGAAGGACATCCGCATACAGCCTGTTAGCATACATAACACACTTAGGTGCACATGTTGTAAGGTAAACAACATGAAATCTGGCATCAACTAGAAACAAAGGTAAGAAAAATAACCACAGCTCTGTCTGGGTGAATAGTATTGAACTGTAAGATTATTTAAGATACAATAAAATCTGAGATTCACACTTGAAAAAAAAAGCTGGACCACCTAGTCTCAGTTTCCTACATATTCAATAGAAGTGTTTCTGCTGGCTTTTCTTGCATCTTAAAGAATTTCGCAAACTCAGATGAATTTTCCCTTAGACATTATTTTATTTCTTTCTTTCCTTGGAATGTTAGTCTCAGATTCGTGCTGCTAATTTTTAAATATTTAGAATTAGGAAATTTGAATCATACCTTTAAAGATTTGTTTCTCTACTGGAAAGAGAGGAACAAGTAATACCAACTACTGTATTAATTCACCATATATGGTTATTTAACATCCATGGATTTGAGGGCTGGATTAAATTAAGAATTGGGGGCTTTCTCTATGATAACTGAATTGAGGTAAGTACCTCTGCAAAGCAATTCCAATCTTAATTAATTAATCATCTTATTTCTCTGTGAAGTACAGAAGGAGTCTGAAATGATTAGACTCTCAAACGTAGTGCATTGAAACATAATAATTCTCCACTCTTCATACACACACACACATAGAGATATATAAACTGTCTGTGTGTATATGTATATATATATGCATATGCATATGCTTGTGTGTATATATATATGTGTTTGTGTATGTATCTCTACATTTTCTAATCTTTTCTAATCATTTGGGAGATGACTGGTTCAGTGCCTCCCAACCGAATAGAAAGGGTCAGTAGGGGCAGATATACAGACTGGCTCTGCTGCCCCATCATCCTGCAGACTGGACAATCTAGACTACATAACTTATCAAGGAGTCTATGCTATGGTAGATAGTGACATGCCATAACAAATAAAACCCTATCAATTCCAGATAAGGAACCTGAAGACCTTTAATAACATATTTCCATTTGGGACCTAACAGGAGAAATATTTTGGACAGTTCATTCCTGCATACACTTACTGCAAAAAAAATCTCATGTACCAGTGTTTTTTAAAAAAGGAACACATTACTAAAGAAAAATGAAAGATTGTGAAGTATTTCAAAGCTTTACTTATACTGATAGTATATATAAAAGTCACATAAATCTTCATTGAGGTTTTGTGTTTTGAGAAAAATTGGTTCTGTGTACTATATTCGTTATATTTCAGTTTAAGGAGAACACACCATTAAAGCAGGTTTAACTTAAATGAACTTAAAAATAAATCAAAACACAGGAAATAAACCCCAAAACACTGAATTGTAGTTACGCAATCCACATCTCCTCTTGCAGCCCTTGTCTCCTTCTGCTGTTGGCAGCAGTTACTGTAATACCTAAGGCTTATTTAGAGACCTATCTATATTTAAGTAGGCATATTACCTGCTCTTGCTAGTACAAGGCTAATTAATCAGTATATATTTTGTTTCAGTGCACTCATGAAGCCTTTTTTCCGCTAATGAGTCTTACAGACACAGAATACAAATTAGGTAAAAGTTTTGCAATGAAATGTAAAAACTATTTAAACAGAGCAAAAATATATACTGAATAAATAGCAGAACACCACGTCCATCACTGAAACATTCAAGCCTCTTATATGGAAAATGAAAAGAACATGAAGATTTATGTATGGTATTTAACATTTCTTCTGACTCTGAGAAAATTTTTCAGTGTTGTGTTTGGATAATTTTAGTGAGTTGAAAGACTGTCTCTTCACTGAAAGTGGTTTTCAAAGAAATTTTTAATTTGATTGAAACCAACAGGCTCATAAGTCTTCGTCAGAACTCCTTACTGTTTATTTTCTTCTTGCAGTACATTTTGCCTTTTTTGGGGATTTTCTATAGCATTCAGATTCTTGCTTTGCTCTTTCTTTTTTTCTCATTGTGAAAATGAAGAAGCTGCCTTAATCCTCAACAAAGAACAAATCATGGGTGTGTATGACGTATTTATTCATTCCACCTAACTTTTGGCTTCCTATCTAACCAAATTAGAAAGACAAACTACAAACTTATTTCCTAAGAATCATTTTCTGAAGTAATCTACCCCTCTCCATTTATGAGACTGAAAAATTAGGTTCTTAGCTTAACCATGTAATCTGTATGCTAAAAACTAGTGTGAAAAATTACATAGTGTGAACACTTCTACCTCATAACTGATCTCTTTTTAATAGTCTTATTTCAAGGTAAAACATGAATTTAAAAGAAAGGAGGGGATTTCTGAGAGTCGGTCAACACCACTCATAGCGTGTTATGTCTAGTCCTAAAGACTGAACTAAATTTATTTTTGCAGTTCATTCTGGATCTCTATTTATTTACATGCTCATAATCTTTGACTCTGCTTTGTTTCCTCCCGATAAAAATCTCTCCATGAAAGGAATTTCTATGAGAGTAAACATATGGAGAAATATAATCACCTGATCTTCATATGAATTCAGATTTGCTTTTGTGAGAGTGGAGTAATATGATTCCCTATGACTGTGATTTAATTTATTCTTTCTCTTCAGGGAATGTTCTTGCCAAAGTCAGCTTTCCTACTGAAAGTATGTGAAAAAAAAATTTTACTTAGCTAAAACACTTATAATACCTTAAAATAGCTTGTAGCACAGTGTCCAGCTGCTACATATTTAAATCAACCTTGAAATTACCTGAAATTATTTGTATTCTAGAAAGTGAGAGTGAAATGCAAATACAATAGAAATGACAATGTAATTGAATAAGTTGCTACTTTCTTGTTATACATCTAGAGAGAAAAATTATACTTTTTAAAATAGATCATGGCTTATGTGATGAGAAATCATGGCTATCCTAAATTTAGAGAATCACCAGTCACATTCAGAAGCACTAACAGTAATGTTTCTTTAAAAGCTGAAAAATTACAAAAGTATAACAAAGGATTTTTGTTTTTTTAGAAGGCTTTACTGTTGCTTGATGTAAAAAAAAAATCATATGATCAAGTGCTATAGTAAAATTATTATTATTTTTGAACCAATACCATTAACACTTACTATGTTTAATAACACTTAGATTGTTTTGAATCTTAGAATAACTGCTAATCAATGGGATGTCTCTTGTAGGATTTCAAATTTACATCTAAAAATGCAAAAAAGGTTTATTAACATTCATGACATTATGACTCCAATTAATTTCATATTATTTTATCAACTGTTACAGTGAGTTATGACAAGGTTAAAAGGGAGATGGTGAAATAAAATCTACCTGTAAGGTTCATCCTCTTCTCTGGAATTTTGTTAATGGATAATACTGTTCTCTGGGGTAAATTTTTGGTCTTCTGATGACCAAAATATCTTGGTTTTCCAGACATTTCAAGATTGATTAGATATATTTCAAAGAATTTCATGAGTTGGTGGATAAGAAATTCAATTGTCTATTTTATAAGCCATATGGAGAGGAAGTATATGCTTAAAGATTTTTTACATTTTTGTAAAAATAATTTCTTTTCTTCATGTCGGTTCTTCAATGAAAATATATATCCCTAGAGTATTCTTGGAATATATCTCAGAAAAGTAAGAAATTATCAACATCATAAATAAAGGAAATCATGTTTAATGAAAGAATTACTGTTCTTAATGCAATACTAGTATATCATAATAAGACTTTTACTTTAAAGATAATGAGGAAAAATAGGACGATTTTGTTCACCTTTCTTGGCTTATATGATACCTTGCTTTGTGTCTCATAAAATACTTTTTCACATTACTGTGCAAATTTATTCAGATGCACTGATATAAGAAAAGTTAAATGAAATCCTGTTCTGCATTATTAATCAATAGCATTTCTTGAACTCAAATGGCAAAACATTTTTCTTCCTTTTATGCTGATGATAGCTGACAAAAGTTTATGATTTTCCAGGGTCTCAGATAACAGCACCCAAAAACCTTTGTAAGACAATGCTTAAGAAAATTTTTGAAAGATTAGACAAAATCAAAGGTAGATTCTGAGTATTTGTTTTTACTATTTGTAGGTTACATGTAGTATCAAAATTGAAAGAAAAATATTACATTGTAAATATTTTATTTGCTATGCCTTATAACTTTAAATTGTTCCTCAAAATATGTAAATTGGAACATCTATTGAAAATATTATTTTTCTCATAATATATATGCAGACTAAAAACATTTTATGAAATAATTTCTGGTTAGTTTCTAAGCTTATAACTGTTGTTAATATTGAATTTTTAAAATTATCTATAAAAGCTACTTAAATGACCTTTCGAAATTATTTTAATGCTTATCTCTGTTCTTAGTTATCCATCTTCACTTCTGTTAAGGGTAAGAACAAAGTGATGATGATCTTTAGTTTCAAAACTAAACATCTCTGGAGCATTTATGGGGTTTGAAGTTCTCTCCAGTTGGCTAAAAAAAATATCTCAGTATAATCCTGTAAGAATAATACTTAATAACTATAGTAAGAGTTACAACAAAGCAATTATACCCACGTTTCCTAAATTGCATGTTTGGTAGTTCCCTCAGCATGCCTTCTACAGCTGTTTTTCTCTTCAGGATGGACTTGATTTCTTTGTTTTCAAGGTGACATGATCAGGTTCTTAACTAGGAAACCCATTGTCTTCTTTGCAACCTCAACTGTTTTGAGCCGTTTGTGACTGTTGCTTTATCACCTGGCAAAAAAGGGAATGAATGGAATTTAGACAGTAACCTAATTGGAGTCCTGTCCTATCTATGAGGGTTGGAAATTTAGCAAGGAACTTATTTTATTTGGAGAAATATATATAATATGTATATGTATATATATATGTATATGTATGTGTGTGTGTGTACATATATGTACATATACATATATATAAAGTGATACTTGTCTTAGAATTTCACATAAAATAAGGTTAACACGTATTTATTCTCTTTATAATGTGTGTATCTGTAGCACATTATTGTTTACAAGTCCCAGCATTATTAGATATATTTTGTGTGAAATACGAAAAAAGATATATTTAAAGAAATTGCTGCCTCTATTAATTTTTTTTTATTATTATTTAAACCTATGTTCACAATCTCAAATGCATTTTAAACTGTAACAGGTACCAATATGAAAATATTTTTACATAGGTTTAATGTACAAACATACATTTCCTTCTTGGAAAATACGTTTTGTTTGAAGTCTATGTTGAAAATGAGTTTCACAGAGTTGCAGAATAATTGAGTATGGAAGGGACCTTGAGCATCAACTGGTCCAACCACCCTGCTCAAGGATTATCACCTATAGCCAGTAACCCAAGACAGCATACAGATAGTTTTTGAAGATCTCCAAGTATGAAGACTACACAACCTCTCCAGGAAACGTGTCAATACTTAGTCACCCTCACTGTAAAAAAAAATTTGTTTCCTTATGTTTAAAGTGAACCCTCTGTGTTTCACTTTGTTGTTGAGAGAATCTTAGATGATGCAGGACATATACTGCTTCAGGCCTGCTTGCACAATCCGGCCGGCAGGGATCTGCGTTCTCCAGCAGCAGATGTGTGTCCTTGAGCAGCAGATATCAGAAAGCTGTATAGAGGAAAACAAGGAAGGAGGATGTTATCCAGGGTGTGAGAAACCAGAAGATGGGGGGGCCTGGAAATGTGCCTTGGCTAGTAGAGCCAATAAAGTTATAGCTATAGTGTGTGAAAACTGATGTAACCAGTAGAGAGTTAGGATAGAGCATGTGAACCCTGTAGGACCCTATATACTGTGTGTGATTTTTGCAATAAACGGAGCATTGGCTTTACCTCTATGAGGATGTGTCTTTGACTCTTGAAAATTGGAGCACTGACTATACTTCCATGAGGAAGTGTCTTTGACTCTGGAACTCCTTTTTTGCATCTTCTCACTAAACTTTGTGACTCTTGCCTCTGGCCCTTTCACTAGACAACACTGAAAAGAGCCTGACTCATTCCTCTTTTCAATGTCCCTTTAGGTATTTATATTCATCAATTAATTGGCCCCTCCCAAGTATTCTCGTCTCTAGGGCAAACTGTCACAGATCTCTGTCTTTCCTCATAGGAGACATGCTCATTCATCTCACTGTCTTGTCATCCAGCCATACATAAACATTTTTCTATATGAGGATCTTATGGGAGACAGTGTCAAAGGCATTGCCGAAGGCCAGGTAGAAAAGATCCACTGCTCTCCCTCATCTACCAGGACACTCCCATTCCTACCAATAGGAAAATCTATGCCAGAGTTAGACACTAGCAGAAGAGATCTAGGTGCTGGAAGTGGCTGTTGAACTTTATAGTCCAAAAGAGAATATGGAAAATGACACTTTACATAGTTTTTGAATAATAGGCAGAATACTCATAACCAAAATACATGTTTTTTTTCATGCTGCTTGGACTTTTAGAACCAAAAGATGAAATACTATGTCACACTTCTGAAGATATTTGTCTGTTATTTGATTTTCCTGTTGTGCTTTACTGAAATTGAACTATTTCCATATTGCTGTCAGGCTATGTAGGACAAAATGAGAATTTTTCTCCCAGAGTTTGCAAAGAATCGGATAATAGTTACTAGATATCATTATCTTCACTTTACTAATGAGGAAATAGAGACATACTTCTTTTGGTGAAAATCAAAAACTGTCATTATCTTTTCCTAATGTTCATTTATCCAGTTAAGGTAAAATGCCTCCCTCAAAAAATGCCTCCTGTATAGATACAAAAAGTGTATCTAAAAGAGGAAAAGTATACTCGCATTTGTATTCCATTTCTGCATGAATAATAAGGTATTTGCAGATGCCTAAGCCTGTCTCTCAGCTGTGCAGGCAAATGTTTCCTTTTCTCTGTTCAGCTGCTGTATCTCATTTACTGGAAAAGTAGTTACGTTTTAAGGACTTGTTTTGGGACAATTGACTGGTTTATTTAATAAGTAACCATAAATATATATACATATATATATGTATTATGTAAATATATTTTATCCAAAACAATGATGTGAATTTCCTGAAATTATTTTTTATAATCTAACTGAAACCGTAGAACACATGAGTTTCCAGTGCAGTTTAATTAAAAGTGCAAATATTACTGAAATTATTAAAATTATGCTGCAATAGTGTGAGCGCCCATTTAAATGTGGAATTGTGTAGGACTACTTAGATCATATCATATAATTCTCCTGTATAGGTTTTGTATAGTTCTTAATACTACATTTTAAAATAATTATTAAAATGAAATCACATGGCAGAATTAATTGTTGCAGGGAAATAATAGAATCCCTTGAAGATATCTGGTTTCAACCCCTCTGCCATGGGCAGGGAAGCCACCCACCAGATCAGGTTGCTCCGGGCCATACCACGTCCTATATTTCATTTTACTTCAGCAATAATCTATGAAAAATCTGTGGCATCAGAGTCACTCAGTGCATACAGGCTAGCAAGTCTTAAATCTATAATGTACCAGAGGGAAGTGGAGAAATAGTGAATATAGTGACAGCATGTGGCTGCACTCTGCTGGATTGCAGGTGTTTAATTTAGGTGCAAACCAGACCATCCATCAAGATGGTGAGTTACTGTAATTCTTTTCTGTTTCCTAACATTCAGTTCAATTGTGTTGACATAAGAAGTATCTCAGGGTGATACCACCCAGTTGTTTAGATTCTGAACTATTCCTTCTCTGATATTTATCTGAGGTTAATTCATCTAGTCTTGGTTTTCTTTGAAATGGACAAAGCTTTAAGTAAAAAATGTTACTCTAATACAAAAGCAATCAATACCTAGTAAATATGAGAAAATATGAACTTTAATTTCTTTTTGTTAGTTTCAGAGTAGAGAAATAGACACTTCTTTGAATGTTTACTTATATTTTCTCAGCCTTTCCAGTATTAAAATGGAATCAAAGTATTGCTACATAATAGAAATAAGAACTTTCTTGTATTTCATAGTAATATTAAATGGACAAGACTAATTTTTAGACAAGTAGTAGTTGCAAAATAAGAGTTGGAAAAGTACAAATATAAAGGTGAAAATACCCTTTAAAAAATCCTAGTCACCTAAATATAATGAAAGGCAGAATAAGAACCAGACAGTAAGTAGCCCGTACATAACAAAGTTTGAAAGAACGTATATTGTTAGTCTTGGTCTTTTATTCTTTACCCTTTAGGGAAAAGCAGCTATAATTTTGGAGAACGATAGAAACAAAGATGTTTAAATCAAGTAAATTAGATTAAAATTATGGATACTGTACATATTGAGAAAAACGTTGTCATAACTACTACAAATTTCAATTTGTACATTTGCACTGAATGCTATTAAATAAAGAGATTAAATTCATCTGCCCTTAAAATATTCCAGTTTCAACTTCTTCCTATTTCTAGATTTAATTTTACTTTTCTGAGTGTAACTCTTAACATTTGCCCAACTCAGTTATCCCTTCCTGGAATAAGGAATTTCCTGTGCAATCAAGTGCAGAATGTTGTATAATGTATGCAGGCATCTCTGCTCCAAGCTTTTTATTTCTCTTCCTAAGTATGAGGCAAATTCCATTCTTCCCTCTAAAGTAAGAAACTCTGACACTACAAAACAAGGGAATAAATGATCCAAATAAGAAGAGTTACATTCCCATTTCTCCAAGACCAAATGAAAAGATAAGTGAAATAAAATGAAGCGGATTATTTTCATCTTTATCAGAAAAGATGTGTTAAAATTATTTTTTAAACATCCTCTCTGTGGATTACTTTAGATTTTATTTTTCATTGGAGGACATCAATGCTTTGAAGATGTGTAAAGCTGAGGTTCTGCATATTTTTGGTAATTAAAAAGTCAATGAAACCATACCAGAGGGTTGGGATTCTATGCTTGAATCTTGGCCAAATTCCAGTTTAAGCAATTGCACTCTAGATACTTCAATTGGAGTTGTTGCATGCTATTAAGCAGTTCAAGTGCTTCATCTTGGAATATTTCACTAGTGTATTAAATTATCATTGTTTGTTCTTAGTCTATGTATTTAGCTGACTGGTGTTCTGCTCAGAATCACAGAATTGATTCTAGAATATGTAGTGTTTTGGGAGACTTTAAGGAGAAATATGTAATGAAATCTATTTTATTTCCAACCATTCCATAAACTGTTCACAGTATTTATTATTTAAAGACTTTAAGTGAACTTTAAAAAGCAAAAGAAGAATACTTAAGGATTTTTAATTCACAGTGAAGTCAATTAGCCTCAGCAGCTTGAAAATAACTCCTTGCTTAAAGAATTACCTTCTTATATACAAAATTTTTGAGAGTAAAATGGAAACAGATGTATTTGAAAACAACAATGTAGCATTAGTCTAATTGAAATCTTGAAAGTTTAATGAAAGAGTTCTTAATAGTCCAATCCTACATATAGAAAAAACAATCCACTACAAAACCAATCTTTTTAGGGAGGAAAAAAGATCTTCATAATAACAGTTATACTCTTTTGCATCTCTGTTTTCTCTCTGTCATTACATTAAATCTTCTACTACTCCTCTGTGTCTTAAAGTCAGCATTTCCAGCTTTCTCCAAGAAGATGTTTGAGGGAACCTACAGTAAGCCATCAGCATCCAGAGTTCCTCACTGTGAGGAAGGAGGGTGGTGATGTTAGAGATAGGGCTTATACCTCCTTGGTCCTGAGCCTACTTTATCCAACCTTTGTAATTTAACACAATCAATCTATCATATTTTTTTCTTGGTCCGCAGTTTCATGTTATGTCCTACCCTACCCTACCCTACCCTACACTATCCTATCCTATCCTATCCTATCCTATCCTATCCTATCCTATCCTATCCTATCCATCATATCCTAATCATTAGAGGCACTAAATTAAGACAACTTTATGTTTCTTGTAAGCACTTTTTCCAGATTTTTCTGCTTATCCTAACATGCTTGATTTTGATCATGTCTGATCCTAATTATATTGAGACATAGACCCAATAACGGGTTGAATATATTAATCCTGTTTCCGACTTATGTATTAATATGAGGTATGAATATCTCTTTTCATATTGTACCAAAAGAGACATATTTCCTTAAATTTATTTTAGGTGGGTATTATTTTGTTTTTAAAGAGTATAATTGAATGTTAGAAATAAGAAAAAAATGTTTCTTTACAGTTTTGTAACTATAAGATTCTTTCATTTTTGGTAAAAATGTGTGAAAGGAAAAATAAAAAAAGAATCAGCTTTGCAGAAACATCATGTGAGGTTGTTTATTTTATTTGTTTGTTTAATTTTATTTCATTTCTTTGTTTCACCCAATAGTTCTGATTTTAAAGTTACTTTCGTTTAGTTGCTATTCCGGTAATATAGATTCAAAGCTCCACGGTATTTAAAGCAACTTATGTCTCCCTCAGCATCAGCTAATCAATAGATTAATCCTAATCAATAGATTAATAGGTGCCATAGAATGAAATATCATATGCAATCATCTGAAAAATCATTCTCTAGCCCCAAGAATGCACAGATCATTTTCAAAGTCTTAATAATATTTTCTCGGTATTATTTACAGTAGTTAAAAATAAGATTTACATAATTAGAAAATATGTAAAGACAAGGTGAAATCTCATGTATATAAATGTTTGTGTAAGATTTTGCATATTTAATAAAAAAATAGTATTTATTACGTTGCACTTTTGTATTTGAGGGAGGCGAAGGAAGTGGGATCTATAGAAAAATGAACATACAATAATTCTAGGCTTGTTTTTCTGATGCAAAAGCCAAAGTGGTTTTTGGTCACACAGTTAAAGTGGCATAATGAAACACATGGAGCTACAAGTTTCTCTTTGTTTGGTTGTGGGGTTTTTTATTATCTTTTTTTTAAAGTTAAATTATACTTTAGGGATATGCAATATGATGTAACAGTTTCATTCCTTTTTTTTAATGACCTATGGACAACTGAATTTGTCTCTACATTTAGAAGAGATAGTTTGGACTATTTCTATTATGAAAAGAAGAAAGAAAAGTTCAGGAGTGATGAAGAGAAATCTCTTTTATTGGTGTGCAGAATTCAGGCTAGAAAGCCTACTTATCAGTTTAATTGACCTCTGCTGGTAAACCTGGTGTGCACTGAATCTACTGACTTTCAGTGTAGTGACCAGATTCTGATCTCACTTGCACTGACTGATGCAACTCCTCATTAATACTTCCTTGCCAGTCAAGCTCATAAGTTCTTTATTGATTAATTGCTTTCATATTTTTTTTCCATTCTCAAAAACTGGATTTAAGTCTGCACGCTGACCACAGACTATCCAATGTCTATCAGGCTATCCTGTAAGTTTTCCACTAACTCTGTAGTCAATCTTTTTCTATCAGCTATGTTCTTTCCTATGTTTTACTACAATTGCAAGACAACCACAATTATTTAGTTTGGTTACATAGTCTTTTTCTCTCTCTTGGATTCTAAGATATCTATAGCATAGGCAAATAGCTCTGTTTCTGCAAATAAAATGCAGTGACTTAAGTTTGAAGGTGAATCCCACATTTAATAGGATGAGTCTCACATCTAGTATAAATAAAAGCTGAAGAAACAGCAGTGAACCATACAGATTACTGGTGGATAGACATAGTAAATTGCCTCATTCATACAAAAAATATGCTAGTTCAATTTCTACCACACCATTCTTCATTTCTCTCTATAGATTTTGAATGTGTTTTCACCTGATTGTGGAGAGCTACATTTTAGCAGAAAGCAATGAGTAGTGAAAAGTTTTAATTCTTATTCATATACACACATCTGAAAAAAAGAAATCCAATCCAGTTTATCTTTAGTAGAGGCTTCTAACACTGCTGTGCAATCAACATATAATGATATGAGGGAATTCACAGACTTTTAAACAAATTTGGAAGCCAATTTAGATAGGCATTAGGAAGTACTCTCTGCTGTATCTATGCCATTATGCAGAGAAGAATATAACATTTATTGGGTAGGTGAGAAACTAAGCAAAAGGAAGCCTGATTTTGTAGTCTAATGGCAGAGAGACTGCCTTGGGAGGGAAAAGATCTTTTGTCTGTTATGTTCTTCCACTTTTCCTTATGAATTTTATTCAGTAACTTTTAAATGCAAATGCAAAGTAGTCCTTGAGGAGTAGGAGGATTTCCTTAACTGGGAATCTAGCATGTATGGTACTAAAGAGTTGTTAAAATACATGTACAGCACTGAAAGGTGTCAAAAAGGTTCTGCTGAAGGTGGGCACAGACTAATCAGTTATGTTTTGTGTAGGCTAGACAATGAGAGCACAGGCAGGACCAAATTAATGCAGAGCAGTTAAATGGAGGCAGAAAATCAGGACCCCTGTGAAATCTTAGAAGTGATGTGTTCTAATATTTTGGACTCATACAGATCTAGACTTGACCTCTCCAACCTACTCCTAAGCAATCAATAAAGCATCAAGATGCAGTAAAACCAAACAAACAAAGTGAAAATGGATGACAGAAAAAGAAAGAGAGAAAGAGAGAAAGAAAGAAAGAAAACACACAAAATCTGAAAACAAAACAGAGAGAAAGTATATCTTTTAAAGTTTCCCAAACTTGATATCACCTTCTTAAATGAGAATATAGGACTTAATTAATGGATGGAGTTAATAGTAAACAAATAATGATAATATTTATTATTTTTAATAAAAAGGTGGAATTTACTTTATAAAATTTTTCCTTCATAATATAAAATCACCTTTCAGAATGAATTTTTATTCTAAGAAAGCATATATCCCACAGCTATAAAATTTCATAAACTATTGCAGATTACTCCTTGGTTCTGCTCACCCAACGAAGTGCACTGTAGAAGTGTTAATTCAGCCCCAGGACTTCTTTTGCAGGAAACCTTTAGAGTGTTTTAGAACAAATTTAGATGTAATTCTCATGACAATTAAGTGCAATGACTGCTTTCAGCATTCTGTGTATCTCAAACACTGTGCAGTCTTTTAACATTATCCCAGCAGTCTTTGAACACCATCACATGCCCCTGCGCTACATTGTCTGGTAAGTGGCTATTTCACAGTATTCCAGACAGCCTCAACTGCAATAAAAGCAACCCCCAAAAATAATAGATAAGCTATCTGGGAAGGCCTACAGGGCCATTATATTTAATTCACAGGAATACTTTATAAGTACTAGATATTGTGAGTGTGGCAGCCTGCTGTGAAGGTAGTGGCTACAAATATCTCTGCACAATTTGACCTGGGGGAACAGAATCATTAACCATGTTTAGATGTGTAGATTTCACTGCAGCTTTCCATCCATGTACTGCTGAGGAATATGTATGTGTGTGTGGTCCTGTCACTACCTGGGGCTGCTTTTATGATTTGGTGCTGAGGTGGGGATGAGTGCTATGCTTTTGTACATTTAAGTCAGGTAATGCATGACCTGCTGCTAAAACTGCACCTCTAAAGACCCTTGGGTAGCTTGCACCAGGTTGTTTGCACAAATGTTAGCGCTGGGAATGAGACTAGGCTATGGGACAATATAGATACAAAATAGATACAAGATGACTGTGAATAAATTCAGATTACACAGAATTAATGTTGGTCAGACAAATGAGATTCTGGAGATCTCTCTGTGAGAAACAGAGGATAAAAAAATATCCTCTGAGGAAAGTCCAAATAATTTTTTTCAACTTTAAAAGATTATATACCCTGATTTTTGCAGTAACAAAAGTCTTTGCCAAATGAGTATAAGGTCCTTTGCAACTTATGTACAATAATGCCTTGCATTTTTTAAAAATATTTAACAAGAAAGAAAATGTACAGAGCTAGATGAGTTATGAACAATTTTACAACTCATTGATTGGAACAGTCTTGCACTCTGTCCTTCTGAGATTCAAAACACAGACAGAAGAGCTCAAAGTTAAAATAAAATTGCCCTATTCATATGAATAATTCTATACTCAGAAGTCCTCCTGAGGATTATTAGAAGAAAATAAGAACATCGTTATGAACCATGTTAAAATGTAGATGATAGGTGATGGATTAAACAGAGGAGAGAGGTCAGAAGTGAAAAGTGAGAACTCTGAGTCATTTACATTAAAATAGTTGGAACCATGAGGAATTTACGCAGAAATATCACATCAGAAAAGAAGAGGGTCACAAGTTGGAAGACAATCCAGTGAGAGAGATGTTACGTACCTTAAAGTATAAAAAAATATACCATTGTGAAACCATGAGCCCAAACCTCTTAGCTATAGAGGCAGGTTTTCTTTTGCATCTTCTTTTATTTGCCTGTGTATACCATGTTACATATTCTTTTTCTTCAAGAAAATATTGTCCTCTACACTGACATACAATTTTTTGGTCTTTGGTTAACTCATCCATGGTGTGATAGATGAAAAGTATTGCCAACTTGTGTGTCTTACTTGCAGAAGGAGGTGCTAGAAATTAGAAGAGGGATGGTACGGAGAGTAGTTATTAGAATAGTGACCCCAGGTCTATTTGTTATTTATGCGATGTTCATAACATTAAGATCAATTATCAAAAAAAGCAGAAAAACCTGTTGGATAATGAAAACACTAGAGAAATATTTTGAAAGGGATGAGATTTTTACATGCTTGAAAAGCACTGTACACAAAACAGTGTTTAAGTACAAGATTCACTGCAAGTGGATTCAATAGGAGTGTTTGTACAGTATTGCATCCATAAAGCACGTCCTCCATGACACAATTGTAAATATTAAGGGAAATGCATTTAGATAGGTAGGACTGCCAGCATTCGAATCACTATAAAATTAGATGGAGTACAAAAGAAAGGAAACCACGCAAGCAAGCATAACATGGAAATTCCTTTGGATAAAAGTAAATATGAGAGACAGCGAAATTTCAAAAAGGTTCTGATCCAACAAAACTTAGGAAAAGATTTATCATAGCTAGAGTTTTAATACTCAACAGAAGCTGATATTTTCAGTGTATATAAAATATGTTTTTACCAAACAAAAAAAATATTATTCCCATATAAATAACCTAAAATGCAGTAGTGGCACAATGTACTTAAAAAAAGTAAAGGTGGAACTTATATCAAAATGAGTGTAAAATGTATTGAGCTTGTGTGTCAAGATTTTGGGCATGGAGAGGGTGGTGGTGGTGGTGTCTGTGTGTGCTACAGATGTGACTTCTGTGAGAAGCTGGCAGAAGCTTCCCTGTGTCCAACAGAGCCAATGCCAGCTGGCTCCAAGGCGGACCCACTGCTGGCCAAGGCCGAGCCCATCGGTGACAGTAGCAGCATGTCTGAGATAATAGATTTAAGAAAGGAGGGGAAAAACCATGCAACAGCAATTATGAACAGAGACAACAGTGAGAATATGTAAAAGAAACAGACCTGCAGACACCCAGGTCAGTGAAGAAGGAGGGGTAGCAGGTACTCCAGACACCAGAGTAGAGATTCCCTTGCAGCCCGTGGTGAAGACCATGGTGAGGTAGGCTGTGCCCCTTCAGCCCATGGAAGTCTAGGGAGGAGCAGATATCCACTTGAAGCCTAGAAAGGACCCTGATGAAGCAAACTAATGCCTAAAGGTGTCTCTGATCCCATGGAGGGTTTGTGCTGGAGCAGGCTTCTAGTAAGACTTATGGACCCATGGAGGACACTGTGCTGAAGCAGGTTTGCTGGCAGGACCTGTAATCCTATAGGTGACCCATGCTGGAGCAGTCTGCTCCTGAAGAACTGCACCCCATGGAAGGGGATCCACTCTGGAGTAGTTCATGAAGAACTACAGCCAATGGGAAGGACTCACATTGGAAAAGTTCATGGAGGACTGTCTCCCATGGGAGAGGCCCCATGCTGGAGCAGGGAAAGAGTGTGGAGTCCTCCTGCTGAGGAGGAAGGAACTGTAGAGACAATGTGTGACGAACTGACCACAGCCCCCATTCAAGTCCCTCTAGCCACTGCAGGGGAGAAGGTAGGGAAAATAGGGAGAGATATTAAGTCTAGGAAGAAGGAACCCATCTCATAAGCACAAACCTTTTTGTGCAGCTGTATATTTCTTTTTGTCCAATATCTGCATTCCAAAGGGAAAGTTGTTTCCACGATCTTTCATTAGGCTACCACCATTTTTCATATCATACTTAGGCATTCAGTTTTACCCTCAGCTAGAATGGTTTTCGTTTTCTCTTGTTCTCCATATGTGGCTTTCCTAGGTCACATAAAAGCTCAGTAAGTTGTGCACATCTCCTGAGGGGAGAAAGTCAGGCTTTCAAAGCCCTCATGAAAAGCAAACAAATGTTGGAGTCCCTTCACAGACAAGTCTTCATTAGTACTGTCTGATCTTAAAAACACCCCAAACAGTCTCTGAGCTCCTCAGCAGAATCACAGATCTCCTATCTCTTCACAGATGTCTCATTGACTTTTTCTTTCACACACATTATTTCTCAGTACTTTGATCCCTGTGTCCTGAGTTCACAAATTCCCATATATATCAAAGCTTGCTCTCATCAGTTTTATTCCAGACAAGGGAGGTTTGCCTTTGGTATGGCTTACAGAAAGCATTGAAAGAATAAACATTTGTCTCAGTTTAAAGAGACTGGAGTGTTTTGCTAAGGAAGACTGGACTGTTTTGCTAAGAGTTATGAGGTAGAGCAAACTCTTCTCTCCCAGCAATTGTAAATCCAAAATTTATAGGCTCCAATCAAGGAAGTATGGATAAAGGAAGAAATAACAACCCTTTATTAAAGGATATGTGTATATTGGCAAAAACAGTAACAGAACACAAAAACAACTAAGCAACAATCTATGGCAATGGATGTTTGGAAAGAGTCCTGCCAAAGGTGGACTGATGAATCAGAAGTTTTTAATGTTGTTTAAACTCATGTTAAGAGGGCTCTTTACAGAGCCACTGCGTTTTCCCCTATACCTCCCCTGTAAATCCCTTATCTCTCGGACAGGAGTGTCCTGGGAAGATGTCCCAAGGTGTTCTCATCGGTCCTTTGTTAACCCCTTCCTTATTGGCTGTAAACCCCTTACCTTGATTGTGACCCCTCACCTGTGATTGGTCCCCAAGGGCTATATATAGCCCCCTCCCACAATAAACTTCCTCTTTCGTCCTCTCTCCCCTGGTGGTCTGGTGAGTGCTCCGTCTTGGGGTCCCAGGGCCACGTGGTGGGGGGCAGGGTGGAAGGGCATACTCCTTCCAGGTAATGGACTGAACGAGGCCTGAAGGATCTCCCCCATCCCAATCATCTACCGTTAACAATCCTGTACCCAAAAGTCCCCTCCAGAAAGGAAACAGTCTGATACTTCTCTGTCCTCTAGCGCGATTCTAATCACGGTTGGCAGGGGGTGCTGTTGGATCACTAGAGGTACAGAGCCTGCAGTGCACTGTGTTGGTCAGCAGGGGGTGCTGTTGGGCTCTGGCGGCCACCGCGTGGGGGCCTCGGATCACAGGAGAAGCCAAAATGGAGATCTCCCCCCCAACAAGGAGGGGAAGGGGAGAAGGGGAAAGAAGAGTGGTTTCTTCCCCACAAAACTCATGTTGTCTGTGACTGGCTGCATTCAGGACTCCCCCCTTTCCTCGACAAGCACAAGCTCTCCAATGAATTCTGAGCAGATTCGAGCTGAAGACAGGGCAGCGCGCAGGCAAGCCGAGGTCAGAGAGCAGCCAGATGACCAGGTCGAGAGCAAAATGGCCTCAAAGATTTTCCAACACACACATACACCCCTTGCCTCCGTTAAGGCAAAAAGTGAAGTGTTCCCTGTTTGTAAGGAGAGAGGAGAAAACCTCCTCCTGCCTCCCTGCAGTTTTTTTAGAAGGGCTATTAGCTGAAAATGCAGGTCTACCAGATAGTTTCTTTGTATAGTTAATTACCCCTTCCCCTCCTCATTCAACCTCCTTCTCTTACAATGGGACGGGGAAAGGAAAATTTCTGCTTGGAGTTTTAGAAGAAGTAAACCTATGACAACATGACATTACTGGAGTGGAGAATCATACTAACTTTACCACATTTTCTGATTTTATACATTTAGGCATCATTACTTCTGTGAAACCAGGAAGAACATAAAGAGATGATTTCCCTTTCCTTCATTTTCCCAGAAAACAACGTAAGGGCTGGCAACATTTTACCTAATCCTTGAACTTTTGCAAGCTTCTGTCCTGAGATTTCCTACTGTTCTATTGCATTAACACAACTTTTTACAGCTTAGCTCCCACCTACATAGGCATTGACACTCCAGAAGTGCAGTTCACAGACTTGTTTCCAATGACCAAGAGAGACACTAAACCTGTCTTTGGTCAGTAAAAAGTAGTGGCTATGTATGCTGAAATTCTGTGATTTTCTAACAACATGTTTTTGGATTCACGTGGACAAGCTATCTGATAGGATGCATAAGCATACTCTGGTTAAGACTCAGCAGCAGATGTATCAGTCTCTTTTCTTTGTCTTGTAATATTTTGCCCAATTTATTCCTCAGCGTGTATTTTCATACAGATATTAATATTCTGCCACAATTGTCTGCCAAATATCCTGCTGATGCTTCTAACAATAAAAAGTATCTGACCACAGGAAACAACACCCCACCAATAATTTTTACAAGCTCCCTTTCATTTCACTAAATAAGAGTCAACCATTAATTCAATTTGAATCCTGTACTGATAAAAGGCAATTATAAAAGAGACTATTATTCATAAGAGACCCCTGGTGGCCTAGTGGTTAGGATGCAGCACTCTCACTGCTGCGACCCAGGTTCGATTCCCCTGTCCCCCGGGCAGATGGAGCTCGTTAGCCCTGTGAGGCCATCCATCTATGAGAAGGTCACTCTAAACAAACCTATGTCCTGAGGACCTCACTGCCATTGTCCAAGCTTGCTTGGCCCCGGCAGATGAACCTTAGGATTAAAGGGTGGGCTCAGTTCAGCGCAAGCTGTGTCTCACCTAAAAAATCCATTGCTCAGGCTGGAAAGGTAAAAGACCTTTCCCAAAAATCTTCGTTCGCGAAGACTGGCCATTATTATTATTATTATTATTCATAAGTAGAAAACAAAAATTCCCAAGTATGAAAACTCTTTGTTTTCTACAATGTCAGATAAATCTCAGTACTAAAGACAGTTTGAATAGAGGCAAGTCTTCATTTTATCCAGCTATATAGGGGAGCCACTCAGCAGATATTAATTATATTGGAGAAAATCTAGTCTGATTGCTGCAACCTGTGAATGGATTTAATGTTTTATTGTTTCAAAAGTGGGCTGAAACTTTAATCTTGGCTTTTGAATTGTAGTATAAGTTTAATATATACAGTTTGAGATCCAAAACAAAACATTGGAAAATCAAAAAGCTCCCTTATCAGTTCCTTACCCAAGGACTATGCTCCTTGCAAGTACCTGAAAAGAGAAAACATAACCAGATAAAATAATATGGACATCAGTTAAAATTACCACAGGAAAGGACTTTGTAAGTAAATAAGCTAAAATTACTTCCGTGACCACATTTTTTTCCTATCAATGAAACAGAAGATAGAAAATATTTGGTAGTATATGCCAATTTCACTGATAATCATTTTCCTAGACAATCATAAAAATTGCCTAGCAGGCATATGTTCCACTGAGTGCTGAAGCCCTAAATGATCTATGTTCCAATACATAAAGATGAATTTTATTACTCACCTCATGGAACTCCAGAAAGACAGTATTGAATAGCAGAAATTCTGTATGTCTTTGAAATTTTTCTCATCATTCTAAGACATGTTAAGCTTGTCCTAATTTATTGGCTCAGGTATCAAATATTAGATGCCTAGATCCTTTATTTCAATGTGTCCATTACTGTTGCTGTAGTTCAGAACTCTCTCTCAGATGGAAGCTTTTGCCTTTTTGGTAGATATTTCAGTATACTGTCTCTTAACTTTCCTGTATAAGGTGAGGTAGATCCTGGGATCCATGGAGAATCTTGGTTCCTTGAAAATATTATCATTGATAAGATAGAAACCAATTTTTACCTGGGAACCTCTTTGGAAGATTTGCTATTGAAAATGTAAGCTCACACAAAATAACTTTATGTAATAGGTGTCACCAGGGGAATTGCAGTAGGTCAGTTTGCCAAAAGACCACTCTATACCAAATGTTTTTAGTTTCATCAATGAAATGAACTGCAGGGTAAAAATGGATTTTGTGAGCATCCATTTTCCTTTCTGATCTTTTGTCTCTGGCTTTTACACACTTTAAAAATAAATGCTAAGCACTATGTATTGACAGCTTTAGATTACTGAAGTGTCTTCAAATTTGTCTGTCTTGCAGAAAGACTAGACAAGCAATTCCTAAATAAGTTGTCATTGTGTTTTAATCCCAGCTGACAACTAAGCACCACAGAGCAGCTCACTCATGCCCCTCCCACTCCCACCCCCACCGCCTGGTATCCACTGGAATGTGGGAGAGAGAAAAGTAACAAAACTCATGTGTTGAGATAAAGACAGTTTAATAGGTAAAGCAAAAGCCATGCACAAAAGCAGAGTAGAACAAAGAATTAAGTCACCACTTCCTGTGGGCAGGTAGGTGTTCAGCCATCTCCAGGAAAACAGGGCTCCATCATGAGTAACCATTACCCGGGAAGACAAATGTTATCATTCCAAAGAGCCCTCCTTCCTCCTTCTTCCACCAGCTTTATAGAGTGAGTCCGTGGAGGAAGTAGAGAGTCTAACCTAGTCTACTACTTAGTCTAACCTCAATTCCTGGGAAAAATTATGGATAAGGTTACACTGGGCACTGTTGAAAGGCATTTAAAGAATAGGGGGAGGGAACAAGTGGCTTTTGGTTTGGGAGAGTCTCGGTGGGGGGTACTGAACTGGGGACTACCATTCCTAAACTAGAATATTCTCCCATATACTAAAACTGTCTAAACAGTCCAGATTAATATTTTGAATTGAGATACTAATTTCGTTCGCAGATAACTGGCCAGCACAGAACAATCACATAAATATATATCTGTACCCAAGTTCAAATTAGATTTGTTAAGTTTCAGGTTAATGGCTTACACTTTTAATTTTCCTCATATTCACTTTTCCTGTAATCCTATGTGAATGTTTCCCTTGCAACCATAGTCCTAGATGACATATTTATTTCACAACCCTGATATGGTTATGAGAGAGGTTTCGTATCACATCCAAGTAGAAGGCCAAAGCTCCCCTAGTTGTAAAGGATTAGTAAGGTTATTCAGTCGTCTGACCTGTATAGGTTCAGCACAGTACTCCAAACACAGAAAGACTTCTGTTCTGCTTTCCCTTTCTAGTCTCTACTCAAGCACTGTAATGCTATTTATTTTGAGAGAAATATATTAACATCTCTACAAATTGTTCAAAGATGGGACTATTACGTTGCTCTAGATCTGACTGTGGGCTGCAAGAAAAAGGGAGAGCCCTTTTCTCTCTTCTTTAGCCTTCTTGTAGCTGCTTGATCCTTCTATGTTCCTTGCATCAGAATATGCCATGAAAAATTGTTTCTATCAGAAGCAATACTCAAACATTTGTTTCAGTGAAGGGCTCCAAGACACAGACAGCTTTCTGCATTCTGTAAGACAAAAACTTTTATTCTGAAAAGGACTTCTGTTTTCCAGTTCAATGTAATGAATGCTTTTGAAAACAAATTGAAACATAATAATAACGTATTCAAAAATTCTCTAGTCTATTAAATGGTTCATCATACCCACAGTCTTTTAAGAATGTATTTAGGAATTTACAAAGTAAGTTAACATCAGTATTAGCATGAAATTAGTGGTCATTTCTCCTAATGAACATCTCTTTAATGTACATTACTGTTTTCATTAATCTCTTAAACTTGTTGTAACAAATCTGTTTGAAACTCATTATTGTAGTTTAAAGTCTCTACGTGGGTATCTACAATAGATTTGCCAAATAAAATTTATTATTTTATTTTCTAATTTGTTCTTTTTTTATTGTTGTTGTTTTGGCTACTCTACAAAGAATGAAACAACTTTGGTTTCTGTTTAAAATTTTAAAACAACACAACTCAAAATGACTCAAATTGAGCATACAGAAACTGTGGAAATGGAAATAAATGGGGGGAGAAAAGTAGGGTCACCTTCTAGTGCTGTTAGTTAGCTTAGACTGCATACTTTGTCAAAGCTGCTTTCATTTCTTGTCCCTATTACATTTATTTTCCCCTTTGCTACTTTTCATCTGTGCATTTGAAAACCTTTGTTGTTATAAGCTCACTGTTTTTCCAGCAGATAACTGACATTAATAGCAACATCATACCATATTGTGCAAATAATAATCGTCAGGGTGGAAAGTGGGTTCTTTTAGATTGATGGGGACCCCAGCCAGGCTGGGGTCTTGAAAGGCACCCTAGCCTTGACAGGCATGGGGGCCTGAACGGTTGGTCAGCTGATTTATTTGTTTGTCTATTTACCTATTTACTTTTGGCTCACCTGCGGCTACTGCCCAGGTTCAGCATGTTCTGGATATATTTTCTCTGCTCTGCTACATCCTGAAAGGGTGGGCTGGACTAAGGGCTGCTCCTGGTTGTCCCCTTATGATGGTATTTAGGTAGGTGTTAGTAAAGTAGGAATTGTAGGACTTACCCAAATCGTTCTAACAGGTAAGTAGCCTATGTACCCCCCCCCATGTGGTTGCGAGCTATGCTGGCGAGGGTTCATGCCCTCGGTAGGGTCGCCCATGCCAGACAGGTCAAAACCATAGGACCAGATTCACTTCATTCTTGGGCAGGATGAGCTCATTAGCCTTCTGGCAGTCATCCTAGGAGAAGGACAACTCTCATACCAAACCCGGGCAGATGGAGCTCGCTTAGCCCTGGAAGGCCATCCATCTAAGAGAAGGTCACTCTAATCAAACCTACGTCCTCAGGACCTCGCTGCCACCGTCCAAGCTTGCTCGGCCCTGGCAGATGAACCTCAGGATTAAAGGGTGGGTTCAGTTCCGCGCATACTGCATCTCACCTAAAAAATCCATTGCGCAGGCTTGAAGGCTTTACCCACATGCAAAAAGTCCTGCAGCGACGGGCGAGGGTCGAAACGGTAGGTGAAAGGTGCACTGGGAGCCGCAGACTCAACCCTGCATGCAGGCGGTTCAGGATATTGGTCATTTGAGACTGACGGAGATGAGAGTCTCTTGGGGCAGCACCCTGAACGACCAAGCAGCCTTTTCAAGGACAGCACTGCTTGCTCCACTCGGAGAGGGGCCTAGAAAAGGTGGCCTAAACAAAGCTCATCTCCACCTTCACCCGGTTGGTTAACCGCAGACCGACGGGCATCTTCTTCCAATGCGGTCGCACAAAGAGCAAAAGACAAAGGCACGCACCTGCCTCCAAAGGTGTACCTAAATTAACTCTAGCATGTTGGAACATCAGAACCATGCTCGATTCTGCGGACAGCGGACGTCCTGTGCGTCGCTCTGCCCTAATTGCCCATGAGCTGGCCCGTCTCAACATCGACATAGCTGCTCTCAGTGAAGTTCGCCTTCACGAGGAAGGCAGCCTCAGAGAACATGGTGCCGGTTACACACTCTTCTGGTCAGGTAAGCCCAGAACCGAAAAA
>NW_020897694.1:20864633-20898898 GCF_003984885.1 Neopelma chrysocephalum | reverse complement strand
CTCAGTGAAGTTCGCCTTCACGAGGAAGGCAGCCTCAGAGAACACGGTGCCGGTTACACTCTCTTTTGGTCAGGTAAGTCCAGAACCGAAAAACATCTCTCTGGTGTCGGTTTCATGATCAAAAACTCTATTGTCCCTAAACTCGAAAATCTGCCGACAGGTCACTCTGATCGCATTATCTCCCTACGCCTTCCACTAAATAACAACCAACACATTGTCATCTTTAGTATATATGCCCCAACTCTCCAAGCTGACCCTGCTGAAAAAGATAAATTTTACTCTGACCTGCGCTGCCTTACCCAAAAGGTACCAGCAGATGATAAGATCATTATCCTTGGTGATTTCAACGCCAGAGTAGGCAAAAATTTTGAAGCATGGAAAGGCATATTAGGCAAGCATGGCGTTGGAAACTGCAACGATAATGGTCGACTTCTGCTAGAATTCTGCGCGGAGCAACAGTTTACCATTACCAACACTATCTTTCAGCAGAAAGATAGCCTAAAGACAACCTGGATGCACCCCAGATCTAAGCACTGGCACCTCATTGATTATGTCTTGGTGCGACGGAGAGACGTCCGCGATGTCCTCCATACCCGCGTGATGCCCAGCGCAGAATGTCAAACAGACCATCGGCTTGTGCGCTGTAAACTCAATTTCAATCTCAAATTCAAACCCAAAAAGGGCAGTATCCCAAGGAGAAGACTCCAAGTTAACGATCTCCAATCAGCCACAGTAAGAGAAAGATTCCAGGCAAACCTTCAAACTAAGCTTGATAACCATTCCACAGATTCTGCAGATTCCTCTCCTGAAGCTATTTGGCACCATATTAAAAGCTGCATCCTGCAATCCTCCGCAGAATCCTTAGGGTTCTCCCTCAAGAAGAACAAAGACTGGTTTGATGAAAACAATCATGAAATCCAGGAATTGTTGAGGAAGAAGAGAACCGCCCACCAAGCACACCTTGCACTGCCATCCTGTCCCACAAGAAAAGTAGCCTTTCGTCTTGCATGCAGCAAACTCCAACAGAAACTCCGTGACATCCAGAACAAGTGGTGGACCGATCTAGCTGCAAAAGCTCAACTTTGTGCAGATACAGGGGACCACAAAGGATTCTATGAGGCCCTCAAAACAGCATACGGGCCTACATACCAAATCCATAGCCCACTACTCAGTGCAGATGGTCAAACGCTTCTGACAGATAAAACCTCCATACTGAATAGATGGTCTGAACACTTTCAGACTCTTTTCAGTACCAACCGTGTAGTCCAAGACTCAGCAATTCAGTCCATCACACAACGACCGGTGAAATACGAATTGGATACTGCCCCCACTTTAGGAGAAACCCTCAAGGCCATACAGCAGGTGAAAATTGGCAAGGCAGCTGGGGTTGATGGAATTCCACCTGAAGTCTGGAAACATGGGGGCCTTGCACTCCATGCTAAATTTCATGAGCTTGTGGTGCGCTGCTGGGAACTAGGCGAACTACCTTCAGACCTTCGTGATGCAGTCATCATCACCTTATATAAGAAGAAAGGTACTAAATCAGACTGCTCAAATTACCGTGGTATTACTCTGCTCTCCATTGCTGGCAAAATCTTGGCAAGAATACTCCTGAACAGACTAATACCCGCTATAGCAGAAGAAATTCTACCTGAAAGTCAGTGTGGCTTCAGAGCCAACAGGAGCACCACAGACATGATATTTGTTCTCAGACAACTGCAAGAGAAGTGTAGGGAACAGAACAAAGGTCTCTATGTAACCTTTGTCGACCTCACCAAGGCTTTCGATACTGTGAGCAGAAAAGGTCTTTGGCAGATTTTGGAACGTCTAGGTTGTCCCCCCAAGTTCCTTAAAATGATCACCTCACTTCATGAAGATCAGCATGGCCAAGTCAGATATGGCAACACACTTTCTGAGCCCTTTCTAATAAAGAACGGCGTGAAACAAGGCTGCGTTCTCGCTCCTACCTTATTCACAATCTTTTTCAGTATGATGCTCCAAAGGGCCACGGCAGACCTCGATGATCAGGACGGTATCTACATTCGATATCGTACTGATGGAAGCCTATTCAACCTAAGGCGACTGAAGGCCCACACTAAGACCCTGAACCATCTTGTCCGGGACCTGCTTTATGCTGATGACGCCGCCCTTGTCGCTCATACAGAAGCAGCTCTGCAGCGTTTAACATCCTGCTTTGCAGATGCTGCTGAGCTCTTTGGGCTGGAAGTCAGCTTAAAGAAGACAGAAGTTCTCCATCAACCTGCACCTCAGGAAGTCCTCCATCATCCCCACATCACCATCGGCCAATCAGAACTCAAATCAGTCCAACAGTTTAATTACTTAGGCAGCCTCATCTCCTCAGATGGTAAGATTGACGGGGAGATAGACAATAGGTTAGCGAAGGCATATAGTGCTTTTGGAAAACTCCATAAAAGAGTATGGCGTAATAAACACTTGAAGAAAGGTACCAAGATCAGTGTCTACAGAGCCATAGTGCTGTCTACTCTTTTATATGGTTCCGAAACATGGGTCATCTACCGCCACCACCTGCGTCTCCTAGAACGCTTCCATCAACGCTGCCTCCGCACAATCCTGAACATCCGCTGGTCAGATTATGTGACCAATACATCTGTTCTTGAACAGGCAGCAATCACAAGTATTGAGGCCATGCTACTGAGAACGCAACTGCGCTGGGCAGGGCACGTCTCCAGGATGAAGGACCACCGCCTCCCTAAGATCCTGCTTTATGGTGAACTTGCCTCTGGCTGCCGCAAGAGAGGAGCTCCGAAGAAAAGATACAAGGACTCCCTGAAGCAACAACTCAGCCTTGGGCATATTGATCACCATAACTGGTCCACTCTGGCCTCTAACCGGGAGGCCTGGAGACAGTCCATTTATAACGCCGCTGATGCTTTTGAGAAAGCACGCAGGATCACTCTTGAGGAGAAAAGACAACGCAGAAAGAATCGAGCCTTGCAGAATATACCATCTAAGGAGTCTTTCTGCTGTGTCTTTTGCAACCGGACTTGCCTTTCCCGTATTGGCCTTTTTAGCCACCAACGCGCTTGCAAGAATAGTGGGTAGAGCCCTTCCCAAATCTTCGTTCGCGAAGCCTAGCCATGATGACCATATTGTGCATCACAATTCTTGAAATAAAGGATATCAAAAGGAATTACCAGCGGCCCTTTACATATCTCAACTTTATAGAGAGTATTTTGATTAGAAATAAACCACTTCTGACCAGTGCTAATCTGATCAGAACAAAAAAACCCCAACCCTATATTTTCAAGCTGTGTAATTGTTTCATGGATGTCAACAATATTTTATTATCTTGATAGTGAAACTTGGAAGCTAAACACTGTACAAACATTTCATAGTTTTTAAATTTTGCTTTAGAGTTTCACTTTTGTTTTCATTTTTATTGTCAGTGTTCCAAGCCTTGAAAACTTTTGGGACATTTATCAAGTCCAATTCTACTTTGTTGCTTGTGAAGTGAGGCAAAGTTATTGAAATTTGAGAGATTCAGCTAAGAAATTGATTCTATCTAGGAGAACATTCCTTTCAACTAGAATCTAACAGTCTGTGATGATTTCCCACTCCCCTGTTCTGAGTTACTATAATAGTGGTTGTGTCACTCCTATAGGCTCCACTAAGAGTCATCTCTACATGACACATTAGTTACTGCTTCATTCCTTCTCGGTAGTGTGGCACTTAGGAAGCTACTTAAGGAGTTCATCACCTGTTCATCACAGGCATGGATATCTGGGGTTTTTAACTAATTTTTTTCTTTTTCTTTTTTTTTTTTCTGAGACAGTAAAACAATATATATGCAGTGTCTCTGCAATCACTTGACAGAGAGCCATGTTCATTCACTATGATTCTAGTTAATAAAGCTTATATCAGAGATGTCCTAAATTGTACTTGCATTATTTAACACTTGGAACTGATATTGTCTTCTAAAGAACATATTCATTGGTATGGTTTAAATTACTCAATTTTAAAATCTAATTATTTCAGTGATTTGTCATTTCCTCTCCTTCCAAAGAGATTCTTTTATTCACATAAATGAATTATACTTGTCTATACTGAAAGGCATAACTCTCACAGAGAATGCAATATTCTATTCTTAAGTAAATTTGTTGGAATCTAAAATATGATCAATAATTTGTGGGGGTTTATTGTGTTCAATAAGTTTTATTTCTTTGTCTCATATTTATTCAGCCTTTAAATTCTAACAAGTTTCCTCCTATGAAAGAGATAAAGAGCCAGAACAAAGAAATAAAATATCACTTCAAAAGCTACCTGTGATATTTTTAGGCAAAGCAAAGCATTTGAAGTTTTAATAGCATAACGATCTTCACTAGAAACCAGCAATATAGTTTGTAAGCTGGAGTGACAAGATAGAATTTGGAAGACATCTTGTCTATGATAGTTTCATGTAGGTAAGATAATTTACAGCCTTTGAGGTTATTTTCTTAACTTGAAACAGATCGATAGAGTCACTTGGATTACTGCACAATATTTACACTGAAAGCCATATATATGGCTATTACAGCACTTAATATTCTGTTTATCAAATTCTAGTCACCTTTTAATAAGAAGTTCCATGAAAACAGGATTGGTTATATGGAGAAAGCAAGGCTGGGGTTTCTGACAAAAATAAAACATAGTATATGGATTACTGCCTGTCAATGATGTCACTTGTACCTAATTCACATTGTTATTTCTTTTATACATGTTTACAAAGATTTTTCTCTGCTTTCTTTATTAAAACAGACTTATTTTACTTAGACTAGATATCCTGGAAGAAAAGTAAGTTGTAGATATTGTTTCCAGTGCCTGCTGTTGCTGCAATTGTTACTGCTGCAATTACTGCTGCAGTTTTGGCTTTTAGCCAGCAAAATTTCTTGAAGGTTACATTGAAGTTACCATGGGCACCATAAGATAATATATGAATGAATCACTAAATTGTCTTTTGGTCATCTTTAGATATTCTGTGAAGGAAAGGTGAGGCCAGACTTTAACAAGGGCTTTGTAAAAATATTTTAAAATGAACTAGTAAAACGCAAGACATGTTCTTCCAAACTGTCAAACACAACACAACCTTACTAACAAAAGTTTCAACCTCGTATTATCTTAAAAAATCACTGCTAGAAAACTACTAACTAAGAGAGAACACATGAGAAAAAATGAGTGCAGACAAAAAATCAGAAAATAAAGGTCAGGAGAGAAAAGCATTAATGTTATTAATATCACTGCAAACCATCTTGGCACCATAACCAATATGATGATAATTTTATTTATGTAGTCACAGATTTCACTTATCTTACTTGGTGCTACTTATAATCTCAAAGCTTATACTAAGTATGCTATTCTTCCTCTCTTCTGTTTCCTCAACTATGTCTATTTCTGTTTCAAATGTCTCAAAAGATAAGGCTTCAAGTAACTTATTTTACTGGAAAATACTCTACAAGGTCAAATGGAAGGGGTGGAAAGGATATTCACTTATTAACAAGATGTCTTCTGACATAGCTGATATATGAACATTGCTCAGGCAGTTAATTGTTAAAGAGATTAAAATTCCTTGAGTTCCACATACTATAATCAGTCTAGATTGCAGATTTACAACCTTGTTGAATATTCCATCCACAAGGCTAAACTGATACCTTTTATTTATCATAGAGAGATTCTTTTTTTGTTAATGATAAGGAAATGCATTTGTAAAGACTTTGAGACATTATTATCTCAAAGTTCAATTTCAGCCTCTAAGTTGATGCGATATCCCCAGAGTAGCAAGAAGAATCAACATATTTTTGCAAACAAAAATGAAGAAAGATGCTGATAAATAAAGACCAATACAGTATTTTTCTAAAATAACAATGCATTAAAATTACTTTTGCAAAATAACTTATTTCAGAATTCAGATTCATTCCTTGGATCATCAGCATGTGTTAAAATTAGACTCAAATATTTTAATTTCTATATATCTAATTGCAACATATTCACTGTCTTGCTCTGCTGATGTTAATATTCTGAAATACTTTAGTTTCCTGTTTTACATTTAACTATTCCAATAACTGTGTTGGATTAGTGTAAGGTCTGTTCCAAGTGCATGATAAATCTACTTTTTTTATTTATAGACTATTACCTCTGGCAAAACTGTGCAAAAAGATATTGGAAAATAGAGCTATCTCTATGATCTATTAATTGCAAGGCTGTGGGAAGTTCAGAGCACTCCCACTCCTTCCTACTCATTACCACTTAGGCAGCCAAAATCCCATGTACCATATGCACAAGTCAGCGATGAACTCAAATGTGATTCACTTAGGTACTTTCAAACAACTTTCTGCACATTCAATCACCATTTTTATAGAAGTCTTAAGTGCTATAAAAATTCAGGAACAATAAATAAATGAATCAACATTTAAGCAAGATGAAATAAAAAGAGATGCATAAAATATTATGTAAAACTTAATTGTTTGAATTAATATTACCTAAAAATACAATGAATAAAGACATTAAGCTATTTTTTTGAATGCTTAGAGTGTATGAAACCCTAAGTAGGACCTTCTATCTTTTACTTTACAGTGCAATTTGAAATATTTTCTATGTAATCTATATATTTTAAGGAAGAAAAAAGTGAAAATTTCTTCTAAAAAAATTAAAATTCACCAAAATTTGGACTGTGATATACAACTAAACAAAGCAATCTTATACAAACAGATAAACAGTGCAAAGAATTACTATTTAATCATGTATTATTAAAGACTCCAAGGACTGAATATCAGTAGCCTTAATTATCCTACTTCAAGGACAGTTAGGCAGGATTCTAGTTCTAGTATGTTAATTAAATAATTATAATTTCTTGAGAATGTTTGTGTCTTTGTTGTTGAAATACAGAAAAAGAAGCAGCACGACACTGTGCAAAACCACTTTAAAAAAATTTAAAGTCAAGGAAGACTCAGAAGATTACAAGTCTAGAACAAGTCAACAGTATTAGAGAAGAAGGTATCGTCCATTAAAAAAAAATAAAAGCAGAAATTCTGTGATGATCATTTCTGATCTAACTTACTATACTTTTGTTTTAGAAAGGTACGTATTTTTTGAGGACAGGTGGTTTAAGACAGAAACTGAGAAATAGGTCAGCAGAAACCAAACTGTGATGAATATATTTAAAAAGTTTTAAATAATATACTTCCAGGAAACAAAGACACAGTGTAGACTGACTCTTTAGAGGTTTAGGCAACCCATGATGCATTGCAGGTCCTCTCACACTACTTGCTGAACAAATAAAGGTAGTTAATGAACTTGTCAACAGCTACTATGTAAACATAATTAAGTCCTGTGAACAAGATGTTACCAAATTAAGTAGTTATATTTAGCTGGGTGTCTTAAATTAATATTTTAATTATCCTGGAATATGACTCTTCCAGAAAATTGTTGTATTTTGTAAATATAAACAGCAATGCTTTCAACACAGAAGCCATAGATTAGTATTCAAACACTTGCAATACTTATTATTTCAGTAATAAGCCTTGCAAATAGGCCTCAGGTGTGTAACCCATTTTTCTGGTTCCAAAAGATTCATATTTCGAGCTCTTCCATTTATTTAACACCACAATAGAAAAGGTGAGGCCATAAGCCATTTCTAAGACTGGGCAGAATCCAATATATTTTCTTAAAATTTACATTTGAATCTGTGGTTTTCACTTTGTATTTGGATCAAGTACTGACTCATTTGGTCAAGTCACTACTGGAAGTCTGTAGCAGAGCCAGGATGCAAATTTACCAAGAACCACAAATTTTCCCAGTTCCAGCCTGATCACAAGTATGTTTCTTTCTTTGCTTATTTGCTTATTACATTATAACTTTCTTCATGTCTGATTCATAGTAGAATGTCAGAGGGAGGCATTAACTCTTTTTTTATAAAAGCCTGCTGCTTCTGCTTCTATCAGCTCTGATACGATTGCAATACGTGGGGATTACAGCTACACTACAATCTAAGGCAATCAGCAATGTTTCTTTCTTATACACTCAGTTCTCTGCTCTGGCTGCAGTTGTTCAGGGCTTTTTAACTGTTCTTAAATCTTTTATCCCAGAGGCACTAACACTGTTGCTGATGGGCTTGGCTGTGGCCAGCAGTGGGTTTGTTTTGGAGCCGGCTGGCATTGGCTCTGTTGGACATGGGGAAAGTGTCTGGCAGCTTTTTGTAGAAGCCGCCCCTGCAACAAGCACCATCTCTACCTCTTATCTTGCTGCCATAACTTTGCCACACAAACCTAATAAACAGAAATTTTAAAAGACCTCCTTCTACAGTAAGGAGAAAACTAGGAAAGGTATCTCAGAGTGCCCAGAAAGTAGTAGATGCCTTCATGTAGAGAACAGAACCCCACTCCCAATATCTCATTTTGGGGTAGGTTCAACTGTCTAAGTTTCATGCAGTCTATTGTCATGCTACTGATCCTGATGGGTGCTTGGACACTGAGTGCGGACTCACAGTGTCTTGAATCTGGACTATATATAACCACTGAAGGTATCACATATAGGTCTATTTCAAATACCTTCAAATGTTAGTATAGGCAACCTTTTAAAGAAGAGTTTCTGTATCTTCCTGTCCTTCGACTTCTTTCCCTTGTAAGAACTCACCGGAATGCTTCCCAAGGGTAGAATTGAGCTGCCAATATAGAGGGTTTTTCTTTTTTGTTTTTGATGACCTCCAGTGTTTCACCTGACCAAACCAGGATTAGATGAAAAGTCAGGAGTTTGTCAGAAAGTCAGTGTTGTATTTGTCCAACTTACATGAATATCCTTGATATCTTAAGAGACCTCAAACGACACTAGACGTCCATGTGTGGACTGCTTAATCCTGCCCTTACTTTCAGTCTTACCTCTCTACTTCATTACTCTGATCTGATAAGATCCTTGTGTAGCTTACGTTGCTTTTATATATGTGCATGGCCCTAAATCCACATCATGGTTTCATAAACATGTCTAAATATTCACACTGGAAACTTAGGACTGCATACTTTTTCCTATATTTTCTTATAATAATAATAATAATAATACAGCTTTTCAATACTAAACATATATTTTAACATTTTGAAACTATTACCAATTTTCTAGTACATGAATTATTAGCTAGTCTTTATTACAATATTCACTGTTATCTAATTAAAATAGAGGTAGTTTTACCCTCAAGACCATATCTCCCAGTGACAAAAAGCCATTGAAAAATAAAGAGCTTTTTCATTTTTGGACAAAATACTGTGTATTCTCTAGATGAATTATTCTTTCTAACAAACTTTTTCTTGCTTCTTAGTAAGCAATGGGATATACTGGGCAAATAATGATGAGTAAAGAAAAGATCTCAAGAAAACAATGAACTGATCTTGTTTAATTTAAAGAAACAACTAACCAAATGACATGTGAAAAACACACATTAAATAATATTATTGAGGAAGCTAGTTAGAAATGTTTAATTTCATTTCATAAAGGTAAAGGAAAAAAGGATAATTCATATTAATGGAAATGAAAGCTGCTAAAAGCAAGTAAAATTCATAATTTTTTTTAGTAGAATTTATTACTCTAATTATAATCAATATCTTGTCAGGATTAAAAGAATTTTACAGGGACTGCAGAAATATTACAATAAAATTTTTATAAAGAAAACAACTTCAAGTTAATTTCAAAAGCCCTTTTACAAATGAGATATCAGTGTATGCCAAACATGGAAAGAGTGCCATGCGAACTATAGGCACCCTTACAAAGTGATAGGGAATAACAATGCTTCCTCACACTCCTGTCAACTAAGAAAGTAGATTTCTATATTGCCCTGAATATGCCAGACTGAAATCTATAAGTAATGCAGTAGCCGCCATGAACTGTTATCAGCTTTCTAGCAAAATATTTCAACCTTAAAATAAGGAGAATCAGGGATGAACTGAATCTCAGGAGACTGACTTTTTTTAATTTACTTACTCTATACTTTGTCTAAGGTAAAAAAAAATCAATCTATTATTATTATTATTACCCCTAGTAATGTTTAGGAGAATGCATTTTACTCCATACGGTGATACATTGTCATAAATTCTCAGAGGGCAGTCACAGCTGCTCAGGATACAACGAAACTGCTTATACTGTAGTGCAAACAGAAAGCTAACTTTTGCCTCTTAAAATATCAGAAAGAAAAAAAAACCCTTCAAATTTTTTTTTTAAAAATGACAGAATTATCTGTAGTATAACTTAAACCACTATTATGAACTAACACCATTGTGAAATTAAATTTGTAATAATTTGTCACTTTTATGGGCCTGAACTTGCTATTAATACCTGCTTGCAGCATTTCTTCCACGACAAAATTTCTCTGCTTCTTTGGACTTCTGATTTATTAACAGAAATAAATATTTCTAATTATAATACTGTTTATTTTTAAATTTTGAACTTTATATATTCCAGAAGTCCTTTTCTGATCCGCTTTTAAGGTAATCAGCCATTGTTAGATGTTTTTATCCCCTTCTAAGTTGATTTCTCATCCCATTAACAACAAATGTTTTGCCCTAAAGTGGGTCATGCTAAGCCCACAATTATATGGTTTTGATGTTTAGTTATTATTGGTATTATTATTTTTTATAATCAGCAAAATAATAATAAATTAAAGAGAAATTCAATACTTCCATTTAAATCTCTTTCAATTGTGTTTCTCAGTGAAAAACCCAAGTGTTTTTAAACATTTCATATTAAGACTAAGAAAAGTGTCATGTTAGGAGCTGCTACGACAAACTGTGATAAAAGAAACATATGGTACTTTTGCAACTCAGAATACCCCTTTGACTGCCTTGGACTAAAACTAGTAAACGTATAATAAAAATAAAGGTTAAGAGAAAGTGTAGTTAACTTACTGATGTACCATTTTTAACAGAGTTTTTCAAAACTATACGACATATCATAAAACTAAATAGGCAGAGAATACTAACTTGATCAGAGACAAAAACTGACTGCTGCATAAAACATTAGGAATTTTATTCCTAAGGCGATTTGGTTTTTGGGTTTTGGTGGGGTTTCTTTGAGATACTGCCCTGATCATGGTGCTAGTCCATAGTTCCCATTGAAAAGAAATCCTGGTGCAAACAGGAGCTGCAGTACATGCAAATAAGTCTTCCAGTCTAGAATCAGGTGATATGGTAAAACACACCAAACTGTATGTTGACCCTAGAGTACCTAAGCTACCTATTATCAGCAGTAATAAGTCCCTCTAGTCAATAAGAAAGAAACAATCAATTTTTAACTCTGCTTACTTTTTTTTACTTTTAGAGTTATACAACTTTTTTTACTTGCTTGATCTTATCTCTTGATTAATGTTCCTTACTTAAGCCATTCTCAGGATTCTCTGCTTCTCAATTAAATTTCAGATTACCAAGATCAGTCAGATTTGTCCATAATGAAATAAAGGGGATTATACATAAAATTAATTAGGGGCATTCAGTTTTAAAATAGACAAAATTTTACTCCAATTTATCTTCTGCTCACGACTTTCCATTAAAACTTTTGAGCCTTCATGAATAAAACCCTGAAATAAGTAGATCAAAAATTCTGGGACATCAACAAATTTCAGCAGCCACACATGCACATACATGAATATTTTCTCATAGCATGTTAGTGAAGTAAGATCAAAGTCCTTTGAAACTTCTCGGTTATCTATCTGATTCTTTTTTCAATTAGATCAAAATAAGATCTTCAAACTGAATACTTGGATGCTGCCATATACAGAGGTTATATTTGCCCCCCACGTGCCTACAACTTTAATTGTGGGTATGTACAACAACTCTAAAATGAAGAGTCTAGTACACTTTTTAGATCTTCTGAATAAACAAAATACAAAGATAATCATCAGGCTCCTCTACCTCCTATGTCATATATCTAGACTCTGCAAACATGCTCTACCTGTGCTGCAGGCATGTTGCAATGAAATTTATAAACATTTACAAAAACATGTTCATTTAAAAAGATATTATTGGAGTAGACTGTCTGCACCCTCAGTGTTCAAAGAGGCTTTAATTGTCCTTATCCAACTCAGTGTGAAGTCTCCACCCACTCCAATGACAGCCAGGATGTGAAATTCAATTCTCTATAATCTGAGGTGTCCAACTTAGCTGTAAATGTCTACATTTGAGCTGACTGACCTGGCTTTTTTAATAATCAGTAGGAGTCTGGAGTATGATTCAGTTCCTTAGCCACAATGTCTTGTGCTGTTTGAGAGGTACTGGAGGATCCCTGAGTCACTTTCTGCTTTTGAAAGGCATAGGACCTCTGTAAAATCTGTGATAGGTAAAAATTACTATTTCCCTTGTGTTTTTGTCTTAAATGTAGCTAAACTCACCACAAAAGCACCCATGTTTTAAATAATCCTGTCTTATCATGTATAGTATAGGCAACTTTCATGCTTAAATGAAAATTCACATAGTACTTAAAAGGTCAGTATTATGATATGAACTTGTGAAAATTTGTATCAGTACCTTCCTAGAGATATCTTTTCACCCAGACCCGAGTGGGTGGAACAGTTATTCCCCTGTACAAGCCTCAAACTGATTCCTGATATTTAGATCCCTCTTCTGCAAGGCAAGACGTGAACTGGACTCCCTATGGGTTCATTTTGTCTCACTGTGTTTGATTGCTTTAAATGTTATTTTAATCACCAATACAAATTATACCTTAAAACAATGAACTGGATGCTGCTCAGTTGTTTCTAGGCTTTTAAAGGTCTAGGTTTTCGAGCAGAAGAAAAGGGCTTGCATCTTGCTGCTGCACTAGGTTGGTGTAGTGGTTTGAGCCAGGTTTTCCCCCTGAAACTAGGAAAGTGGTAACCCCCAGGGGGTGGTGACCCTTGGGGCTTGACCCAATCAGTGCTCCTGCAAAATATAAACATATCTCTCTGGACCGGAAAAGAAGCAGTGGTGGTCATGTTGTAGAGGCCACGAGGAAGGGGCTCCGGCCCCTTGGGGGGCTCTGCCCCCCCCAGCCCCCGGGCTGCAGGGACTCGGAACACTGTTAGCTGGGCTGAGTGCCTGTGGCTAGGAGCTGGGGGAGTTTCTCCCCGGTAGGCAGCAGTGGGAGATGCTGGGAGCAGCAGCAGAACAGCAGTGTCTGAAGAGCAGTGGGAAAGAGCCAACTGATAAGAACCGAGGAAGCAGACAGAAAAACTTCTGCGAGCCGAGTAAAGAGAGGAAAAGAGCCAGCAGCAGAGAACAGGAAGAGAACCGAGACCACTGCAGAGACAGAGTTTCGGGGGGTAAGAACCGAATAACCAAAACCCCCAAACTCCCTTGGAGACTCCTCGGAGAGAGAGGAGGATGATTGGACTCACTTGAAAGAGTCTTGGAGTACAGTATGCACTGCTGAGAGGAGCTAAGAAGCTCCGGCCTCCTGAGAGATAAGCCAGGACGACCAAAGGAATGTGTGTGTGTGGGGTGACCTTGGCCCCCCTGCTGCAGCTTCAGAGAAGCTGGCAGCCATCTTGGTGCAGAGCACAGAAGCTCTGTGAAGGGGCTTGACTCCCCTGAGGATACCAGACCGTCACGAAGACCCCGGTGCTTCGTGATATGACCGTGGTGGAGCAACCTTGTCTGGGGTGAAGCAGCCCACGGAAAGACCCTTCGTTTGGCGTCGAGGGGCCGAGAGGGGCTTGGAGACTCCCCTCGTGTGCATTGGTAAGGATCCAGCTGCAACTGCTTCATGAAAGACACAGACAGCCTGCTGCCTAGAGAGACCTGTTGCTGAGAGACTGGAAGGGGTCTTTTCTTCTTCTTCTCTCCTGGACTTTTATTTGGAGGGAGAAGAGATTTGGCCCATTGTAAATATTATTGTCATGGTAGAGATAGAAATGGAGTTAAGATTATATGGAGTGTATTATAGTATTTATTTATGTGTATAGTCTTTGTAATATATTCCTTTCCCCCCATATTGAGTCTTGTGTTTTTGTCTGGAAAACCCATCTCACATGGGGTTGAGATGTGGGAGGGGGGCTAGGAATCAGAATTGGATTTTGGGCTGTCTCAAACCATGACAGTTGGATTACAGACATGCCAAGAAGACCGCTTACTGTGGGCCGGCTGAACTGCATCCCGCTTGGCTTAGGCTCTGGAGACTACGGACAAAGTTGATCAGACAGCAGGTGTCCATCGGCTTTTTTTTTTATTCATACTGTCTTTATGTGTCTGTATTTTCTAAATTACTATAGAGATTTTAGCCTCTCTTGTGCTGAAGTCTTGTAAAAACATTTTCTCTTTGTGGTGCAGTGTATAACTTGTTTCATGCTGAGACAGAAATACAAGGAGAAAATTGCTTCCAGCAATATGTTTCCACTTCAGACCCCTCAAGTGTTTGTTGATTTAGGCCTATCTATACTAAAATGTGAAAAAAAAAAAGAAAGTAGATTTAGCTTTTTTATTATTTTATTTTTCTACTTGAAGCAGATTTAATTTACTCTAGTGGTTAAGGTAAAGGTGAAGATGAAAACAAAAACTGTTTTATAAAAATAGTTCAAAAATTATCTGGATGATAAGTAGAATTTCAAAAGTATGTTGTTTAGACTGAATTTTTGGGATCAGAATAAGCAGCTGTAATATTAAATAAAGAGTTGACAAATATTTAAAGTTTTATTCTTTTTTCAATCAATGCTTTTTTTTTTTTCAATAAATTCAGGCAGTTAAATAAGGGACTAATTTTTCTGTTTCCCCTCATGTACTGAATGTCTATCTTGTTCAGCCAACATATTGCCAATTAACAGATTCAGATAGCAATATTCACATCTAGAGAGGCAAAGCAAGTTACAGAACAGTAACCAGGGAAAGCTATAGATCTTGACCCAGTGTACATAATTTTGAAATAAAAGTCTAAATATTTGCGGCTGAGTTGCCAAACACTTTAGATGGGCAATTCAAAGTTCTCTGGAGCTGTTATTCCACAACTAATTAGTTTCTGCAGTGAAAAGAGTATAGTTTTCTTCTGCCAAATACAGTGTTTCTGCAGCATCTGATGGTATTGACATTATCAATTAGATATCATTCTAACACACTTGCAATTCATCCATATGTCCAGTAGGCCTCTGTTACACTTGCCCAAATCAATAAATAATCAGAACTGCATCATTTTCAATAAAGTTCTCTTGCTTTTTCGATCAGAAAGCAGTAAAGATATGTCAAAGTTTATTCTACAATGTATTCTTTGAAATGACACAAAAAAAGTTGTTTCTTTTAATAAAAATATTTTCTCTGTTTTTAACACTGTAGATACTGTTTTCTACTAGGTCCAAGGTTTAGGATTCCTATACAGAGCAGATTACGTTTTGACATTTGCAGTAGTGTAATCAGTCTGCATCCTACCAAAGAACAAGTGCGTAACATTCATGTCCAAAGAAGAGCAAGGAAGCTGGTGAAGAGTTTGGAGCACAGGTTTCATGAGGAGCTGGGGTAGTTTAGCCTGGAGAAAAGGAGCCTGAGAGGAGACCTTATCACTCTCTAACTTTGCCTGAAAGGAAGTTGTAGCAAGGTGGTCTCTTCTCCCAGGTAAGAAGTGACAGTATGAGGGGAAATGACCTCAGATTGCATCAGTGGAGGATTAGATTGACTAATAGGAAAAGTTTCTCCACCAGAAGGGTGGAGTGTTGGAACAGGCTATTCAGGGAATTAGTTGAGTCACCATCCTGGGATGTATTTAAAAGACATGTAGATGTGGCACTTACGGACATTGTTCAGTGGTAGACTGGGCAGTATTAGGTTTATAGTTGCATTCAATGATCTTAAAAGTCTTTTCCAACCCCAATGGTCCTATAATTCAATGATAGTTGAACTCCTGAGAGTTAAGTTATTGTGAAGATATTCTGACAAATAATTCTTTCTTTTTTCATCATGAGTGCTCAACATCAGTTACAGTTCAGCTGGAATAAGTTGTACAGAGAGTTTGTAGATTCACTGCTAGTGGAGATTTTCAAACCGCAGCAAGGCATGACTCTGAGAAACTTGGCTGAACTGCAAAGTTAGTTATGAGGGGAAGAGGAGGGCCAGGCACTGATCTCTTCTCTATGATGACCAGTGACAGGACCTGAGGGAATGGCCTGAAGTTCCAGGGGAGGTTTAGGTTTAGGTTGGATATTAGAAAAATGTTCTTCAGCCAGAGGGTGGCTAGTGATGGACTCTCCAGGGAAATGGTCACAGGACCACTGACAGAGTTCAAGAAGCTTTAGTTAGGAAGTTGGATCAAATGACTTCAGAACATATCTTCCAGACCAAATTGATTGTATTATTCTATTCTACTATTCTGTGATTTTATTATTCTAATATCTTAGAAATCAGAGCAAAATCACACTATTATATAAGAACTTGCAAAAAATGTTTCATTCTTACTATTAATCCTTCAAGGTAATATTAGAAGAAATTCATTTTTTTTTCCTTTCATTTTTTTCCTTAACTTTTGCTTTATCCAAACAAAGTAAATCCAAGGTCTGTACGCTTATGATAGAGTTCAAATCCCAGCCACAGAAACTTATTCATATTTGAAAAGAAGGTTCATCTCTAGTCTAAACTTAAAATTCTGATAATCCCAACTACTGTAATGTAAAGAGAGAAACCAGTGAACTTTGTATTTTTTGCTTAAAATCCAAATGCAGATTCTGTACCTGATACTTATTGCTTTGTAAACAAATATATTTTAAAATATTTTATCTTTAAATAGGAACTTACATATGTAAGAGAGGAGGTAAAGAAAGATTAAGTCCTATGAATGTTTATATTATTGAGATGAAGAAGCAATTCCACACTTCACTCGAACCTTTTCTACTAAACATAACAGTTCTGTCAGCATCACTTTTTATAGGATAGACTGAATTCCAGAATGATTCTCTGAAATCCATCTTTGTCATCTGGGAGTGATGAATAATCTTGTGTGTGCATTTGTATACAAATGTGTACAGATTTTGTACACTTGTATGAGTGTTTGTGTACAGCTGCCTACATTTGAAAAGATTAGAACTTCCAGCTTTAGCACTTTTTTTGTTATGTTACATGACAATTGGGAATTTGAATGTAAGAATAACATTTTATATTGGTAGATATGAAAATTTTTAACAGTTGCCAGAGATAACTAAATCAAGTAAATCAGAGTGAAATCTCCAGATTCAAGTAATGTATAGCTATAGATTAGATGTGCCTATACAAAATTTTATCAGTTATTTTAATAGAGCAAGGCAATATTCAGAGATGATGTAGTTCTATGAAGCTTTACACTGTAAAAGAGGTTGCAGAATTCTAAACTGTCATAGAGACATTCAGTCTTATGAGTAGAAGAGACTACCTTGAAGGAGGGACCATAGCCTAGAATTTTTCCACAGCTCTATCCCTGCTACTCAGATCTTTGTGGTGGATTAAAACTTCTAATACTAAACAAATATTCCTATATAATATTTCCAGTCAGTTTTAGAAACTACAATAAGATGGGCATTTTCAGGAGATTTATCTGTCTTAACATCAGATATAGTTAAGTGTGAGCTAATCACTTTTACTTTCTGTTATATCACCTAACTGCAGACTTCTAATATATAGAAAAGTGGTAAAAAATTCAATTACCTCTACCATCTGTGGTGTGAAGGAGGAACTTCTGAATGGTAACCTATCTTAATCCAAAGACAGATTTAAAGATTTTTCTCTCTGATGATACCTATTTCTTGCACAGATTAAGAGAGGAACCAGTATGGGGCTTTGTTTTCTGCTGTAAACACTGTTGACAGGACAGGGTTGTTTTAGTTATTGCTGAGCAGTGCTTAGACAGCCAAGGCCTTTTCTGTTCCTCATACTGCCACACCAGTGAGGAGACTGGGGGTGCACAAGAAGCTGTGAGGGAACACAGCTGAGACAGCTGATCTCAACTCACCACAGGGATATTCCATGTCATATGATGTCATGCTCAGCAACATAACTGGTAGGTGGAGACTGGTAGAGGCTGCCATTGCTCCAGTACTGGCCAGGTATTGGTTTGCTGGTGGTGAGCAACTGCTTTCTTTTACATCTCTGGGTTTTATTTTCCTCTCTCTTCATTGGTTTTCTTACCTCAGATTTTTTCTTTTCTCTTTTTTATTTTTTCCCCCTTTCTTAAACTGTTTTTCTCTCAATCCTCAAGTTTTCTCACTTTTACACTTCTGATTCTCCCCCATCTTACTGTGGGCAGTACTGAGCAAGTAGTTGTGTGGTGCTTAGATATTGGCTATGGTTAAACCACTACGTGTGCAAAGTGAAGACACTGATTGTTCCATAGATCCATAATATTTAGAGTTAAGGGTGGATGCCTGAGTTGAAACAGGGGAAGTTAGCCACATGCAAGAGTATGTTGAAATTGTCAGCTCAAAGACTCTGCAAGGAGAAAGTTGCATTTGGTGATGAAAACAGATTATTCTGTCTGTAACTAGCTCTCACCCTTTTGATGCCAGATGCATATTATTTTCATTCATACAGCACCATAAATTATTTTCTTTCAATTTCTTGAACAGTTCAAAGCTATATAGCATGCATATATCTTTTTTCAGTCTTTGAACTTTTTTGAAAGCTATTTTGGACTGTCATTATCTTTCCCTGTCGAAACTGTCAAGTTCCATTAAAAATGAAACAACACATTTCCTTAGAAATATGGTACTTGTTGTTATGAAAAGGGAACAACTTGACCTTACTAATGGGTCAGCAAGAGCATTATCTGAGTGTTTTCAGATATGGAAATGTACAGAATATTTGTTATGACCTTTTCAGATTTCAGGTTCATATTATTGGTTGAGATCACAAATCAAGAAATACAGAAATTTAATACAAGTAAGGAAAGAATCATATTTGTAGCTGAAGTTTAAAAGAAAGTAAATTGCTTAACCAGTTGAAGTCACCACCTCTGTATCTGTATTTGATGAAATGGTAAATTAGTTTGTAGTAGTGAGCCACCTGAGTAAATACCTTTTTCTTTTTCAGTTTGCTTCACTATTGAAGTTCCCCTACATTATTAGTGGAAAGAAGAGGCATGGTTAAGAGCTTAAAAGAGGAAAGTTTATTTTGCTCTTCCAATCTACTGCTAGAAACACCTGGAAAGGTCATGGAATTATTTATATTAGGAAGTTATAAAATGTGTTTTTAAAGGAAAAAATACATTGCTGTGCCTTTTTAGGCAGTGAAGTCTAGTTTATTCTTCAGCAGGTGTTACATATGCAAAACTTGCATCTGAAGCATAGCTTTTATTCCCTTTTAGACTCACGGGAAGAAAAGTAATTAATCATATAAACAATGAATTTCCAGTCTTCTTTTTTGCTTCAGCAGTAAACAGTTAATGACACAGACTAGTCTTTCAAAACAGATCATGAGCAAGGAAAGCATTTTGCATATGGTGTGCATTAAAGAGTATGTTACATGCATATGTTGATATACATATATACAGATATATATATAAAACATATTATAGAATATGTTTAATATATATGTACATACACACTTATATGGAAAAGACCTTTAAGATCATATGAAGAAAAGGTAAAAATATGTCATATTATTAAGCTTAAAAAGGGGTTGCTGCTCTGTTGTTCAGTCCAGGTATGAGAAACAGAAATGGGAGAGGAGTGACTTTTTTCAGAGCTGTAGTTGAAGTAATGTGACATACCCACCCGTATTAGGACTTACTTTACAAGGTGAAAATGCTCATGCTGAAGCCAGTAGATAATACACTGGGCACTTGCAGGGGTGGAGTGGATCTGTGCTCATTCAGTGTATAATTATAGTGAATAAAGGATGACTCTTTCAAATCTGACATGTATTCCTCCTTGAGTGTCTGATATGCATAACCCTAGGATGATGTATAGTACACTGGCTATAGCTGACTATATTGACAAGGCAAAAAATATCAAAGAAAGGCAAATTTCAAATGTGAATCTCCAGCCAGTTTCCTGAGACAAGATTCTCTTCTGAGAATCTATCTTTATTTTCCAATTTTATTTTTTAATAAAATAATTCTATGTTTCTATATTAAACTGACAGCATCACAGAGAGGTAATTCAAATATATTTTACATGCCTACAATCTGTTAATTGGCTTATTATATGGTTTATCTGTGTTATTCTGTCCCAAATACTAAAAAGTAAGTATACACTGTTTAAATTTATCATGATTTTAGTGCAGCTCTTTTTCTCTTTTCCTACTTTCCTAGTCTTTCGTAATATTAGATTACATGATTTTTTATTTTTAAAATGCAATCTTCATTAAAAAGACAAAATGTACTCAAGATAGTTGAGAAAGGCAATGTCATAACAAGAGCTATAAAGAATCTTTACCTGCACACAAGAATTTCCTTCTCTGAATTCAAGACTTGTGTTTCTTTCCTTGATTCTGCCTCCCTGTTGAATTTTCTGCTGTTACTGAAGCATCAGCTGTTTTCTTGTTTATTTGTGCTACAAGTATATAACAACAGCTGTTCAGACAGTGATTATAGTAGTCTACTGCAAAATTGTGATGAATAATCAGTGTACTCACTGTAGAGCAGACTGAAAACCAGAAAAAGGTACTATGACAATGCTGCTGTTTTTTATATTTTTTTTTAATTTAGGTTTGAAGAAAACTAACCTTCTCAGACTGAAAATAACAACTACTGTAAATGTAGCAGCCATTTGAGCATACAGCACTAGGACTTGATCCTAAGACTCAAGTTAGTTCCCTGAAAAATTCTTGATAACTGATTTTTTTAAAAATTATATATTTGTCTTGTGAAATTAAAACCATTTCTGTTCTTTGCTTCATTACTGTGGAATAAATATGCTGGACCAAATTATTTATAGTACCAGAGGTAGGTCTTCAACTCTATAGCAAACCTGTTCCTGTAGAAGGCCTCATTAGGTTGTGCGTACAAAAACCAAACAAAACAGGCAAATTACAAGACTGCATAAAAATATAATTCTGAATTAAAATGTATGTATAATTTTGAATTAACCTAATTACTTAAGTGAACAAATTTTATAGACTCAAGAATGGATTGAAGGTATATGCCTACCTGTACAATATATTAGTTTTCATCACCCTGGAAAAGAAAAACCAACTTCTGGATTTAGAACAAATTTAAATGAGATTAAAAGGTATTGAAGCAAAATAATTTTCTACAATTTTATAAGGAACAGCTTGCCAACAATGAGATGGGCAAGTTTGTTTCTAATATATTTTTTATTTTTTAATTTATTTTAACAGTTGAGTATGTTGATGTATTCTTCAAAAGTATGTTGATGTATTCTTCAAAAGTATGTTGGAAGTTTAAACGGAGATAACCCAAATTTAGAATATGGTCACACAAACAAGTCTGACACCTTTAAATTTTCTTGAAGTTAATTTTCCTTATGTAAGAAGCATTCTTAAAGCCAACCTGACTATTTATTGAAAGTAACATGTACAAGAAGTGGTTTTTAATCTTTTGTTAAAAAGCTGAAAAGATCAGTGCAATTTTCAAAAAGCATAGTCATTATTAAAAATTAAAAAATCACCGATTTCTAAAAAAGTCACTGATTTATGATATATGGAGGTGTCTTTTTTAAGGAGTATGCCAATAAGTTAGATTGTGATACAGAAACATCTCTGATGAAATAAATAGTAGGTACAATTGCAAATAAAGTAATAGAAGAGGATGAGATGGCTTCTACTGACAAATAGAAATCCTTCCAGAAATGTTTTTGTCTAAGACATTCTAAATCAATAGACAGTGATAATGACAAAATATTAGGTAATGGAGAAAAAAGAGGGAGAGTTCTAGATGCTGGTTTATGGTCCTGCTTGAAGCAGAGAGTCATTGTTTCTTTAGTCCAAAGCAGTTGCAGAAACATAAGCAAGAACTCAAAAATGGGAACTAAGAGAGTTCCCAGCTTAATACACAAACAAGTATGACTCCATATTATTAAAAAACAGTTCTCAATAGGAAGGAATTCTAGTACCCAAACTTCACTGGTGAAAGTACAAGGAACAGTGTGGTATGCTAAATCCTGAAGCCAGATCAGAATAATTGTGAGATTCAAGCTTTAATCATGCACAGGCAAAAAGCTGGAACACCTGAGGCAAGTTCAGTTAGAAAAGAAACAAAGATATGTCAAACACTTTAACTGCTGACAGTTATCCTTGAGTTGTTTATAACAACTCTTCACTATTCATTCTAAGTGATTGATCACCCAAGTCACAATAGTTTCTGAACCCTCTTTTGGATTAATGAAACAATTCAAATAGAAGAAACAAAGAGTAATGAATGGTAAATATACTCCAAACTTTGGTTTAAAACTCATCAGGTGGTTAAATTCCTTCCTTAAACTGGTACAAAGAATTTAGTGAAGGTCACAGAAAGCCTACGACAAACTGGGACTGCTGCTCAGTTTTCAACTATGAGACATTTTACATTTTATAAAACTGCTAATCACAACCTGGAAACCATGGCATGAAAATTGTATGCATCTTTTGATACTGAGGTGTAAAATGAAACAATTTTTGTTGAGCTTGTTAAGTCTTCTAGTGTGGAAAACAGGTGAAGTCAGATACCAAAACCTACAGATTGCTGCTGAAATTCCACATATATATTAATTGTGGTGTCTTATTTCTTGGAAGACAAGTTATTTATTGTAGCTTTCAAAATGATTTACACAAATATAAAAATAATTATCAAAATCTAATTTTAATGGCCTGTAACTATAATTCATTTATTATTTAAATTATTAGCTTGCTAGAGGGAATTTAATTGTCAAATTTCAGCTGAGAGAAGTGATATGTACAAAACTAAGTTGCTTTCCTTTTTACTGTGTGATTGCTCAAACACATTGGGCCTGAAAGATAGATCGTTCCTGTCAAACTACGAACTACATTTTAACTTCAGACTATAGTTGTTTGTATCATCTTTTATTAGTATGTAGGAAATTCCTGCTTCCTATCAGAAAGGAAAGTTCCTTGGAAATATTGAAATAATTGATCAACTAATTAGCATCTTTTATATGAAGTCATGGTTGCTGTTTAAAGTGATACTTAGGCTTCAACAAATTATATTTGTGTTACATAGAAATCATAACTAATAGAGAAAATACAGTGACTACATATATTTTTTACATGATAATTTTCTCGTCCTTTAGAGATCTCCTCTGCTTGTTAAGTGTGTACACAAAACTCTGGACACAGAGTCAGAAAGAAAGGTAACATATAAACAGCTCATTAGAGGGAAATTAATGGATATAGTTAAGCATTTCTGTAGAACTCTTTACTTCCTCCCATAGCTCCCCTGGTCTTATGTTCCTAATTAGTTAAATTTAATATACTTTGAAAGCGACTCAGATGGTTTTTTATTTGCCTGTACAAATGTAGCGTATGGTGTATTTGCACCACCAAACTGTATAGCTAATCAGTCAGCTGGATAAATTAGAATGGTAGCTTGTATAACTTTGTATCTATATCTTTTTTGAGCCACCAAATGGGAGAATTACTCTTTCTGCTTATATTATAATAGATGATTATTTACATTTCTTTTCTCATTTTGAAAGTTATAAATGCTTATGAAATGTAGCTATTTGAATTAACTTTATTTATTAAAAAACAAACAGAACAAAAAAAAAACCAAACCAAAATTTAAAAAAAAAACAAACCACCACACATCAAAAAAGAATCAAGCTGTGGAAAATTGTGCACATCTGACTTTATAGTAGAGGTGGACCTTTGTGAACTTGTCTGTGTGCCTCAGTCTTTGTATTTCACTCTTCACTTACAGACATTTAGGTTATAAAATATCATGTCCATTACTTCCAAGGGTTATAAATTCAATTACTCAAACAAAATAAGATGGCATTCAATATTATATTCCCATCTCCCTTCAGGAATCACCACAGCTACCATAATGTCATAATAGTTGATGTAGTTTATGAGGGCGTGTGGAAGACAGGACAGCATTTCACAGTAATTTCATTCAACAAGTTATTTTCCCAGGGTGTCAGTTAGTCTTAATGTGAAGAAATTAGAGTATTCAGGGAGGTAAAAAATTCTGCCTGGAGCTAGATGTGTTGCTCTTGGTTTGTTTGCTTTTTTTCAGCTGATGCTGCAGAGTAACAACAAATAAGTGAAAATTTGCATGCATTAAACCCAAGAAGGGAAAGGAAATCTCCTTGTCTGAAATAAAAAAACAACTGACTGTATTCCCTGAGGACAGAACTCTTTTCTTTTTTTCTGTCAGTTTTTTTGTCAGAAAGGTGGGCACTTGATTTCAGCTACCTGAAAAGGTCAAGACATTAGGGAAGAAAAAGCTAAGTGTACTCCAATTCAGTGAGAAGAATCCTGAACTCTTCGATCCTACCTAAAAAAAAATCCCTGAATATAAAACTCTAATACTTCAAATCACTGATGTTAGTTTTGTTACCCTATGATTCCTTTGTTTTCTTTAGTTTATGTATTCCAGTCCATGAAAGGTAAATCCCAAACTACTATGCTTCAGGTAGATGTACACTTTGGAAATAATTCTTTTCCCTGGAATTCTTAAAAAGGAAAATTATCCCAGATTTTTTTCTGAAGAATATTGACCTTTCTCTTTTTTCACTTAATTTTTGTCCAAAGGAAATAAAACTAACATGAAACTGGGGACTGGTCTAATCTTCATTTCTAGTGCTGATAAATCAGAAATAGTTTTTAAGATATTCAGGAAATGAGAAAAAAATATATGCCAACAGAAGAAGAAGTTTATGCAGTAGTGTTCGGTTTCTATTTTGTGAGTTTCTAGATTTTCTGTGAACAAGGTCACAGAACACCTGGAAAACTTTTAAGAAACTTGAGAACTTCTGTTGCTGTCAGGTAAGGATGAGGCAAAGGGAGACACAAGGGGGCTGGCCCAAGAAATCTGTAGTAGCTTCTGGCAAGCATAACCAGCTGCCCTAGATCCAGGGCACTGGGAACCTTTATTGCAGGCTTCCTGATTAGGGAGGGTCAAGCACCCTTTAGCTAGTGCTGAGGAGAGGACTGTGTATAAATCAGATCCAGAACACACATCCCAGACAGAGGAGTCAAGGAGCTAATCAACATTTAATTTTACAGTACAGCTATCAGAGGTTGGGTAGAGCTCTGTCACCTGGTATTGTGAGAAGGGTAAAACCTCCACCTTTTTCAAGGTTACCCTAGCTAGAAATCCAGGTGAGATCAAGCTGGATTACACATCTGTTGTTTAATGGACTTGAGAAATTGTTATGCATCAGTAACTCTCACAATGGATGACTGTTGTATATGTTGATATTTTTCTACAGTTTATCTACCAGATGCAGGCAGACCTGTTATTCATCTATACCAATCAACTTAAAACACTAATAACTTAAAAAATAGTTTTTCTCATACTTTTGTTAATAATAGCTAACTTAAAATTTATTTTGGTTATAACAGATGAGGTATAGAAAAACACAAAGTCATATTTTAATGCATTTATGACAGTAATAGTTACACCGTAATTGAAAAAAAAAAGAGCAATTCTCTTTGCATTCTCAATACTTCTGTTGTACTGAGGCCATGAATGTAGTATAGAACATCTATAGTGTGAAGACTCTGGGGAAAAATCTATTTGAGATAATTGTTGTGGTTTTATTTTTTTTCCTAATGGAATAGCGAGCAGAGTTTATAGAGATGTAAGATGGTAGATTTGAAGTCTTTTTCATTACTATAAAAAATCTGGGAAAGCAAAAGAATTATTCTGTAGTTCAAAATATCAAGAAATGTAGATGACAAGAATGATCTTTTTTTACTTTAAGATATAAAGAGTTAAAAGATATTAACTGTATTTTCCAGGTACTGAAATCTCTTTCACCCCAACTTCATGTACTCAAGAATGCTAGTAATTTTAAACTTGAGAAATTATTTGGGCACATAGATTTCCTTGTTATTATTTTCCACCATGTGTAAGATTTTCAGCATGTATTAGATTTTCTCGTCATGTGTAAGAACCAACAATATTTTATTCAGAATTTTCAGTTCTTAACTCTGTCTTGGAAACTAAACCCTATGCGTCACAGACCTGAACTTGTGGGTGCCTTAATTTTGCAAATAGAGCAGTGCGTGCTCCATATGGAAACAGTGAATTTCACAGCTGAAGCTCATATACTGTTCTGCCTTTCAGCTACTAAATATAAAAGCTGTCAGAATATCTAACAGAAACATTTCTGTCAATGTGTAGAAGGGAAAAGTCAATATTAAGTTAAAATGAAATGAATTTCACTTGTAGGGAAAACAAAACAGGATATGTAAGTGGGAGTGAGTGCAATCAGTGATGCTTACTTCTACATAATTTGATTAAAAACTGTTAGTTCTGAAGAGGCACAACCCAAAGAAATTATTCTGAAAAGTTAGGATGAAGAAGTACTCTTATGAGAAGACACAAGTATCATTTTGATGATGTTGCATTGCAACAAAGTAGTTATATCTGTCTAATAGATGAGTTGACTAAAATTTATAGCACATTGTGGAATATATCTGTCTCGAAAAAAATGTTATATGCCCACTCTGAATGTTGTTTTCCACTGAGCATCATTATTTCTACTTAATTTAGACTGAAAAAAAAAATAATGTCATTTGGATAACAGTTCCACACAGTCAGACTATTACGAGAAGAAATAAATAGACCTGGAATTTTGTTGGAACATCGACGTAAAAATCACATTTCTATCATCTTCAGTTTACTCATACATGAACAGGGATATAGATAATGGATGGTAGGAGAGAGGATAGAATAGTCTTTTTTATTATCTTAGTCTATTTATACAATTACATGGGTAATAAAAAATATCTCCCCACTCCCCCAAAAAAATTGTTTGCAAGTGAAGTTCCTGGAAACTTCATTAGTGTAGTATTTTTTTCATTATGACGATTAAATTCAGTAGTGATAAATGATTTAGAAATAGAACTTAAAAAATTTGTTTTAACAAGCCTCCAACAATATTTGATTTAAGAAGCTTTTAAAAATAGTTCTTGCAGAGATACTACCATTATTTAAACATATTCGGTAATGTAGTATTTGGTGTGTATCTGTAGATTGAAAGCATATTTGAGAATTTCCAATTGAAATCTACTGAATGTATATACCAATTCTGAAAATTACACTGCTGTCTAAGTAAAATTTATTCCGATACAGCAAAATTTATAGAAATAATGTTCATTGTCACCTATGATATTTAGCTACTATAACTAATACTTACATACATATTGAGACAGATATTGACTGAGGGAAATTATTCCACAGACTTCAAGCCTCAGGCCTTGTATCAAGCTCTAAAACAAACTCAGCTAAAGTTCTTCCCTGGAACCGCAAACTTTCCCAATCTCATTAATGCAACTGTGACTGTGATATGTCACACTTGAGAAATATGGTGCATATTGATACAAGGATTTAGGTCCAATACTCATTAAAAGCAGGATGGTAACATTAAATAGTTGGCAGTGAAACCAGGGAATCTGCAAACTGTGATATTTGTAGTGTTAGCAATGGATTTGAAGCCTTTTCTGATTCTCTTAGGCCATTGCTTCGTTAAATATCATCACAAACTAACTGCTTGTTAGAGCATAGACCTCAAAATAATACCAAACTTGTTATACTGGGCATATTGGATTTAAAGGGAAAGAAGCTATGTATATAATTTTAGAAACTTTAGATGAAGCTGAGATATTTTTTTAGGGGTGGTTTCTTTTTCTCTTTCTTGATCAAAATAATAGTAAAAGAACCCAATTAACAGTAAACTAGTCTTCTACAGTTCAACGTTAACATTGCTTCCAAAATGCTGCTGAATGTTAACAAAATAGGAGTTGGTATGAGAGCCTGAACAATTGCTTGTACTTTAGGTGATGTTTACCTTGAATGTACATCAAACAATTTGCAAACTCAGTGCATTAAGAAGGGATAACTAAATCATCATTAAAAATGATGCAAAAAAGTTGGTGCCAAGTTAAAACTTTATGCATAAATTTAATGTTGTCTCAGAATATTTTCTCAATCTTTGCCTGGCAATGTAAAGAGATATTAACACAGGAATATAAACCCAAAAGTTTTTACATTAACTAGCCTTCACAGACAGTTGATTGTATTGAAGACAGTGACATCAGGTAAAGCATATTTCCTTTCATTTGCTTCCAGGTTTAATAATATTTTCAAACAAGTATGATGAAATCAAGTGCTTGTCCTGCATGTACATATTGCTCAGAAAAATGAAATGACAAATTTAGCTTTTCTTTATAATTTGTTTTCATGTGCAGAGGTTATAACACTTTGCCTCACAAATCACTGACTATTAATTATAATACCCATGGACCTATACGGTAGATGTGGATGTACCTCATCTTATAAAATGAGGGTTACACAGTTCTGCTTGTCTCTTGGTTATATAGCTGTATTTCAAAATGGATACTTATTTATACAAAAACATTATAAGGCATAAAAAAATTTGCCCCAGATAGAAGCAGCTGCACCATGGTGGAGAAGTAGTCTCTATTGAATGTCCCTGTGTAGTGGGTTGGTTTTTTGGATTTTTTAGGCCTTCTTTAGCAACAGGGTCAGAAATCTAAGGAAGTATTCCATATCATCCCTTTCCGTAACACAACATATAAAAAGGCGCAGATAAGTTGAGTTTGCTCTCTTCGCTCTTCCGGTGGCTGAAGGTGACAGGTCTCTCCGTAGATGGTTTTTGCTTGTTTAGGCCAAGGCCTGTCTGCTCCAACCTGCCATTATCTCCGTTCCCTTCGGAAGGCATGGGGAGTTAGTTCTGCTGTCTTGTTCAGGGAAGTATGTAATCCGTTTTTGTATTTATTCGCTAGCTCTCTATTAACGGGTATATTTGGAGGATATTTGGTTTTAGTTTTTTTTTATCCCTGTTTCCCCCTCCCTTTCCCCTTTTTCCCCCTCGGGGGCTCCCTATTGTATATAATATATTCAAATTGTATTTATAATTGTAAATATATATAATATATGTATATTTGATATAATCCCGCTTCGTTTGGACTTCATTCAGTTTTTTTTCTGTGGTTCGTTTTTTTTTTCCCTCGCTTAGGGAGAGCAGGAGGGGGGAGGAGACAGCTTGGACTTGATGGGAGAGCCAGGCCAAACTGATACACCCTGTGGGCTTTATACTAAGAATGCAACACTTCATCTAAAGAACACCAGTTGTGAGGCTCAAATTTTTATATGCTGTACTTGTTCTTTAAGGAGAAGATTATAATCAGAATGTTTGTTAATTTGGTACATCTCTTTGCAAATTTAAATATAAAAATAAAGTTAAAAAGTTAAAGACTGTTATTATATCATGCCTATTCCAGAAAATACAGTATTTTAGGCTGTGATGGTATCCTTTTTCATCACTGAATCTCTAGTTACTGGTTTTGTATTTTATGCTTTCTTCTTTTCTTGCTTTGAATCCTTTAATCTATTTTTGGTTTCCTATTTCTTTTTTTCCAAACAGTCTATGAGTTCACACATTTAGTTTTTGAATCAGTTCATATGCAATATGTCTTCAAATATGGAATTTAAATATTTTCCCACAGTTATTGGAGGCTGGCCTTTCACATTTCGTTGGTAGTCTCTTCATTTGTGATGTGCAAATGCTGGTACTTGCTTTCTTTGTTAGTCATTCCTCTGTAAATGCTTGACTATAAGATAAAGGGTGAATCAAATTCTGTAGGTTAAATCAGATTTTTTTTTTTACGTCAACATACAGCTTTTATGATGTACGTAACTAAGAAATAATTCATCTTTGACATCAATGACATGAGTGAGATCTGCCTTTTTTTCACTGTAACAATACCTTTTGTTGTAAAGTGTCATCCACTGTTGTACTAGTAGTTTGATTCATTGCTGAAAATATTAAAATGGATATATTTATAAAAGTGCCATGGATTACTTATTCATATCAGCATTCAGTTTTAAGCAAATGAGCAGCCATTCAACAACAAACAGGAATATTTATATAATTAAATTAAGTACCTGTTTTAAGTATTTCTTTGTACAAAACGAGTTCTCAACACTACAAAGATCTCTCCCAGGATATGTACCCCCATAAGGTACATGGGACACACCTCAACTAGCTTAGCAGTACACAACATGGGCATTGCATTTACTCTGTCAGTTGAGAGAAATGGTCTCTTTCAGAGTACTATTCATCTAACCTAATTTAGGCATCTATTTTAGGGCAAGATTAATTGTCTTATACAAATAGCTGTTTTCGTCCCTTGATGGTAAATAGACTGTGATGATTAATATATATAGTAGTTGTCTATATTTGGTCAGAATACCATCCAACATATCTCTGCTACAAAATGAAGAGTCTGAGAGTAATTCCAGATGAGCTAGTTCATATAATGAATAACATAAGTAGTATAGTTAAACAAGCAGTGTCTATTAGCTGTACTAGGCAATGGTGCTGTAATATGGCTACGTGATCTCAAAAACCTGAAGATTGTTCATTCAGAACTGGCATAATATTTTTCAAAACAATTACGCAATGTAAAACTACTCCCCTTGTATCATACCTCATACATGAAAATAAATATGGAAAAATTGTAAGTTACAAAGAAATGTTTTAATTGCCTATACCATCAGGGGAAAAACTTGAAAGAAACACACACAAAAAAGTACTTAAATTAAGTAACAAAAAAGTTACTTAAATTTAATTTTGTAAGAATAATTTAGGTTTTTGTTTAAAACCTTTATTTACTAAGATGTCTGCTTAGATGTCGATATAAGCAAAGATGTGTGATCAAAGCAAAGTGGTACGTCAACCTTACTTGTTTTAAAAAGGTATGGAATTATTTTACTGTTATTTCACAGATATTTTCTTATTTTGAGTATTTCAGATGTAGTTCCATGAAATGTTTACTCAAAAAGAGACAAGAAAATAAGGGAAAGAAGAATGATATTGTAATGTTTTTTCTGTCTTTGTTGTTAAAAATATTTGAAAGACACTGCAAAACCTGAATTTGGGACAAATACTAGTTAGAGGACTAAACATCTCATGCTGGATTCATTTAAACTACAGATAATTTCACTGAAGACATACAAACTATTTTACACTGGAATAATTGATAGTGTTGTCAGGTTTCATAACTATGGGTTTTTTCCACATTCAATAAATATATTATTTCAAATTTTTGAAAATAATAGTTACTTATGTCTCCAAGTTTATTAAATTTTGATGTCTTTGGAATCTATTTTGATGAAAAGTTCTGGATGTGAATTGTGGAGAGACAAGGTCCTTTACAAAAAAATTCTATGTCATCCTCCCTGAACTGCACTGAGAAAATTCAGCCTGTACTTACTTCCATGGAATGAGTTGGCATTAGATACAACCTGATAAAATTGTAGAAGGGGCAGTTTCTTCCTCTCTATGTAATTTCCTGAAAATTGAAAGCTTCCTTTTAAAATAGAATGTAATAAATTGGTAATCCTCTGACAAAATCAATTCAGTTAATAGATCACAGACAGCTTTTGATGATTATATTAAGATTATAAAGGCAATGAGTCCCAACTTTAGTACCAACTAGTTACTGATATTTAATCTATGTCACCTGAACATGCTCAATGGGGTTTATAAAACATCACCAGAAAGATGTCAAAGGCATTATAGTTTACTTGTCTTTATTCAAGGAACCACTTGAGACACTAATATTCCTGTCTCTTAAGAGGAATCTTGAAGTTTTTTCCTTCCTTCTGTACTGCAAAAGTTATTAAACTTGTATGAAGGACAGTCATGATTGGTGATCCTACTACAGTAGTTTCCTGAATCAAGAACCTACTGCAATGGAGGATGACCCTTTAAATCCAAACATAGTTCAGAATTTTAAGACAGTTTATAACTGGAGATTTAAAGTGGCTTTTTATTATTTTTTTAAACATTAAAAAATTACAAAGCCAGTAATAATCCATTTTGTGTTCACCCTCTTTCTAGTTTATTAAACCCTGGTCAAGGCTCAAAGCTCCAAGGTTTTTGAAGTAGCACTTAAAGCCCCATTAAATGGCACTGCTTTCTCTAAAGCTTATCAGTGCAGTGGGTGTTCTCAGACAGAAAAGATTTCTGACATTTAGTTATTCTTTCCCTCATCTATTCTTTCGTCAATATTCTCTCTTTGTCAAAGTAATTTTCATCTCATTGGTCTGCTTTTGTCACTGCTTTAGCAGTGATTTTTCTGTGTTTTTTTTTAAACATTACATTTCATTTTATCTGTTAGGTATAAAATATAAAGCTACATTTGGAATAAATTCAATTTTTCAAGTATCTGATAAGTTGTGGAGGAGTTTGGCACCTGAATGATGTCAGTAGCAAAAGGTTGGCTTTGCTACAGGCTTTATAAATTATGTAGAAGAACTTTACAATTCCTGTAGGACCTGTTATAATGCTTCAAGATGTTTTAAGAGTTTGCTCAGATAAAAATAAAATATGAAAGTGGGAGTTCCTTTTCTCCCAGCATTCACAGTGATCATATTTAGTAATACGTATTTCTGAGATAGATTTGGAAAAAAAAAGACAAACACAGCTAAATCACAGGTATTGTCACTTGAGTAATTTGCATTTAGTTTAAAGAATAGACACAAGTGACGTTTTTTAAGAGTCCGGTTCTTATCTTGAAAGAGAGAACAAACATAACTCTCCATCCTCCAAAATTCACAAAATATATACAAATTACATAAAATCTTGGGTTTTTTAGTGGAATGCTTAATCCCTCATCTTTAATAAAAATATTCCAAAACCTTCAGGCTCACGTATAACTTCTGTTTTTCACTATCCACCATTTTTGAAAGGACTGCACTTCTATACACAAATATAGTGGTCAAGGACATAATTAACTCCAGCCTTTTACTTGAATCAAGCTTTCCTCTCTGTTTATGGGTACCAGCTCCTGTTGTCTACTTGTAATTAACAAAAAAATCAGTTTCCAAGCATATGTATTTTTGAAAGAAACTAAGGTGTTTAAACATAGGCGCCTAACACCATTTTGAGATGCACTAAGGTACCATAGATGTCTGTATTGTGTTGATAAGTATGATGCAGAACTTATTAGATTGCACAATTATACTGAAGAATAATATCTCACATTGTCTAGGATGATATTGATGTTTAGACAACTGAATCTTACACTTTTTTCAATAAATAAAAAGCTATTATAATGAGTTTTTTCACAGCATAATTTGAGTTCTGAGATTTATAGCACAATGCTCTGTCACTCTTTTTATTCTTTTTCTCTTCTTTTTTATTCCTTTTTTTTTTAATTAAGTTGCCAATGTTCGTGGAATAATCACAAATCCCAGAAACAAAGAATGAATAATTTTGAAATAACTTTTGTAGATCGTCTAGTCCAAACACTCTGCTCAAGTAGGCTCTATAGCAGGTTGACCAGGGTCATGTCTAGTCAGGGTCTGAAGACCTCCAAGAATGATGACCCCAAGTGTTTCTGGGCCACTCGTTCCAGAAGCAGTTCATTCAGCCACTCCCTGAAGTAAAGAAGTGTTTTTCTTATGAGGTCCTGTCACTGGATATTTTGAAGAGGAGCCTGGCCCCATCTTCTTTACACTCTACCTTCTAGTATTTGTACAGACTAATAAAATCTACTCCTGAACCTTCTGGTTCAGAACCAGACTGCACAATCCAAGCTTTCTGTCTCTCCTTGTATGAAAGATGCTGTAATTTCTTAATGGCCTTTGTGACTCTTTGTTGAAGTCACTGAAGTAACTCCATGTCTCTTCTGTGCTGGAAAGCCCAGAAAATAACACAGGAGTCCAGATGGGTTTCACCAGTGCTGAGGGGAGAGAACAAATTTCCTTTACCTCCTGGCAAAACTCTTCTAATGCAAGTGATGAGGACTTTGACCTTTCTTTCTGCAAGGACACAGAAGATGACCTTTCAGCAAAGGGGACCTCTGCTGACTCTTGGTCAGCTTGTTGTCCACGAGGACCCGCAGGTACTCCTCTGTAGAGCTGCTTCTAGCCAGGCAGCTGCCAGCATGTTTTAGTGCATAGGGTTATTCCTCCCCATGTGCAGGAATTTAAATTTCCTTTTTATATACATAAGGAGGTTGTTATGGGCAAATTTCTCCAACTTGTTGAGTCTCTTAGAAGGTCAGAATAAACATCTGGTGTACCAAGCACTTTTCTCATCCTTATATCTTCTGGAGTGCTGAGCGTGCATGCCGTGGGATGAGTGCTGCAACTGGAGTGCCTTGTTGGATGGTTACAGGCTCTTCAGGAGGGATAGG
>NW_020897694.1:20831888-20864623 GCF_003984885.1 Neopelma chrysocephalum | reverse complement strand
CTGGATGACAACTTTTGTGGAAGAGGTCCTAAGGGAGCTGAGTCGGAAAGATGCCCTTGATCTGCTAATTGTCAACAAAGCAGATCTTTTGAGTGAAGTGGAGATTGGTGGCTGTCTTGGCCACAAAACCTCCTAAGTGATCAAGTTTAAGATCTCTGTTGACAAGAGGAAAAGTGCCAGCAAAACCTCAGCTCTGGACATGTGGAGAACAGACCTCAGGCTGCTCAAAAAATTAGTAAGTAAGGTGCCCTGGCAAAATATTTTTGCGGGTGCTGGGGTTCATCAGTTCTGGTCACTATTTAAACATCACCTCCTAAGGAGACACAGCAGCAGCAATTCCCAAATGTTGGAAGTCAAGCCGGCAAGGCAGAAGGCTGCCTTGCCTGAACAGGGATCTTCTCTTGGAAATAACAATCATGGAAACCTGTGATGAAAATTAAGAATATCGTGTCAAGGTGCTTTTCTTCATGGCAATGACACTCTACATTTATTGTGTTTTTTTTCTCTTTTTTCTCCTACCCACCCCTTCCTCTCTTTCTAATAATGCATGCACACTTGAAAAGTATATAGAAATTTTATAGAGTTTAAGAAATCAAATATATTGATGTATATAAGTACCTTACTACTACCATATTATATTTGTGCATTTGTATTGATAATATTTTCATCTTTCTCTCAATATGTATATTGGTATCTCACAATGTAGTGATTCAAACAATAGTCCTTTTTTGAGGTCTCTAACTCATAAATAATGTACTATTTAACCTTGAATGATTTAGTACCAATGAATTAATTTTTTCACAGGGGACACTATAAGTAGTTGACAATCAAAAAGGGCCCTTTTTATAAGCATATATTAGGTGGGTTTTCTGTATTTGTTTGTTTATCAGTATGTCATGTACTTCAGTCTGCAAATGAATACCAATGATTCACTTCAAAGTTAAATATTTAGCTGACAATTTTCAGCAGTTCAAACAAAAATGAGCAAATCCAGCAGTATGAACTAAGTAACATCGCAAGATGGTTTGAAGCTTTGGATCTTCTCCTTATGCTGAAAATGGAATGTGACACCTCTTATGGCATCTGCATCCAAAATAATATGTAAGCATAGTAACTAAATTATTTGTTTTGGTCTTTTTCCTTTGGGCAACAACTAACTCTAAGGAGCACAAAAATTTTACCAAAGTGATTGGAAAAATTACTGATTAATGGTTCTCTAGATGTTCACATAAACAACTTGTGTATTCAATATTTTTTGTCTTAACCACTGTGTCTACTAAAATTTAAAAATTCTATAAAATAATAATCCACAAAACAAAACAGAAAAACTTTGAGATTGAGTCTCAGTTATTGAAAGAAGCACCACAATTGCTTCTTGTTACTAAAAGTACTTTGAGAAAAAGCATTTGTAAATGCACAAATAGGCAGAAAGTTCACAAACCCTGCTGCATGAAGATACATTTCCTAAAAATATAAACAAAAAGAACAATGCTTATGAAAGCACAGACATGTCTATTATCACATAAGAACATTGCTCACTTTCAGGACCAAAACTACAATTTCCTTTTGAAGAGTGTGCTCCTCTATTGTTACTTAAGTTCTAGATACCTTCAAGAATATATTTTTAAAGAAGTTATCTAAAACTGTGCTACAGGTTTAAGCACATGATCATTTATTTAAACAAACCTTTATTGAATGCGTGCTGCTCCAATTTTGCCTGTATCTTTATGGGCACTACCACATAACTTGAGTCAGATTCTCCATTGATTTTCCTCTGTGACTGCAAGTCAATTTCTGAAAGCAGGAAAATGATTTTCACTTAGTCTACTGACATAATTTATAGAGTAATAAAAATAGATTGTTAAAACTAGACATTTTTTTCCCTCAGATTTGAATGTACTTTAATCAACTGAGGCATCAGTTTTAAAATACAGTCACCCTCTGTAATCAATGTAGAAAAATAGTTTTACTGAGACAGTTCTACTGTCCCTGAGTGAATTAAATTTCTGACTCAAAGTGTCAGTCTGCTGGAAATTATATTGTGAACACCAGGGTAGTGTTAGAAAGCTGTGTTCCACCAGGGGGAAAAAGAATCCATTTTGTTTGTTTTCACATTGGTTGCATTAAAATGTTTGTATGCCTCTTCTGAAAAATGCAAATTTCTTTAAAATTAAAAGTTCAATAACAAGATATTTCAAAAAGCAACTACTACGGACGGGCTTTGGTAATTAACATGACTGTTTTGTGCAGGGCATCAAATTTAACACAGATGTGCCTTGCAAATTCAAATCATCCAACAGAAGCCTAATGCTTCAAGCTTAGGAAAGAAATGGAGGAAGCTTTTCTGTTTTAAGTGACTAAATTACCCTGCAATGTGTGATGATTAAATTTATAAACAGTTCCAGCCTTTTCCCAGCTTAGAAAGCACTTTATACAGTCAGCTAGCAGCTCCCAGAAGAACCTGTCCCAAGGAAAGACAATAGGAGTATTAGGACAGCTCAAGAGGAAAGGTTGTCAGGCATATGAGGAATACCAAATGTAGCTGTCAGTGTAAAATATTTTCTCTGCTGAGACAAAACATATCTGTGGAAGAATGTGTGCATATGCCTTGCTTCAGTCACAGTCACTGGCTTCAGGACCAGTTTTATTGCTTTGAGAACTTTAGGAAAACACTTCAAATTTAAGCAGAGGACCAGCTAGACCCACCCCAAACTGTGGATGTCCACAAGCAAGAGCAGGAGAGAGTGTTACTGGTGAGTCCAGTGGGAGCACAGGCTACAGAGAAGGTTGTTTAAGGAAAATTCTCAGCTCTTTGCAGCAGACCAAGGTTTATCACATGTAAGAAAGTGTCACAGGAGGTACATAGTCCACAGTGAACTATGGGCCTGTGGTAAATGGAGGCTTAGATGATGGGGACTATGGACATTTTTCTTTTTGTTCTTTTTGTTTGGTTGATACTTGGTCTACCCCGAAGAGGAGTAAAGGGTACTGGACCGTCTGTCATACAAGGAGAGGCTGAGACTTGGGTCTGTTCATCTTGGAGAAGGCTCAGAGAGACCTTATCAAAGCAGAGAGAGATACAAACAAGGCAGTGTCAAACTCTTCTCGGTGGTCTGATGGGACAAGAGGCAATGGTTATACTCTGACATACACAAAATTAAATTTACACACAAACAAGCACACACACACACACACACAGAGAATACTTGGTTGTTTTGAGAGTGTCAAATACGGAAACAGTTTGTCCAAGGAGCCTGTGAAGTAAATTTCAAAATCCAACTAAACACAGCTCTGAGCAATCTGGTCTAAATGATACGTATTAAAAATGGATGAGAAATCATCTGGAATCATGACTATTAATCAATCATATATTAATACTGAATAGATTTTTCAGAATAAGAAACCCAAAAATTTGACTAATGTTGCCATCATGAACTAAAATCTGTGATAGTTTAGGTTGTAATAGATCTTGTTCATTAAAGCTGTAGCCAGTAACTGGCAGTAAATTGTCCTTTTGTGCCACCAAATGGAACAATAACTGCCTTTTTACAGCAGAGTTCTGTTGGTAAAATAATATTTGCAAGATGATTGGAAGATGACATTGAAACAGTGAATTCTGTAGAATTAGCACTAATATGAAGTCGCAATACAGCATCTAACAGTAATATATCCACATCTCTGAAATTGAGATTAATTCTGTACAATTAATCTTTTGCTTACTCCTAATCCTTATTTAAACATCAAGAAACACTTTAATTAAATAAATTTTACATTTTATGATTCTTTAAAAATTTCACTATCATTTTATCAGACTATTTATTCATTTACTTATTTTTAATATAAATTAAAAACATCAAAGCTCTTGTATAATTTAGACTTTGGAAGCCAAAGTAACAAAGATAAATAAGAAAAAAATAAGCAAGAAGTAGCTAACAAGTGATATATAATGACAGCATGTGCTCTACATTAAACAACACAGTTGCTGTTATGTGATATCTGCATATTTCACTAGAAATTATTTTTCTCCTGTTTGCAGTCAGTCAGCTACGATTTTGTCAATTGAGCTGTTTCTCATTAACAGCCTGAAAGAGCAGACAAACAGCATGTTGATGCAATTTACATGTGAAACATAACTGGGAGCTTGAGAAAAAAATGAAAAAGAAGGTTGAAAAATTAGAATAATAGACAGAATATAATCAAACAATGCTAAACAAGAAAAAGAAATTATAACTCCAAATAAAATGTGGTACCAAGAATAGATACATTTCAGGAAAACATAACAAATCACTTAGGCTTGACCCTTACAAAATGTAGATAAGTACTTAAAGGTGCTTGTGTAATAGTATTTATCTTATTCTTAATTGAAAATGCATTAACAAGTACTTTACTTGATTTTGGTGTTTCCAGAGAAGGCAGAGTTGTAGAAATACCAATTTAGGCAGCTATTTAAAAGTTATGTAGCCAGATAAGCTACACAAAAATAGCCAGACCGATTAAGATATGTAGATAAAAGAGAAGCCAGTTGCCAGGAATAAATCAACGCTTCCCTCTCATCTCATCTTCAGGTAGAGCTGCTCACCAAGATATGCTTATTCATAGATGTCCCATTAGCAAAATATGTTGATAACTGGAAGGAACTCAGAACAGAAACCTTAATGACTAGAAAGCTGGCAAAGTTCTCTATACATGCACAACGAAAAAACTTACCTTAGGGTCTGGTCATTTTAATGAAGTGAACTGAGATTTTTTCCATTGATTCCAGCATTTCAAAGATCAAACCTTATGCACATATCTTGTAGGACATGACAGGCTTTAAATACTGGAAAAAATATAAATTCTGAGTGAGGAGAAATAATTTTTTAGGAGAATCACAAAAAATGAAACTACACAAACAATTTCAAAAATTAAAAATATTATGGAATACATGAGAGCCTTCAACTATGGAATAACACTACCAGGGAAAAAAGTAAAATAGTTACCTTTCTACAGGTAATACCTTTATTTACAATGCGGTCACTTAGATTTTAATATAATCTGTTAATTAATTTAAACCATTTATCATTATAGCCTTTCATTGACTCTTAGTAAGATATTAAGAGAAAAAAAAAAAGTTAGGTTAACTGCAGTTATCCTTCCCTTTTTAATTAGGTTTCTGGGAAAGCTGTTGTATTTTTCTGGGAAAGATAGAAGACATATTTCAGATGTTTTAATGTATTTGATAGACTTTGCCACTTCAGCATGTGCCCGTCACTCAAGAGATCATCTTGAAACTGGATTTTTCAGGAAATTCTCATTCTTACAGAATTGTAAATTTAGACGGAACTTATCTGTCTTATCTATTTATCAACAGTTATATAACATAATTGACATACTCTAGGATGTACACTGAGCTTCAAAGATTGGTTTGTGCTCACATCCTTGTTCAAAGAGACTGAATTTCAATATCCCTCATTCTAGAGAAAAGCAGTTATCGGCCCTATTTGCCAAAGATACACAGGATAGAGAGTTTCATGAATCTAGATATTATTGATGTCTAAGGACAGTTTTCCTCAACAATACATGGCTTCAATTAACTTCAGTAATGTGACATCACATAACTGGTTTGTACTGTGAGATTAAGTTCCTTAGAGGATGTTTCCTGGCTCAGAAGCCAACTGGCATTTAATGGGAATTTTTCTATAATTAAATTCTTGCTCATTCCCATTGCTATTTCTTTGTACTGTGATCAAAAATTTTTTAAAAGAATATTAGAAGGAGCCAAAACAATGACAAGAAAAGTTGTAACAGCTAAACAATGTAGACAAATATAAACAAATACTTGAGATCATGTACAGGATCATTTTTTAATTTGAATATAGAAGTCGTATCTCTCATGATAGTAAATTAATTTTGAACAGGATGTGAACTCAGTAACAGGCCCCTAACCATCTCATGCTCATTAGCTCACTACCTGACTCTGTTTTTAACCACTCTAGCAAGCTATCTCCAGGAAAACTGGTGATGAGTGACCTGGCAACGAGAAGTATGAGTTTGAGCCAGTCTGATACCCAGCTTCAGATTCAGGATAAATCCCTGGACTCTGTATATTTACTTGAATATATATGTGTAATCTATGTACATTAAACATATGAGTAAATTAAGTTGCCAGGTTAAGCAAATTAGATCTCATTTCCACCTATTCTCTCATCCTGCAAACAATCCAAAAGATGAAGTGTGTATTCATCATCTCTTACTACTCAATTCTCTAAATAGCCAAATCACAATTTTCCCTCAAAAGATGGATTCTTATTGAATCCAATCAAATGCCCTCAATTCTGTTCAAGTACCAAATTAAAATAGTTAGCTGCTTAAATCCTGCATGATCATGGTTATTTTAAACTACCCTTTTTGCAAGAAGAATGGAAAAAATGTGGATGCAAGTGATGAACTGTTTATGCATTGAATAAAGTTTCACCACCCAATATTCTTGACTATTACAATAATCTGGAAAGCCTTATGGGTTGGATTTATGTGGTGAGGTTTTGGTAGGGAGTGAAGGGGTGGCCTCTGAGAGAAGAGGCCAGGACTGCTCTGTGCTCAACACAGCTCCAACAGACTCCTTGCAGTGCACAGCTGAGCCCATAAGCCAAGACAGTGACACGTCAGGGAAAACATATTTAAGAGAGAGCAAATTGCTGCACAGCAGCAGAGAATGAGGAAAAAAAGAAGTGTGAGAAACAGCCAAGTTAGAGAAGAAAGAGAGGAGAAGGCACTTTAGGTGCCAGAGCAAAGATTCTCCTTCAGCTCATGGAAGATGGCAAAGACGATGACTATGGAGCAGGTATCCACACTGCAGCCCACAGGAGTACCACATCAGGGCAGATAACTACACTGCAGCCCACGTTGGAGAGGGTGGATATTCCCTGAAAGATTGAAGTCCATAAAAGAAACCATTCTGGAGTGGCAGAAACAAACTCTAATGAACTGACTGCAACCCCCATTCCCCAACTCCCTACACCCCTCAGGGTGAGGAGGAGGTAGAAGAGTCATGACTGAAGGAGTGAAATTGCATCTAGGATCAAGTGAAGGAATATATTTTAGTTTGTTTCCCACTATCTTTTTAATTGGCAATAAATTAAATAAATTGTAAAAATCTATTTTACCCAGGATGGCAAGTTATAAGGGATCTCCCTGTTTCTATCTCAAACCCATAAACTTTTGTTTATCTTATTTTCTTCCCTTGTGCTGTTGAGAAAGAGAAGCAGGAGAGTGTCTGGTTGGAGGTCTGTGAAGGTCAAGTCACCAAAATTTTTTTGCTCATGAACTGAATAATCTGTCCAATTTCTGAATGTTAGAGAGGCTTTTGTCTTTTTCCTAGAGATAGACTGATATCCTTCTCAGAATTCCTGAGAATTTTTGCATTGTTTCAGTAAAAAAAAAAAAAAATTAAAAAATGTCATGGTGTCATGATCTCTACCTGGACACCAAAAATATCCCTGATTATATAAACATCATCTGTGCAGACAAGAGGATCAGAAAATTGCTGTGACATCTTTCATGTCTTCTGTGAATGAATATGTGTCTTTATGCCAGGCATGAGACAGTGGGGCACAAAAGTCATGTAGTTATGTTCAGTTGGAGTTATGTTAACATGATGTATAGCACAATCCAGAGTATCTTGGTCCTTCTGCCTAGAAGCAAGCATTTTATCTAGATGACAGGGCAAGGCAATCAGTTGTTTCATTATTTCTACCAACTTTTATCCAACTGGCTAGATATGGCCATAATGAGCACATATCTGATTGTAAATGATGTAGCCATATCTTAGTTAGCTATTGTATTCATAGTCCAGAGAATTAACAAAAATATACTTTAAACATAGTTGTACTTTCTGCAAAGAGAAATATACATAGCATTCCAATCTCACTTTGAATTAATTTTAAATTCAATGATAGAATCATAGAATGGTTTGGGCTGGAAGGGACCTTTGAAGGTCATCTAGTACTATCATCATGAAATAAACAGGGACATGTTCAACTAGGTCAGGTTGCTCAGACACCTGCCCAACATGATACTGAATGTTTCCAGGAATTGGTTTTTCTCTCCCACATTCCATAGTTGTGTAATCAATTGCTACAGATTTCACCAATTTCTCCTCTAGCTCTTAAAGACTAGAACCCCTACAATTACAGATGACCCCTAAACTTCATAAAATTATGCTGATCTACACCAACCAAAGAACTGATCTGTCTCCTTCATTTATTTTTTGTTTCTCTCACTGTCTTGAGAAGGGCAGTACCTCATTCTTTCAGCATTCTCTGACTTTGAAAAATATTTAGAACTCAGCAACATAAAAAGCACACATGACTATTCTTTTTTAATATACTTCAGGATACAGAAACATACAGGACAATTTCAGCTGAAACTCTTTAGTTTACATTGATTAAGCATTAAACTACAAACTATGATCTGGAAACAATACAAAAATTTGAGTATGCATATCCATTCTTTGACATTCTTTGTTTATTATTTGTTTGTTTTCCCTGTTTTAGAAACTCTTAGGCATGGACTAGAATTTTTTTCTTAATTCTGTTGTTTCACAATGTCATTAGACTTTGGCTGGATGTTTGTTTTAAATGCACTCAGAAAGACAGCTAGGCAGCATGAAATAAAAAATTTGGTTTAGGGCTTTTTCTTGCTGTGGTCTTTTTTTTCATATGGATAGGAGTGAGACATCCATTTTGAAAGCTGTGAGTATGTAAGACATAAAATATCACTGTCATATTTTTTAAGAGAATATTAAAGTGAGAGTTATATATCGGAAAGATTTCAAATTGGTTAAATTAGAGGGAGGATAGATTCTGAATATGCCCAACCTGAGGTTATTCTATGTGATAAAAAAGCACACAATAAAAATGTAAAGAAATTCTAGCACTGTGTAATCTCTGACGAAGAGATGAATGAACTACAAAACTGAACAAACCTACTGAGACATCTTTGAGAAAAAGATGTTGGAAAGCAATTTTGTTTGTGTCACATTTCTGACAAAGCAAAAATTGCACATTTACATGAAAGTGAAAAATCTGTTTTGGAACAGTAGTCTTCACTTTTCAGTCTATTTACATCCATTGCAGTAAACTACTTAGTAAAAGGAGAATGGTTCAGGAGGAAGAGAGGAAAGCATAAGTAAATAAATGCTTGACACAAGTGTAGGAACGTAGTAAATTAGGATGAAAAAGAACAAACGTAAAACCAATAAAAGTTGACAGAAATATGAAATTATAAGACAGAGAAGGAAGTATAGAACAGGATAAAAACAAGAACAGTTATTACTGAATCATAGAATCTTTTGGGTTGGAAGGAAGAAGAAGATCATCCAGTTTAAACCCTCTGTCAGTACCTCACACTTGACCTTGTTGAAGTTTATGAGGCTCATACAAACTGGACCTGCTCTTCAAGCCTGTCATAGAATCATTCAATCATTTAGGTTCAAAAAAACCTTTAAGAAAATTTAGTCCAACCATTACACCAGTCCTGCCAAGTTCACCACTAAACCTTGCACCTACACCTTTTAAATGCCTCCAGGCATGGTGACTCAACCACTTCCCTGGGCAGCCTGTTCTAATGCTTTATAATCCTTTCTGTGAAGATAATTTTTCTAATATCCAAACTAAATTTCCCCTGACACAACTTGAGGCTATTTCCTCTTGTCCTATCACTTGTTATTTGGCAACTTCAAGTAGTTGTAGACAGCAATAAGGTCTCCCCTCATTCTCCTCCAGGCTAAACAACCCTAGCACCCCTGGTCACTCCTCATATGACTTACTCTCTACACCCTTCACCAGCTCTGTTGCCTTTCTCTTGACCTGCTCCAGCAACTCAATGTCTTTCTTGAATTGAGGGGCTCAGAACTGGACACAGTACTTAAGGCATGGCCTCACCAGTGCTGAGTACAGAGGAACAATCACTGCCCTGGTCCTGCTGGCCACATGATTTCTGATATAAGAGGACCACTGGTCCTCTTGGCCACCTGGTCACACTGATGTTCAGGAAGCTGCTGACCAACACTCCCAGGTTCTTTTCCATTGGGCAACTTTCCAGGAACTCTGTAGCACTGCATGGGGTTGCTGTGACCCAAGTGTAGGGCCTGGCACTTGTCCTTCTTGCACCTCATACCATTGGCCTTGGCCCATGGATACAACCTGTCCAGATCCCTCCATGGAACCTTTGTACCTTCCAGCAGATAAACACTCCCACTCAACTTGGTGTCATCTTCAAACCGACTGAGGGTGCACTTGATCCCTACTTCCAGGTCCTCGATAAGGTTATTAACAGAGGGGAAACACCACTTGGGACTGGCCACTGACTGCATGTAAATCAAATCACTACCACTTTTTGGGCTCAGCAATCCAGCCAGTTTTTCACCCAGCAAAGAGTACACCCATCCAAGCCATGAGCAACCAGTTTCTCCAGGATAATGCTGTGAGAAATGGTGTCAAAATCTTTACTACAATGTAGGTTGACATCAACATCTCTATGGATGGCATCCCTTCCATCTAATTGCACAACTCAGCTTGGTGATATCTGCAGACTTGCTGAGGGTTTACTCAGGCCCACTGCCTATGTCAGTAGGAAAGGTATTGAACCATACCAGTTACAGTACAACTCCTGAATGACACTACCTGCTACTGCTCTCCATTTCATACAATCATTACCGTCTTTTTGAGGGAGGACACAGAAGCCCCCTGAAAGGCATCTCCTTGAAGCCTTGTTAGACTTGATTTTGACAGAAAATTATACAGTAACTACTAATTTTTTGCTACTGTATAATTTTGCATTCTGCTAATATGACTGTTGAAAATCAATTCCCTTGTTTTGATTGATGAAGCAAAATAAATAGAGTTTTCTGTATTAATCAGAAGACAGAAATGGGGGCCGTTGCTGAGGTTTCAGTTCTATTTTCTTGAGAAGGACCAACAGATTTTCTTCTCTGCTGTCCAAAACTACCCGCTCAACCATTTCAAATGATTTGGTGATTACTAGGTAGCATGTCTGTCACTGATGCCTACAAGACATAGATATGACTTAATATCTGTTGGGTAACAGAGAATATCAATTAGAAAAATATAAGTGATCATCATGCAAGATGCAGTTATATCTCTGGTTGTGTATACATGCTAATGTGAAAAAAGATTAGTGGTTTGTGTCCGAGATAAGTGAAAGTGATTGTCTCAGATCTGTGTCTTTAAAGATGAGTCCCATCCCCACAAATTTATTTTGAAGAAAGTGTTATTGTTCAGCAAGCCAAAAAGGAGGTGAACTAATAGGGAACTGATCTAAGAATAAAGTTTTTAAAATAATCCAAGTTGAGCTATTTTAGTTGTGCATACCTCCATATCTCTTTATATAGTAGGGCAGATGCGCTTTTGGAGTCCAATACCTGTTTTGATAGGTGACACTAAATTTCCACAGACTTGCAGGGGAAAGTGATGGAGAAAGGAGAAACATGATGAAGAAATAACTAAAAGGAGAAGGGGAAGAAGAAATCCATAACAAGTATTTAGGTTATTTTCTTTACAGTCCTGGTGATTAAGTAACATCTCTAATATAAACATTTTAAACTATATAATTGATTTAAACACATAATTTTATCAGTGTTTTTAGTATTTTATTTGTCAATCTAAATGGAAGAGCACTGCGTGCTTAAAACATTATACAGATAAAATTAACTCATATGCTATTTAAAAAGCACAGTTGAGGAAGAAAAGATTAGTGTGGCTGTAAGTGTTGATAATGACATCTGATGTTTATAATTACAAGGACTAACACTAGCCTTCCAACAATAATAAGAAGACTACTGCTATACCAGACAACTCATGAAACTCATCATTACTTTACAGCTTGCCTGCAGGCAACAGTTTTCTTTATTATAACGGTTAAGATACAAGTGAGATTAGATAAAGGTCAAAAGCATTCAGAATTTAATTATCTGGCTCAAATGTCACTGGTTTTAAAAGGATCAATGACCTTATTCCTTGTTGGATGTCATATATTATGCCACTTGGATAATCCCATCTAATTTTATGCGCTCGGTTTCGGTTTTTGAGACAGGATACAAAGAGCATCATATGCTCTTTTTATTGAAAGAAGTTTCTTGAGGGAATTATTCTATCTCACTTAAAATCCGAATTTCTCTCTGGCAGATGTCACAGGATGACAAGACACACCAGCCACTGTCCACAAATGGAAGGAAGAGTGGGGACAAACCCTGTGTTCACAAGCATTAAAGTGCCGTATCAATAAACACAGACCTACAATAAGAAATTAGAATTAAGTAGGTTGATTGCTTTGCTTAGCTCTCCTCTTTTTACTTCCTCTATAGATAAACTTAATACTGAATTTCCTGTATTTGCAATGTATTGTTTTGAGAAAAATACAATATCTTGATAATTTTTTTTTTACAACCAAGAGAGTTGTTCTTTCAGTCTTAATTTCATTATAATAATATTTTATGCTTATATTATATTTAAATAATATATAATACCTGTGCATTTCTAATATATTCCACTCCATATTTCAAATTTTTCAGCTTCTCAAGAAATACTGCATCAGGCACTGACTTTCAGTGAGGTAAATGAAGATAAATAAAATTGTTATATAAACCTGGATGGTATAAGAGCAATATTTTGTAGAAGTGTGTACAGTAAAGTCAAAGTGGAAGTAGAAATTTCAGTTACAGTATTAAGAAATGGATGAATAATGCACAACCATGTAAGCAAAATATAACAATCTAATTAATTGTATATTGAATATTTAATACAAAAATCAAGCATATTATATAAAAGTAATTCTTTCTATTCATCTTTAAATATAATATTTCTTTTGTAGTGATGACTAAATGTTCAGAAACAAACTACATAACACTGAGGGATTGTGCTACATTTGATGTTTTATGAGAAATTGATAATAAAAATAATAAAATAATAATAAAAACAGGGGGAAGGGTTTAAAAGTGACCAGCTAGGTATAAATAGGTTGCTGGTTCATAAGCTTGTCTCACTAATTTCTGTGTTTGACCACTGCAGTCAGTGTTGTATTTTTATTGAATCTTTCTTCTAACTATCTTCTCTGTCAGTGCACTCTCTGTTCTGAGCGGTGAAAATTAGCTAATTTCAAGCCAGACTAGACAGCAAATAGGATTAGAGGTCTGAGTACCAAAACCAGGAGTGAGACTGCAAATCTGAGGGGCTTCTAGGTCTGGAAGCCAACAACTGGAAGGGGACAAGGCCTGGGGCCAATACCTGAACAGCTTGAATGTCTAAGTTACTTCAGTGAAGACTAACCACCTTCAGTGCTCATCAGCCGGAGAGGAAGAAGAGGATCAGGTTGCATGGGCTGTTGTCTTCATGTAAGAGTTGTGTATTTATGTTAGGGCCAGTAAAGGCAATGTTTCCCATCTATGTGGCCAGTCATTTCTGCATTCTGTGTCTGCATCTATCCTGATGTTCAGTCTCTGGCTGGCTCTCTGGCTGGAGCTGGGAACAGGGAACCACATCGGCCTCACATCTACTGTGCTGGAAAAGGAGGCCCACCCTCTGGCCCACTGAATTCAGCTGTAAATTTCTGGTGGATATCACTGTGTTAAAACTAGGGATTTTTCTTTAAAAAAAAATGTTGCCCTGAAAACCGAAAGTGTTTCCTCTTGGCACAAGTATACATTGGCTAATGCTTTCCATATAGAAACAGACTGTCCCTGTCTATATAAACATTACCTTTGGAAAAAGAGATTGTTGGATATACACAACTGGTGGGTAAGTCTGCTGGAAAAAATGTTTTTTTACCAAACATGAATCTTTCTATTTCCAATTAATCTCACTTGCAGACTGAATTGCATTCTGTGTTTTTGTAATATTCTAGCAGACTCTCTATTATGGAGTTATTTTCAGAGATTCACGCTATTTATTATTTTACTCAAAATTTATTTTGTATTTTTACCTTAATAAAAGCTGGGAAAAGAACCAGAAATGCATTTTTTCTCAGGATATTGGAGACCAAAAAAGAAAACAACCCTGAAAATTTAAAGGCTACAGGATGAAGATCCCATATCCAGTAACTTCTGCTTCAGAGATTTTAGTGAATTTCACAATGGTATATCAATAAGAACATAACTGATTCTGAAAACTGTTTTCTTGTTTTCTTTGAAATCCCCATCAAAACCCTCATAACTGACATCTCCTACTTAGATTCACTACTGCAGTGACAGTTTTTATTCATTTAAATTAATTTAAGATAGGTATATAATAAACACTGGAAGTTAATGTACATAGGAAGCATTTGTACTGTTTTATTGTCAGCATGATTCCTAACATCACTTTGCCATGAACAAACTGGTGTGCTTCTAATCAGTTTCCAAGTAGGGCTCTGGAGATACCAAGAGCTAAAGAACAGTGGGTAATTTACATTGATCACACTTTTTCAGATGCTTGCAATCCCATGTCAGTAGGTATTAGTGCCAGAGAACAGTCCCAAACATGTTCATTGGACTACTATAAATTTAGCCTTTAGTGTTATTGCATTTCTCCGTACTGTCTCCTTTAGATCAGTGCAGCACACTGTTCTCTGGTGCAGCACACCATTCTCAGGCTGCAGCATACCATTCTCAGGCTGCAGCATTCTCAGATAGATTTCTTCTGGAGTTGCACAGGGTGGGAAAGACATAGTACTGTATACACATCTTGAATCTTATCAGTAGCTGGGACAGTTGCACTGAAACTTCATGACAGTGTGATTTGTGTGGAGAGCAGGACATCTTAACAGGCAAAAGAGTGGCATGTGACACTGGAGTACAAGGTTTTATTAAGCTCCTCTTGGTATCCCTGCTAATGTCCTAATAAATTATTGGGCATTTTGTGACTAGATTTCAAGTTCTCCTTAATAATCTGGTTCCAGTGGCTAGATTAATGTAAAAATGAGTATCAGATAGAAACAGAAGGAAGATAAAATAGGATAAAATAGGTAAGGACAAAAATATAGACATTTTATGGAGAGGTACATCAAGAGGAATGGCACAATAAAGAATATATACAGTGAAATGAATTTTTTGCCACAATGAAATGAATAGAGATTTTACAGTAGACTTCAGTAATTCAATATTTCAACTTGGACCATGTCATTCCAGGGTATAAGAAAGGAGGCTGCAATGAACCTGCCACCTACCTGTAGCATCAAATGACCATATATGGCATATTTTTCTCCCACTCTCAAATTATATGTGGGTTATAAAATTACAACAAAACAGTTTGTGGGTTGCTTGTCCAGAAACAGGTACTTGTATGGAAATAGTTTCTAGTTTAATAGAACAGATTATTCACTGTACTTTTTAATGCATAATTTCTAACTCCTAGACTCAATTAAATACCGTGACCACCCACACCAGGACATACTTAAAATTTACAAAATATCAATAAGCATATAAAGAGTGATTTCGTTAAATAAATAAATAGAAAACCTAAATGTAATTAAATAGAATAGAATAGATTATTTCAGTTGTGATGGAGCTGCAATGATCATCTAGTCCAACTGTCTGACCAGTTCAGGGCTCATCAAAAGTAAAAACTTAATGTTAAAATCATTATCCAAATGTCTCTAAAACAATGACAGGTCTAGGTCATTGACCATCAGCCTAAGAAACCTGCTCCAATGTTTGGCCGCCTTCTTGGTAAGGAAATATTTCTTAATGTCAAGACTAAAACTCCTTGGTGCATCGTTAAACCATTCCCAGGTGTTGTATCACTCTATACCAGGAAATACCCTAAATAAATAAGTAAATAAATAAATATTTAGTTCTCCTAAGGGAATTATATTTGAATTATAAGCAAAAAATGTGAAGAAACTCTTTCAAGACGTGTGATGGAAAAGTGCACTTCAGAAAAACCAAAAAAATAGGGATCTAGTGATGTCTTTTCTAACCTTTACATTATAGTTTTGTTCTGAAAGCTTACTGCTTTTTTGGCAGTATAACTTAAGAGACATTTGACTTCTTTTTATATTTATATCTTTATCTTTATACCATGTCCCAAAGAGAGGAGAACTTTAGCAAATAAACACTACAGCTGGCAAATTACTCTAGCCTCTCTAGGGGATTAAGAATGAAGTTACCATATACCTACAGAGCTTGTTATTTTAACATTTCATGCACTTCATTTACCTGTCTTCTGCATTTTCAATACATAGCCCCACAACAAAGTAGTTTCCTAAAAATGACCTTCCTAACTCCTAGAGACAAATTTTAAACTGTTTTAAAGACTTCTTTTGTAGAATCATAAGATAATTGAGGCTGAAAAAGACCTCTCAGATTATTGAGTCCAACCATTAACGTAGCACTGCCACGTTCACCACTAAACCATGTCCCCCAAGTGCCACTTCCACACATATTTTAAGCACCTCCAGGGATAATGATTCCACAGCTTCCTTGGGCAGTTTGTTCCAATGTTTGATGCTACATGAAATAATCAGTAGTTATCATTATCTTTATCACTACTATGATTATTACCATTATCATTCTCCTTATTAACAATAGAAAATCTTAAAAAGACATCAAATGTTAATGACAGTTAAAGCAGTGAAACAGAAAATGACTGTCACTCTGAAAAAATCAATACATGAAATTTGGTGTCCTACAATATCCTGATCATTATTTATGTGATCTCATAGGTGTATACATCATGTGATAGGCAAATAGAAATGACAGCAGCATTAGCAACACAAAAAATACGCACCTAGAGAGCAGAAGGTTGTCATCTGTTTTTCCAGGTACTGATACAGATCTCTAATGATCCAATTCTACATCTCCATGCCTTGCTATCACTTGAAATCACAGACAGCTTGGTAGACAAAACATCTAAAATCCAATCAGTATAACATTAGGATTAGGGTTTATTTTTTTGTTTATTTAAATATTTTATTACATGCCCTGAAAACTTCTTTGATAGTCATGCTTCTCTTTGTAGATGTTCTCTTTATCTCCCTCTCTGTTTGGAGACAATGACTTCAGTTCTGCAAAATAAGGAAGACACTATTCAGAACAATAGTTCCAACCACTGAATTAAGGATTGAATTAGTTATAAAATGTGGATATAAGAATCTGGTAAATTTTGAAAACATTTCTGATGACACTTAGTGATTCTCCTAGTGCACTTGATCCTTTTTCTTATCCAACCTTTTTGCCTTTCTTGATGGAGAGTTTAAAGGAGGAATCTGAGAAAGCCCTCATTAGACTTTGAAAATATCTCCATTTGGTTCTTTGATCTTGGCTTTAACATAAGTTGTCTATCACATAAGCTGAAGCTTACTTTCAGTAGAAAAGAGGTAAGCCAAACACCTGTGACAAGTCAAGCAAGAGAGACCAAAAGCACTGGTACGAGCACCTTCAAGTTTTTATTTCCATTTTGGAACTAAAACCTAACAATTTATTAAATTTCTTTATTGGAACTGTCTCTAGTTATAATAGACTGCATTAGTGGGGAGACAAATCTATGTTTATATTTCCGGGTATGCGTGTGTGTATGTGTGTACACATACAGTGCAACTAATTTCTGATTGAACTCTGCTTATGTTGAGATGCATTGGTCATGGATACTTTTATTCATTAGAAAAAAATTACGTTTAAATTCTTAAAAGTTTGTTATGGTTTCTGTTTATGCAGGATGTAGAAATAACAACAGAAATATTTGGGCACGTGGTCTGCAAACTGGAAAAATTTGCACAGTAATTGTTTTGGTAGTTTCAAACATGATCACTGGCATGGGTGGTCATGCTTTTCTTTCAGAAGAGATGTTGTATCTTAAATCTATTCTGATTTAAAAGACTTTTTTCCTTACTAGTATTAGTGCAAAAAGTCACATTTGTGTAATATTTATGGAACAGATGAGTAATATCTGTTGGTCCTGTTAGTGGATTTACAACTTTTGTTGTAGAAGGTAACCGCAATAATAGATTTCCATGGCCATGTTACAAAAATATTTTGTGTTTTTATCATAACAGAAGCTGGTATTCTATACAGTTATGAGCATGAGTATGAAAAAAGAAAGATAAACTGATAGCCCTTAAGGAGGACAAAGCAGTATTGGTGAATGATTCATAAAGATTTTCTGAAATGAGTACTAGTATTTGCTATTTTGCTTAGGCAGTGTTTAATATGAGCTTATTTGAGTATTGGATTTGTCCTGAATTTCTTGTAAAATGCTGACACTATAAGACTATAAGAAACATTTGATCAGATATGGAGCTCAGGAAAAGCTTAGGTTTGCTCTTAAAATACTCTACTTGCCCTAGTTTTGGTCTGCTTTCTTTGTTCACTAAATTTTTTTTCTGCATGTTTCTATCTAACACTGCATTGATCAACTTTTTGCCAAAGAAAAGTAGTCTATTTTCACTCCCGTAATTAATGGGACAAAGAAAAGTTGGAATTCTGTGTTGATTAGTTCTTGTCTTTATTACTAACCTTGAAGAAAGAGTTTTAAAGTACTCATTTTCCTTATAAACAAAGATTCATTAAATAATATTCTTTAATTTTGCTTCCTAAAGAAAATAGTTTCTTTTGAATAAGCAATTTAATGTTTCAGTTCACTTTATACTTCTTGGTTTACTAGATCACAGTATCTTTCAAGTTTTTCTTATTTATACACTAACAAATAAACATACTTTTCACCATTAAGTAAAGATTATGAAAGTTTATGATAACTAAATGCATTTAGTAATTGTAAAAAATGCTACTGTGAGTAGTGAAACAACATAAATATAAGAACACAGAATCTCTATGTCAAAAATCAATCACTATCTCCAACTCAGTGTAGAGAAATGGGTAACGTTTCTGAAAACACACTCTCCAGTGTATATTTACGTATTTATTTATGCTTTTGATAATGATCACTAGCTATCAGTGGGAAATAAATCACTGCCAGATGTATGAAAATCTAAATCAAGTCACAACCAAACCGTATTTTTGAGAAAAAGAAAGTCAAAGACAAAGTGCATAAAGTATGACTTCCTCTGGCAATGACATCTACTGGAAAGAGTGTTGAATACAACTTCAACTGCTCATTTTCTTTAAGGGTTGACCACACAGTATAAAGACTAGAAATATTACAATACCAAATATATTATCTAAGTCCTAAAAGAAACCTACAGAACACAAAAATATTTAATTTTGATTTGTTATTTTTGATTCATATTTTCCAGTGGGCAAAATATTTCTGAACCCTGTTTTTTATTTCTCAGTGTGACCCACTGAATCTCTCCTTTCCTTTCTCCTTGCCTTGCCTTGCCTCGCTTCATGTCACCTTTTTATACCTCACCTCACCTCATCTCACCTCACCTCTTTTGCCCCAGGATCACTGACATTTCCCATCAGAAGTCAGCAAAGACCATCAATAAAATTTGTATCAATCAATCTGTAAAGATGTTATAGTTTTGGAGTAGAATGGGCATTGTGGTTCTCTTTCTCTGCAACAAGGTTGTCCATCACTTAATTGACTAGAAGTGTGTGAAGCTTTTTAACCCATCTTTTATGGTTTGAGCAGTCCATATCTGCAGTTGGACAGTAAATAGCATTTCATCAATATTTTAAAGATATATAAGGGCCTTCAATAACTCATGAAACAACCTGACATGCTCCAGGAAACACAGACTTTATCTACCTGGTTTGGTGAAGGAATGGACACAAGAAAAAGAGATAAATTTGATTGAAATGTGTTTTCCTTTCCATTACCAAAGTAGGAGTCATTCTGTTTTACTGTTTCCTTTTAACCTCTGTTTCCAGCACATTTTGATCTTTTTCTTTCCTCCCAATCTTTATAAGGTTTATCTTTATTACATGTGTTAATTAGGTCTCACCAGGATTCAATGTAAGACAGATATACTACCACCGCTTTTCCTATTTATGAGTCTATTAAAATCCTGATCTAATACAACTGTTTAAGGATATGTCCATCCTGGAAAATCAGACCCTCTCCTGTGTCTAAGTGGCACGATCTGACTCATGGTTACAATATTTTACCCGTTTTTAACTCTTTCAATAAGCAATCGACAAATTTCTGTGAATTACATCTGCATTTCAACAATCATTAATAATAAAATTTTCATTTTTTGATGTATTTGATGCTACCTATCTTTTCATGCAGAAAACTACTGCAGTGTTGGTTTTTGTTGGCTTCATTTTTTATCTTTTTTTCTGATAATCAAAAATGTCATTTGCTGATTCCTGCCTACAAGAAGTTCTAGATGATTTTGGAAGTTTAGAAACATCTGCTTACTGGCCCATAAGTGTTTTTTATAGCATCCACTTCTCCACTATCTTATTAACATTAAAAAATTTTACTGCAATAAATATGCTCTTCACCAGAAGAAATTTCTTGAGTTCATTAAGGAACTCTCATGCTTATTTTGAAAATGCATAAATACAAATGGGAAGAGAATTTAAGTTGAATGGCTGAAAGGCACAAAATTAATTTAAAACCCCCCACAAACAAACAAACAAAATCACAAAACAAAAAGACAACAAAACAAAATCACAAAACAGAACAAACAAACAAGCCAAAACTAAACCAAGCCAAAACTAAACCAATCCAAAACAATCAATAACACCAACAAATAAACAGGTTACCTTGTCTACATGAGTCTGATTGCCCATGGAACCATCACCTAGGAGAAATATGGATGTCCAGACCTGGAACTGATGCAGCACCCTGTCTGTTCAGTAGCACAAGAACAAAGCAAGCATGTGCAGGTTTTTACCTACATCTCACCATATTTTACTTACTGTCCTTCAGGATCACAAGGATACAGACTGCTGACTCTCAGAGACTTTCTAGATCAGGTGTAATGAAGTGCCAAGAAAAGTTTTATACTATTTTGGAAATTTGCTCCAAAATCTTCACTTTGTCGCTTATTTTTACTTGTATTAGTAGGTGATCCTTCTGCTCACTATCTCTGGGGCTCTCATCTTTCTCTATTTTATGCTAGAGTAACTCTATCAATTTTAACTGGCTGACTTTTAATTTAAACCTGGGCGAAACAAATGTCTCACCTGACATTAACTGCCATTGAGAAAATAGCGACTGAATGTAGGAAGATTTCATGTAAATCTTTATCTGCAACACTCTATGTAGGGTATTACCATCTTTCCAAGGACAACAGTACATAAAGATTTAATGTAAAAATTAAGAAAAAATCTGAATGATGAAAAGTTTCAAGGTATAAAGACTCTGCACTTTATTTTCCATATTAAATTATTATTAAGGGGCAAGCTTCTATTGATATATAAACTACTATGAGGAAGTACACCTGTCCAAACATCTTTCCTGTAATACCAATAAAGTGAAAATGAAACGAAAAAGCTGAAGAGTCAAAAGAAACCTCAGAAAACCACAAACAAAAAAAAAAAACCCAAAACAAACAGAAAAACACCTACCCCCTGCAAACAAGAAAAAAACACAAGACATCTCAAATGTTGGGATGTCTATAGAGCTGATTAAAGTGTCATTCTTGTAAGAACAGATAGTTCATTTAAGAGATAATTACTGTCGTGCGCGCTATGAAAAGCTACTGATTGAACCATTCATCTGTGAAGCCTAGACCTGGCTACTTACAGGATTTAAGCCCATTAAGTTCCAATCTGATAGATATCAAGGATTCAAGCTCTCATCATTCTTTTCTCTCTCCAAAACAGTAACATCTGGTTGTTTTCAATATCTTCTTTGGGGGAAGGAGTAGAAGAGGATATGCAGGAAAAAGTACTGTGTACCCAAATATCTCTCATTTCAAAATTACAATTACAGCTGCTAAACAATTAAAAGTTGGGAGTGAATAAACATTCTAAATTCAAGACTGTATTGCAAATATTTATATATATTTCAATCTTTCTTTGATGTTTTCAAGGTAATATACTGTTCATCTTACTGTAGATGTGCTGAAAGTGATTTTGTGAGTTTGGAGCATTAATTTCAATAATTTGCAATAGTTTATCTTTTTTGAAAGGGAATTATATATTTCTAATTATTGTAATAATTTTATTTATATTTTTTGGGTTTCTTTACCCCTACTGTACCCTTCAAATCAATCTGTAACTCTTCATATGGTGTTTATTGATCTTTTATTTTAAATTTTCAATAGAAATTTAAACCTTACTTGTGGTGTTGATCACTCAGTTATGCAATAGTTCCCAGGATTGACATGAACATGAGGAGGTATATGATAATGCCTAGACCTTCAGCTTTGGTCAGCATGAGAACAATAAATACATTTGGAAGTATTACCAGAGTCTTCATCAATCATCATTTTGTGGGGAAGATATGAGCTTTTTCTAATAATTTTCTCAAATACATTGACACTGTAGCCAGTCTGTAGCAAACAATTGCATACTACAGTCAAAACCTGAATTACATAAACTGTCCATTCAATATGGGGGAAAAAAGATGTGCAATGGAGTAGAGCTATCAAGTAGACTAATAAAGTCTAAACTATACCAAATTGCATAGAAATCATCAGTAAATGGGGAATAAAAAGCAGAAGATGGAAAGGTCAAGGCGATATCACAGTTCTCACACAGTAGAATTATTGTGTTTGAATTGACAAAAAATTATGGTCACAATACAGTGCTTGAAATTATGTCTCAAGCAAGCTCTGCTATCAGCAACAGGTGACTTTGGGAGAGCATGATTCACGTATAAAGGAAAAAAATCATGCTGTGTTAGTGCACCATCAAGAAAATTACCATGTATGTTAAAGACCATAGGAATATGAAACTGAAATTAATATTTGCCAATGTGTACAGAATATGAAGGAAATAAACTGTTTAATATTTTTAGATCTGTCTAGTCTTGATCTTACTGGTTTTCATTTTGTTGCTGTTTCTTCCCTACATGAAAGCAAAAAAATACCTGAGGGACAAATGTCACTATGTTTGTGGACTCTTTTAGAATTGTTTTTGTGGTAGGTATTAACTTTTAATTGTAGGAAAGTGCTGTTGTATGGCTTTTATGAGTATTTAAGGGAAACCTGTCACAGGCAAGGACCAAGGGCCAAGACCTGATGTTGAAAGTAACTTCTGAGCACTGAGGCAAAAGGCCCAAATAAAGCTTCTCTCATCTCTTTGTCACTACTGCAGAATGATTCCAGGTCACCCAGCTGCCCTGTGCCAGAGCCAGCCTTCAGCCCCAGCAGCTAAACCCTTGAGGGTCACGAATGCATTCAAGGCCCTAGCTGGGGCCAAATGTCATATATTGTATGGGACAAAGGATTGTCATATATTGTATGGGACAAAACTCTCTGAAACACTGGAAGTCCAGCTGTGAAATGTCATGGCATTTATTAAAATGTCATCTGTACTTCTGTCTCCTCTCTTCCTCCAATAAAAGGAGCTAAGAAGACAATGTATAGCAGAGGTGACTGTATGTGGCTGGCTACCCCAGCTCTGAAGTGGCCTCTCTGGTGTTTCCTGTAGTTCTCTAGGGCATGGCATACACTGTGAAGAGAGTTAACATTACAGTAAAGATTCTGGTTACTGCCACTTGGAAATGCAGAAAGCCAATGTGAAATCATTGAAGAGAACAAAACCAATCTTAGTAACTCAACTGAACTAGGAATAGGAGAGTAGCAGATAATAAAATCACTAGAGATGTTTTTATGATGATTCCATTTACTGGGAATGCTGTTTGAACCATCCTTGTGAATGAGAAAGATATTCATTATTGTTTCAAGAGTGACTAAATAGCTGGAAAAACAGACGTTATTTACAATATGTTTTTGCAAGTGTTTATTCAATTAACTGCTCTAACAAGGTAAGACACTCAATGTTTCCATTTATTCAGACTTGAGATATATATGCAAGGTTACAAAAAGTGATGTAGAAACAACTTTTATAAAAAGTGTAAATATTGTAAAAATTTCCTAAGAATACTAAGCAAATATATTTGCTAAGAATATTATGTATTGAATTATACAGAAGAATGTAAAAAGCGGTAATGGATGTCAGTTCAAAGGTCTGGACAGTCAATCAAGTCATGTCAGTTGCACTAAGGGATTCTCCTAAGAAATAAACTAAACAAAAAATGAAAATTAATGTATCCTTAGATTTTCCAACAATTTGCAGGTTAAGGACTGGAGATTTCCTTCACACCATCGTACTTATTAGGTATTGATGGATGTACTCTTCATTAATTTATCCTGTTACTTCTGCAATACAATTAAGCTCTACACTATGTGGTGGAAAATGGTTCCACAATTCAATTATAGTGTGCAAAAAATGTTTCCCTTTATTTTTTTTATTAGGACAAATAGTAAATCACAAAATGATAAACTAATTTATGTTGGAAAAGACCTTTAAGAATATGGAATCTAACCATCAGATGGAGTCCAACTTCCATATTATTTTCTCTGTATTTCTAATTTTATGAAAATATGCCATAACTCACCTGATTTTCATTTACTCAGTACATCTCACTCCTTAATATGAAAACCAAGTGATAATAATTAAATCTGAAATCTTTACTGTAAGTCAGATGTATATTTTTCAGTATTCATTAGTTTTTGCTCATCAGCATTGAATTTCATCCTTCATTTTTTTACAATGGGATTCAAAATCTGTATTTCATTGTGTTTTGTTTTACTTTTGACTGCCCTGAAAAATTTTATATCAACTGCAAATGTTGTCCTTTTTATACTTGAACACTATAAATTCCTTAGTAATTTATCTATGTCCTTGTATGATTCTATGAATTCTTGTTTCTATTGAGAAATCTGAGCCTTTATTTGTGTAATTTATTTCCTAGAACATTATCTTTTCTAATGTGAGAACTTGTTTGGAAGCTTTGATACTATCTTGCCTGAATCACCATTATTAACCTAGTTACTGACTCTACCAAAAGACTCAAGTATTTCCTACCCTGACTGTACTCTAAATGAGAAAACAAAAAACAGCAGGTCAACCCTCTCCACAGCATATCACAGAATTATAGAGTCATACAATTATTAGAGTTAGAAGGAACCTTAAAGATCACCTAGTTCCAACATCCTCTGTCATGGGCAAGGATGCCATTCATTAGATTAGGTTTCTCAGGACCCCATCCAACCTATCCTTGAACACTTCCAGAGCATCCACAGCTTCTCTGGGAAACCTTCTTTAGTGCTTCACCATCCACAAAATGAAGAATTTCTTCCTAATATCTAATCTAAACCTTCCCTCTTTCAGTTTAAACCCATTCCTTCTTGTCCTGTCATTATCTTCTTCAGTAAAAAGTCCCTCTCCCTCATTTTTAGAAGCCCCCTCAAAGTTCTGAAAAGCTGCAGTTATGTCTCCCTGGAGCCTGCTCTTCTCTAGGCTGAACAAATCCAGCTCTCAACCTGTCTTCATAGGAGATGTGCTCCAGTCCTGTGATCATCTTCCTAGCCCTCCTCTGGACCCATTGTAACAGGTCCATGTCTTTCTTGTGCTGAGAACCCCAGAGCTGCATGCAGTACTACAGGTGGAGTCTCAAAAGGGTAGAGTAGAGGGGGAAATTATCTCTCATAGGCTCTACTAATTTTATGACTAATTTAAACAGGTTTTTTTGGTAGTAAATTGATCACTTAATTGGCTTGTAGTTTCCTGATCATGATAAACACAAAAATTAAAAAAAACTCACTCTTTTGAGATTGAGGTTAATTCAAATCCAGTGTGAAAAATCAGCAACTTTTTATTTTAGTTTCTTTTTACATTGTGCAAATACCATCTCATTATGATTATTTTGATTATGCTTTTTAACATAAGCAAAAGCCCTGGGAAATACCATTAAAAGGGGATCTATAAAGCATGTATCTCTTTATGTAAGCATGCATACAAGTAGTCCTCATGCAGCTGTATTGAGAACTCTTTCTGTTGGATGGGAAATTAACACCAAAAAAGGGAAGAAAAATCAAATGTGATGAAAGTGTAGATATCCCCTGCTTGCATCAGGAATGGTTGAGTTAGTTTTTTTCCTCAATATGATGACATTTCAGAAATATTAGAATGGAGTTTTGTTATATTTAGGTAAAGACAGCATCATTTTTCTCAAAGTTATTAACAATACCCTTCTTGCCACAGTTTTTCTACTCTTTAATTTATTTACCTTTTCCTACTAGAGACGGAAGTATCATTTTCCCAGGGATTGGTCCAGAATTAAACAGTCTGATCAAAATCACAAAGAAATTTAGTACAAATCCTAATGTCAAAATTACATCCTGTAAAATATGTGATCGGCAGGCTTCAAAAATAAGATATTTCACTCTATCACATTATTATCCTAACTCTGATTTTCAGAAGTGTTCATTTGAACTAGGAAATTTCAAAACATATCTCTTCAAATCCAGAAGTTGATCTGATTATAACTATCTGCTCATCTTAAATTTGGCAGTGGTTTAAAAAAATATTTTTTCCACTATACTTATATTTTTTGATGTATATGTAGTACCAGATAACATGGTTGACTGAGCTCATTGAAAATGTATTAAAATGGTTTTCCTGAAGACACAAGCTTTAACTTTCACACGGCACAAAAAAATTGGCTTTACATCTCTCTGCCTTATAGAATTGTTCATTTCACAGAGGTGTTTATATTATTTTAGGTGATGGAAGAGATTCTATGGATTGAAGAGTAAACATCAGAGCAGGAGATGTACTCTTTAGGCTTCTTATGCAGGCAGAGAGAATGTCAGTTATGAATAATATACTTGAATGTTAGACAGACTGTCATGGCTAGGCTTTGCGGACAAAGATTTGGGGAGGACTCTATCCACATTTGTTACAAGTGCGCTGGTAGGCAGACTGTACAGCTCTGTTAACCGCTAGGAATTTTTATTACCATGCTTGAATAAAGTTTCAGCCCAAACTGCTAAGGTTCCTGTTTTAGTCAAATACCTAAAACTACTTTTCTATTGATCAGGAGTTTTAAATAAAGCTGTAAGAGAGCTCTGAAAATTTTTGAGACATAAATTCCTGAGCCAAATGTCAAATATATCAAGGAGACACTCACTTTTGGAGAAAGTTAAGTGAACAACCCTGGCTTTTAATTCTTGAGAAATGAAGAATTGGTTGTAGTCAGTTGTAGTTGGCACCCCCTCCAAACCCCAACAGACCACAGTGAAAACCCTCCAAAGGAAAAAAAACGGAGTAGCAAAAGCTATAGTAAATATATATATATTTTTTACATATATCACAGATATATACAATTAAAATACTATATACATATAAACACAGGAACCCCAAACAACTTCCAAAAAGGGGAAGGGGAAGGGAAAAGGGACAAAAAGGGACAAAAAGCAAAATAAATATGCACAATTGAAAACCCGGGAACCAACAAAATAAAGAACCAGCAAAATGAAATCTTACCACTTCCCCTGAGAAGAAACAGAATTGCTAGACATGGCCAGCACTCTCCACCTCCCGTGTGGCAGACAACAGCAGTGACTGCAGGCCTCGACTTCCAGATAAGCGAGACCAGCGCAGGGACCTACTGTTCCTGAACCTCACCGGAAGAGAAGAGAGTGAAAGCTTCTCTTCCTTCCTTGTTTATACCCTGGCTTATGTAGAAAAATGGGATGGAATACCTAGATATGACCACTTCCCTACCTACAAACTGGTTTCCAGGAAGGCCTAAAACTATCACATTGGTGATGCAGTGAAAACCACAAAATGGTAACTTTGTCAGTCTGATTTTCTAAATCAATTATTTGACTAATCTTTTTTTCTTTGATAGAACCTGGTTGAGCCTGATGGTTTTGCAGGACCAAGGAATTTACTTGGCCAAAAATGCCTTGTATTTACATACCCACAGTATAGATGATGTTTATAGATAAAGCCTAATACAGTTCTAATTTTCTCCTTTCACATTTCCATTTTTCAAGAACTGGGCAATATATTTCAAGATTTTACCAGAAATCAAGTACTCATCAAGCATTTTATTGTCCAAGGAATTTCCGCTCTACAGAGATTTTCTTCCCTATGTAGGTTGCTCCTCATTCCAGACTGAGCTCTAGACCAACAGTTTGTGTAATGTAAAACATTATTTTGTGTACACTTAATATTTGCAAATCCAGCTTAGAATATTTAATGACAAAATGAAGGTATTCATGTAACAAAACTGGACAAGGGAGTGAGACGGAAGAACATGATTTCTAGATGAAGATGGAGACTGCTGGTAATTGTACCATTTATTGGTCTTTCAGCTAAAAGAGTTTAAAAGTCTACCAGCTGCAAAAAAAGTAAAGCAGCAGGTGAGCTACATAGATGTTCATGTTGATGATTATATAGGATCACCAATATTCTCCTGGACTGACCTGTCAAGGACATGGGTTACAAATTTCCTAATTTGGGAACTCTCTCAGGGTTTTTTTTTTTTTAATTTTTTTAATGGCCAGTCTTTGCGAACGAAGATTTTGGGAAAGGTCTTTTACCTTTCCAGCCTGAGCAATGGATTTTTTAGGTGAGACACAGCTTGCGCTGAACTGAGCCCACCCTTTAATCCTAAGGTTCATCTGCCGGGGCCAAGCAAGCTTGGACAATGGCAGTGAGGTCCTCAGGACATAGGTTTGTTTAGAGTGACCTTCTCATAGATGGATGGCCTCACAGGGCTAACAAGCTCCATCTGCCCGGGGGACAGGGGAATCGAACCTGGGTCGCAGCAGTGAGAGTCCTGCATGCTAACCACTAGGCCACCAGGGGTCCCTCTCAGGGTTTAGAAATAAAATAAATACTGAGCTACATAGATTGTCATTACTCAGTAACTTCATATATGTAAACAGATATATACTTGCCTGGAGGGGACTCTTTTTGAAAACTGATGTATCTGTAAAGTACAGGTTATTATATTTCACCCTGTGTTCTTAAATACCACTTGACTCAAGATTCCTTTTTATGTCCTACAATGCATAGATACTTTTGAAATCCTACCTTAGTGTACTGCAAAATTAACACCTACTAGACAGTTGTCTTTTGCTGATTCTCTCAGCTTTCTTAACAATGACATTGTTCCCTTAATTATATAATTAAAATAAAATGTTTATTTTACAAAAGACAAAATCATAAATCAAGGTACATGGAAGTTTCTAAAGATACCTTCAGGCATATTTATTTCTTCAAGAGTTTGGAAATTTCAAAGCTTACATAGCTGTAACTGAACTAATAAAATCTCAGTAACTGTCCATTTTAATTGGCCTTCAGCATTCTTAGATTGAAAGCAATTATGTAGAACTGTTGAACTGAAGTACAATGTGAGTTTTGAATTGTCTGTTTGTATAATTATATGCAGAAATATGCTGAATATCCACTCACTAGTAAGTGAAGTGCTGAGGAAAAAGAACTAATCAAAAGCCCATTTTATAAAGTTAGTAGTTTTATTTTAGCAAAACCCACACATTTAATATTAGGAGTTCAGGAGCAGTTTGTGTACTTGTATGGTAGCCAATGAACTAAAGGATAAGGTATGGCTGAGGAAGTGGCCCAAAAGTAATGTGACCACATTAACATGCCAGAGCACAAAAATATAGTACATTTTTTTAGGGGCAATTACATATTTTTTACTTCCTAAATTTTTTTTCTTATACTTTATGAAGTTGTTTAGAAGGATAATGATGGAACATGGTATGCTGCAACAGCCAACAGATTTCTTATGCAGTAACTAATAAATTTGTGGGTGTATGTATAGAACAAACACTAAAACAACTTCCCAAAAAAAACCCGAAAAGTAGTCTAAGGTTGTTCAATGAATTATTACATTGCAGTTCCTGAAAGATTTGGATAGAAATAATTAATGCCTCTGACTCAGATCTCAACAAATAGAACCTCTTTTTGGAAACCTATTCTGATTATCTATATCTGTTCATTGCAAAGTCAGATGTAGAAGTCCACTAAAGTATAACCATTAGGGAATAAATTGTTGACAAGTTTGGAGGTTTAAACATGAAGAATCAACACTCTTGATCAGTCACACAGGGTCCAAATTTTCAGTTCATAAATTTTTCAACTGCATTGATTTCTTTAACTGGGAAACAGTTACTCAGGTAAATACAAAATCACAGAATCAAAGAATGGTGGAGTGGAAAGAGGGCTCTTAGATCCTCTGATCCAACTTCAGTTAAAGCAGGTTGCTCAGAATTGTGTCTGTTCAAGTGTTGGGTACCTTCAAAGATGGAGACTCCATGACCAACTAAAATAATGTATTTATTTAGCTATGTTTAACATATTTAGAGGAACAACCAAGGAAAGTTCTAAGACATAGCTTAGAAATTACCATCTTCATAGGCCCTTATCAGTTCCTTATAGACAACTGGCTGTTCTATCTACTAGATCTAACAAGTAAATCCTGATGGCAACTACTCAGGACTTGAATTTGGGACATTAAAGACAAAAAAATGCATTTTATGGGCTCTGGCCATATGTTCTTCCTTCCTTCTGGCAGGAAGGTAATTTGTTGAAATTTTAATTATTATGATGAAAAGACATTAAAGAAGGTTCTCTAGAATGCATACACAGACAGTACCATACTAGAATTGAAGCTGTGACTACTATAACATTTATTCTTAATTGTGTAATACGTGTGATATTCTAAAACAGAGAACATAGTGGTTTTTTCTTTACAAATCTAGAAAACAAGAGGAATTGATAATCTGAGAGGTAGACTCTGCTGACACCTCTAAAATTTGGAACTGATTCTATTCTAAACTTTCTGACACTTATTTGACTATTATAGCCTTTTATCTAAAATTTTTTCTCTTCTTGTTCAGAAGAATTCAAAATCTACTCTGCAATCTTGTGAGGATACATCAATGTTTTCAGTAGTACTGATTTTTCAGTGAGAAAATCAGAATTTCATCAGCTAATTTTTCTTTCTTTGTAACATGTGAAACCTGGGATCAATTTTCTCATGTTCTTCTGAAACTTCTATAATTTGCTAAACTGTTTCATTGTGGATTTTCCCTCTCTAGTTAAAATACACACACACACACACATATACAGACATATACATGTTTATAAACTATGTTCTTTTAGAAGAACTTGAGCAGATACAAGTGAGAAAACCTGTTTGTTTTGTTGATTTGAGCAACTGCCCAGAGAGACCTCTAAAAGGAAGGAGGAAGACTGAATCCTTAAGAGCAGTGAAGAATGATCATAAGAAAAACTTTCCAGAACACAGAACACCTTAGAAAGTCCCTTTACTAGCTTTTGGGTGTTTACATTAAAAAAAAGATGGTGGCAATCCACCTTAAAGTTCTAGAAAACTATAAGTACTGTAAGGCACATAATGAAGCTTTTAGTTTTTGTGACAGCTTCTATTGTCTTCTTGTGATTAGGAACAGTTTCAAACAGTTGCAAACAGTTCTAAATGACACATTTTATGCAAGAGCAGAAGCTAATAATTCCTTTCAGCTCTATATTCTTATCCTATGAAACTCCTTGGAACAATTTAAGCTTTAATGCTGCTTGTTTCTCAGAAGTCAGTTTGCAAAATATGTGAGATAATTGTCTCTAGAGAAATCTGTTCTGAAGGCTGTAGTTTACATGATCAGCTCAGACTAGATAGCTAGAGAAATTAGATGTATCTCACATTGACTGTTGTCTTATCTGGACTATCTTATAGCAAGCCTGTCTCTTCCCAGTCTTTGATTAAATGTTGGCTGAGATGCGGACAGATTTTTAGTTGGGTTTGTTTGTTGAGGGTTTTTTTTTTGACTGAGATCTGTGTATGAAAAATGGTAAGATATGCAAACCTTTCATACATTTTAATGAACACCATAGTATCCTTCCATTTTTATAATGCTGTTTATATTCTCTCATTAGCCATTTGAAGTCTCATAAATCTGTAAACTTAATATGAAGGTATTAATAAAAAGAGCAAAAGTACATGACTATGTATGATTTACTTATAAACAAATTCTCCTCTATATTATGATAAATTGGATTAAAGCTGGTTTAATTCAGGTAAAGCTTCCAAATACAAGGGGGTATACATATCTTCTGCCACTAGCATTTTGAATTCACCTCCTTACATAGTAATGATCTCAGCAATTTACAAGGTCTGTAATCCAAAGCCTCCTTCCTTGGAAAACTTTATATATAGTTGAAAAAAACTGAATGTTCTGAGTTATGGAAAGAAAAATCAGTCTTTATATTAACCCCATTTTCATATTTATATCCACATAATAATACATGATTTGAAATTTCTTCTGCAAGTATATTGAAATAACAGCTGTTTACAGTTTACTGCCTATGATCTCTCCTACCAATTTTAATGTCTTTGTATACTGAAAAATTACATGATGATTTGAAGATCTGGACAGACTCTTTTGGATAAAAAAACAAAGTAATGCATTGGTAATTCTTTAGAATAAGGTGTTTCTTCTCTGTATCAGGAAGTAATTCAGCTCTGCATATTTTGAGGAAGGTGTTTGCGAGGCAAATTTTTTGTTTTGTTTTTCTTTAGTTTACATTACAATAATGTTAAATTCTAAATAAAGGTCATGATGGCACCATAAGACACAGCTCTCATTCTCAAAATTTGCAAGTGATTTATCATCCTAAGAAGCCTTTCCTTACTTTTAGCTGCCAAGGAAAATTGTGTCTTAAGAAAACTAGTTCTTGACACATGGTGTATGGTTAATAGCTACCTAAAAGCTCATTATTTCAGAGGCTTTTTAAATTTTAAATTTTACATCCTCTATTTCTATACTTATTTGGGCAGTACTTA